>NC_134893.1:19751836-19829336 GCF_041734735.1 Babylonia areolata | reverse complement strand
CCACTAGCGACCAGCAAGCCCTCCAGAAGGATCTCGACCGCCTCGCAGAGTGGGAGCAGAGGTGGCTCATGAGCTTTCATCCAGACAAATGCCAGACACTGCGAGTGAACAGGAAGAGGAACCTCCTACCTACAAACTATACTCTCAGGGGCCACACCCTCAATACAGTCAGCAACACCCTCAATACAGTCAGCAGGTCTAAGTACCTTGGCGTCACCATCACTTCTGACCTCAGTTGGAGCCCACACATCTCCAGTGTCTCCAACCATGCCAACAAGACTCTTGGCATACTGAGAAGGAACTTGAGGTAGGATCCCAGCGCATCAAGCAGCAAGCCTACCTATCACTTGTCTGCCCAACCCTTGAATATGCCAGCTCTGTGTGGGACCCCTACATAGAGAAGGACATCAAGAAACTGGAAACAATCCAACGCCGAGTTGCCAGCTGGGTCACCCATCGACATTGGAAAACCTCCATTGGAGTGATGGCCTAGAGGTAACGCGTCCACCTAGGAAGTGAGAGAATCTGAGCATGCTGGTTCGAATCACGGTTCAGCCGCCAGTGTTTTCTCCCCCTCCACTAGACCTTGAGTGGTGATCTGGACGCTAGTCATTCGGATGAGACGAAAAACCGAGATCCCGTGTGCAGCATGCACTTAGCGCATGTAAAAGAACCCACAGCAACAAAAGGGTTGTTCCTTGCAAAATTCTGTAGAAAAATCCACTTCGATAGCAAAAACAAATGAAACTGCACGCAGGAAAAAATACCAAAAAATGGGTGGCAGTGTAGTGTAGTGACGCGCTGTCCCTGGGGAGAGCAGCCCGAATTTCACACAGAGAAATCTGTTGCAATAAAAATAAATACAAATACATACAGAAGGACATCAAGAAACTGGAAACAATCCAACGCCGAGCTGCCCACTGGGTCACCCATCGACACCAGAAAACCTCCAATGTACAAGACATGCTGGAAACCCTTCAGTGGTCCCCCTCATAGAGCAAAGGAGAAGGGCACAGCTGATGAACTTCTACAAATTCCACAACGGAAGCCTCATCATCAACACGTGCCACAAACCCTCCCAAAACCCCTCTGCACCCAAAGGAACCCGACAGTCACATCCAGCAACATATCATCCCCCCAACTGCAGGACTCTATACAGACAGAAGTCCTTCTTCCCCAGGACAATATCTGATTGGAACAGCCTTCCTGCTGAGTTTGCCCTCAGCCCCACCCTGGAAGACTTCAAGTCCCAAATCTGATCCCCGCCCCCAGCTCCCCACCCCCCACCCATCCCCATCCCCCAGCATCCCCAGAACCAGAAAACTGTACGACAAGTGACTCAAGCAACAGGCAAACCCCCCTTATAATCTACAGAATCTTCACTGTGATGAAGGCGGTAGAGAAGGGAAAGAAGAGAAGAAGAAGAATCAGGAGTCATAAGTAGAGTGCATTATTCACATTGTTATTGTGGTTTTATATGTATATTTTTGATACTTTTCGCACACAAGTCTATCACTATTCTTAATCTTATAATCTATAACATTCAAAACCCTTAGTTTAATTACAAACATTATCTAAGCATAGAACATATGGATGGGAGATTGGGACAAATCAAGTGATTCACACCGATTACAGCTATTGTCATCAGATACTAGTTGCACATTTTAGTTAAATTATAAATAGTATTTAAGCATGGAGCATAAGGATGGGAATAGACCCCAGGAGAGTATTGCAACCATTTTGGATCTCCCACATGCACTTTGATCCTAAATTAGTAAATTTCAGCTTTGCCAAAGGCGATCAACATCTACAGATAAAACGAGGAAATATGTGTGACCCCGACACTTTGTCTCTTCAGTCCCTGCAATTTTGGACCCCAGAGATGTTGAAATTATTAATACATGTGAGGAAAAAGACAGTGCAGGGTTCATTTGATGAAATTGTCGCCAGATATTTTTGTGTTTTGTGGTCAGTGATGAACATGAAGAAATCTGATTTGCGTTTGATCATACCGCTTTCATTGTTGTCTCATCAGTTGACATGATAGGACTTGTCAAAAAAAGAAAAAGAAAAAAAATGCTTAAGTTTTTTGTGTTCAAATATTGAAATCACTAATGTTTCCTTTCAAAGTTTGAACATTATTTATTATTATTGTGATGCTGTTTGGTTGACTGCAACTGGTGCATGATGAGCACACCATTATTACAGATGTACACTTAATTGGTGTCTGCATGCATTGAGTGTGATGGAGAGAGGAAAAGCAACATTTGTCATCATCCTGTTTCCCACAAACAACAAATTTCAGTTGTTAACTCATTTATTTTTTACCGTTTTACAAAGATGATCACAAGTGCATTGCACAAGCACTCAGGAGCTCAGTGCAGAATGTCATGGATTTCAGTTTGCTGTCCTGACTTTCTAAAAAAAGTTTCTTCAGTTCATATCCTCCATTGCTACCACTATAAGAAGACCACCACCACCACCACCACCAACAACAACAAAAATATATATATATATATACGAAGCAAAAAATTGAAAAAACAAAGCTTGCTGTTTGCACGTTCTGCCTCTCTTGATCACTTTTGTCGATTGCAAACTCTGAGAGCCAATCAACTTCAAGAGTACAGATAATGTGACATGCCTCTATATGTCTTGTTAGCAGGGAACTCTCCAGGTGTCCATTAGCACATATCAAGTCATGTACACTTATTACAACTTATCATCTGATACCAGTCGCAAATTTTATTATTTGATGATTGATCTCATGTTACATTGAGTGTCAAACCATTTTTAGATTAGGCGCCACTCACTCAACTGGAATTTGGAGTACCGTTTATTTTGCAATTACTGGTATCAATATTGGTAATGGCACCCTACTGGAAAACAGTATGTATGATCAACATACTACTGAAATATAAATTATAGTATAGTATTTGTAATTCTTCTTAATAACTTTTACTACAGGCAGGTGTCAAAGCCAAAGAAAATTAAAGTGCATGTATATATCAATTTTAACCTGGCTATTGTGGGTTGTACTCGACCCAGAAGGGTACAAAAATGCAAATATCTCAGCCAATTCTTAATATTTTCTACAAAATTTCAGAAATACTTCCTACACCTAAAAGGCCAACTTTTGCCAAAAAAATTTTAAAAAATGATTAATTAATGAGTAATTAAAGGTGGCATTTTAACTACACACGGACGCTTGTGTGGGTCGTGTATGACCCATGCTTTTTAAAGAGGAACAAATGTGGTCACCCTTTGAAAGCTCGTGTGGGTCATGCATGACCCATACCTTTTTAATAGTGATTTCAGAATGTTTAATTTGCAATTAGTGAAGGAAAATAAAGAAGTTTTACTTTCAATAGCCTCACTACCCCACTACTCTCCCACTACCCCCCCCCCCCCCCCCCCCCCCCGTCCCTTTCGCCTCTCTTCAGCTATAACCCCCTTCCATCCATATCTGTAACAACATGTACCTGTGTGACTGAATACCTTTGATTGTGTGTGTATAAGATGCGATGAGCCATCTCTCTCTCTCTGTGTCTCACTGTCTGTCTCTCTCTGTCTCAGTCTCTCTCTGTGTTTATCTCAGTGTGCATAAGTAGGGTTTGTATGTATGTGCATGTGGTGTTAAGCATTTGTGTGTGTGATCAGTTGTGTGTGTGTGTATGTGCGCGCGTGTGTATGCAAAAGCATGTGTTTCTTCTGAGTGTTTGTGTGAGTCTGTGTGTGCGTGTGCGAGCGCATGTGTGTGTAATCAGTTGTTACAATATGTTTTCCTTTTCTATATTTTGTTATAAGCTTTAGAGGAATATACAGGTTTTTGTCTCTTTACAAAGTATGGGTCGTGCATGACCCACACAAGCTTTGGAGGAATATACAGGTTTTTGTCTCTAAAAGGTATGGGTCGTGGACGACCCACATGAGCTTCCGTGTGTAGTCAAAAGCGACAGCCAGCGAAGGTTAAACTAACCTGTAACCACTTCCAATCAAATGCAGTTCTGACTCACAGTCAGATACTATGTTGGCTATACAGTATACTGAAAGATTCAGTTTCACTTTCAGTTTGTAAAAGTAAATTATCTTAAGTATGTATTGAAATATTTGTCTATATATATGCAGATTTTTATTCTTCATTAGTCTCTAACTTGTTTGATACAAATAACAATGGTTTTGAAAAGAAAAGACAAGGTCAGGTGTTTGTTGTTGATTTCAGCCAGCAGCCAGCTCAACCTCTGTGGGGGGAGGAAGCCGTGGCCCCTCAAAGTCTGTGACACCTCGTGCTGGAGGTGGTACCACTCCCAGACAAAGGTTCTCCCACTTTGTTTTTTGTTTTTGTAATATATTTTTATGACGGCATTTTTTAGTCAAAATTCTCTCTCTCAAACCAGTAAGTTGAGTTTTGGTACAAACCTATAGTACGTGTAGTTGACTTATTAATCATGCTGACATGCGTACATTTACAAACTTATGACAGATTATTGAAAGCTTGCACACACATATTTTGCACACACACTCGCATGCAAAGAGTGACACTCAGAGATAGAAGGTAGGTGTGCACAAAAACATTTACCAAATAATATTGTCTGGAAATCAGTTTTGCATATTACATGGATGGAACAGGGAAAATGTTAGAATCTGGAAAGTGGAAGTCTGTGGGCTTCATTTCTGATTAGCCACCCAGTGGTGGTCCAGGGATTAATGCCCTTGATGGGAGTCAGGGGGTGAAGCCAGAGAAAATTTGAAAATCCTGGGCCAAAAATACCATGAGAATGCTGGTCGCTCACCATTGGCATTTAGACAACAGGAATGTGCCATCGTTCATAGTGACAGGAATGCCAAGGTTAATATAGATGCCCTTGAAGACTGGAGGAATTTCTGTGGCCCCTATTGTAATGAGAATACCAATCATAGGGGATGACACCTGCTAGAATTTGGCAGTGACATTGACTTGGTTCTTGCCAACACTTTCAGTCAGCATAAAGCATTCTGATGATGGACAACATTGCAGAATGAAAGGAAAACCAATTGCTGAGACCCAGGCTTTGACACACTACTGACAGACCTGGAGAAATCCTGTAAATGACTTTTCACAGAATTAAGGAGAAGAGACAAATATGCATGTTCTTTCTTTCCTGCACTTAAATCACATGAGTTCGATTAAATCATTTTTTTGGCTTAGCTTGTCATTATGCTTTAGACTGCATTTGTGTGTAATTAGAATGATAGACAGCTTATTATTCTGTCTTTTGTAATGAAATATTAATGTTAATTGGCAATAGTGTTCAGAGTATTATTTTATTTCTTTTGTATTGATACATTATTAATGCTATGGTTGTGATGGAAGAATTAGCATCATCAGTCCTTTAAGTGGAATTATTATCATTATTGTTTTCATGGCTATCTTCTCTAGGAAAACAACGACAGCAGCTCCACGGAAAGCAGCAGGCAGCAGTGCTGGAATGTGGCGGTTCTACACAGAAGACTCCCCAGGCATCAAAGTGTAAGTATCATCTGAGGCTTCAGAAACTAGTCTTCATTAAGTGGTCTTCATTAAATGTACCAGAGAACAGTTGAATATTTTGCTGTTTGTAGATGTATAGCAGGATTTGTTTGTTTTTTCGAATGTTCAAATACAGTTGCAGGTATGTGCAGGTGCAGCAGTTATTGTAGACTTGCAGAATTTTTAACATTAATTTTTAACATTTTGGGATGCATATTCCCCCCCCCCACCCCCCATCAACTTTTACATTTCAAATAGTTTTCACTGTTTTAATTTTTTCTTCAGGATGATGTGTGAAAATGTCAAAATGAAGTACTTGAACCATGAATTGTTGTGATGTTTCAGAGGACCTGTCCCAGTGTTGGTGATGAGCCTACTTTTTATTGCTTCTGTTTTCATGCTGCACATCTGGGGCAAATACAGCCGAAGCTAACTTGAAGAGATCACCAGATATAGACTACGCAGTGACTCAAACATCACAATTGCACATGCAGGGTTCTGGGAGCATAAGGGAGTGCATGCTGAGTGTGTCCATGCCGATATGAATGGCTGTGTGTAATCTGCTGACATTGAACTTGCGTCACAAATAAAATGTTTTAGTACAATGTTTCTGACCTTCAGTGATTATCATAGATGTGAGAAAGTTGTCCTGATTTAATTGCACATTTCATGCTTGTAGGCTATATGGAGAAAGCCATATGGATTAACTGGTGTGGGTGTACATGAGTAATGTTTTTGGGTTCTCGTAAATGTTGAAACTTTGTGGCATTTAACTGGATGCAGGTGAAAGTGATCAATAATGCAAATGCATTTGAATAATTACAAGATATTAGCTTCTTTAGACAGAATGGGATATTGAACTGCAACTGGAATTACTGTGGTTCTGCAGGTCAGTTTTCAGCCAATTACATGTAAATGTACCTGTTCAGAAACAGAAAAGGTATTGGAGCATCAAATCTTAGTATGAAATGCCGTGTTTTGCACAATAGCACATCTGCATACACACTTGTAAACAAGAATGCAAGCATTTGTATACACAAATACATAAAATTATGTTCTCACTCTTCATTTTTGTTCACAACCATTAGTATTATCTTCCTCTCTCTTGCTTGTCCACATGTGTGTTGTCATTAACAAAGACACAAGCATGCATGCACACACACAAACATAATTTTCACACATGTAAAGGCAGTGGAATAACAAAACTGTAAACTGGTATTCTATAGTTCTTGTACATTCAAAACTTTCATTACAATTTGAAAAATTTTTGTATTACATAAGATGAAAAAAAATTACAAATACACGCACAATCTGGGGCACTTGCAAGAACACAGAATATGCCAATACAAATTTACACCCATAATATTAAAAAACAAGGAAAAGTGACTGCTTTAATATTTTCAACTGCATTTCTTCAACAGCACAGATGTCTTTCAGCCAAGGAGGCAATGTGTTGGGCAATGCACAACAAACTATCTCAAAAACACTTATTCATCCTGATTTATGAGTTCAATCTAAACTGTAATTTATGCAGGGAGAAGACATAGAAAATCACCACTCCTTTTCTCCCTATTGAAAGGCAATTCTTTTTATTAAAAAAAAAAAGAAAGAAAGAAAAAAAAGGTGTGTGCATGGAGGGTGTCGGGGGCCATCTCATGATGGAATATAGTGTACTGCGCAGAACTTCCCCTCATCATTTTTTTTGGTCTATTTCTGTGGAAGGATCTGTGATAAGTTAGGCATTCCCCAAATACAGTGTGCTTGCCCTGTATATACGCGTATGTGCATATTTTGGATGCACTTGATTTTGTGGTGGAGGGGTGATTACCGCTTTGCACAGTACAGGTATATACCCAGGGACACCAGTACAAACACAGAGACAAGGAGTTAAAACTGAAAAAACTGTGAAATATACTGCTTTCTTTGTCAACACATGAACACACATATACACAATTTATCTATTTATTTATTTATCTTTGTTGCTTATAGTCCAACTGCCTATACAAGGCTATATCAAAGCTGAAAAACTAAATTTTAATTACACATACTTAACTGTGACCCACTCGTGCAGACTCTGGCAGGGGTCTGACATTCCTGTCCTGTACAAACTACTATCCGCCCTAAATATATTATTGGTCCTGTACAACATGCAAAAAAAAAAGAAGCAAACCTGGAAATGAAATTACAAGTACAGTCGCATTCATACATGATGACCATTCCATCAATTTTTCATCAGAAGATTAGAGACAACAGAAAGGAAAGGGAACAACCAGAAACAGCAATTGAAAAGAGGAAATTTACAGCTCAGAATTTCCAGGTGAGGATACTGTTTATACTCCCAAGAGCCTCTGGTATCTCAACAGGGGGACACATCCATCCACAAAAAGTTGAGAAAACCACCACAGCAAAACTGAATATATAGAAAATGGCACTCAAATCACAAAGGAGTAGCAATACATTTCTATAAGGTTTACCACACCAGTCACCAGTCTCTGGGATAAGAAGCAACTGTACACACATCAAAGGAACAAATACCGAAGATCCAAGATTGTTATTTTCTCTCAGTGGGTCCCTCTTCATACCCTATTGTTTTTGAAAGGAAAAATAAAAACTCGTTCAAATTTCATTTGTGACAAGAGATTCTGCCTACCTCTTTAACATCGTTTTGTTTGATAAGGCTATCAGCATGAATAACTGACGAGAAGAAAGGCTCTTTTGCAAGTTGACTTAACATAAGCTTGCTCACTTCTTGGCTCATAGTATTCATAATGCACTATCAAGAAGTATTTTCTAAAAAATAAAACCAATCTACTCATGCACAGACTAAGTCACAAATGTAAAAAACAGAAATTAATGGCAAACAAAATGATGCTTTGACTCACTCCGGACAAATAGTTTTCTCCCTTGCTTTTCCCTACAGACGACCCATTTGTTAGGGTTAGGAAAAAAGTCCCCCAAAAATACAAAACAAAGTAACTGAATGAAACTCACTGTACTTGACCCACTGACCCCTCTCCTCATGTTGTGTGAACGCCTACCCCCCTCCCTCTTCGCTGCTCTCAGAAGCTGAGTCTCACTGAAATACTTTATTCAACATCTTCAACATCCTCGTTGATGTTAAAACCTTCAGTTTGAAACATTTCAATCACTTCAGCAGCCGTAAAAGCCACTGTCATGATCAAGTTTGCTAAAAAAATTTCCACTTGTATCGCCTGCGATGCCATTTTCGATATGTATGCAGATTAGCTTGTCATGTGGGATCCTGAACTCAATGGCTCGCTGTGGAGTCTGTTGTTACAGAATCTCATGAAGAAACTTTCCATTCAACCCTTGACACATTCACAATGCCCAGTGTAGCTGTGACTGTTATGCTTCCCCATGAGGAAAACATGGAAAACTTTAATTGTCGAAACTGCTATAGCGTTCCATCGTCCGGAACACTACCTTATGTCAGGAACGCTATAGTGTTCCATCGTCCGGAGTGAGTTAACGTGCAGTGAAAAAGCTTATTCAGCAACAAAGTCATGACATCCAGATTAATGTCTACAAAGCAGTCTTACAAGTATGCAGTATCAAAACTGCAAACGTTACACTGCCCACTTCTAATCAACTCTTTACACAACTAGGAAAAAACAGTACATGAAACAGCAAAAATCAAGGGGAAAATGTACAAATGCTGCCTTCAGAATTAGTCACCGCATTTCTTCACAAACACAAAACTCCAGTGCCATCAGGACTGCCCAGGCTGTGGACTGTGGGGTCGCTTCCTTCTGGAGGGACCATCCCCTGCGTCAACATAGGGGCTGATCTTTCTGGATTCATGATACAGACGAAGCAGATCAACAGCCTCTTTTGTATTCTGCCGTTCATCCAAGTGGCGCTGGCAAGCATCCTGTATGGCACGGGCATAGTCTTCTGATTCCCCCAGCTCATGTGCCACCCACGCTTCCTTAAGATCCACCAAGTTCTGTAAACAGTTAACACAATATTAACATATCCTCTGACAACGCAAGTGACAAACTGAGGGAGGTGGACTATTGAAAAGCGCAATTATTTCATCATCACTGGTGTAAAGTTTCAGTTTCTCAAGTTTAAAGGTGTAAAATTGAATACTCACTTAAGAATTGCCACATAATTCAGAATCAAAGGAAAACTGAACTGTGATTCTGAACCTGTTATGTGGTACATTGATTGAAAAGTACTAAGAAGTGTGGTGAAGCTCAGAGCATTGGAGAAATGTACCAACCCTTCAAAAAATACAAAGCTTCGATGATCACATCCACTACGATGGGCATTATGACTCCATCACCACCTTCCCACACTGCAGCTGTCAAACATAATATTTTCACAACTGCATTTATTGGCAGAATAAATTACTTGACCAAATTCAGCTATCTAAAACCATTCTGAGTGGTTTAAAAAATATTTGCCAGCACTAAATACAGGTACCAGGGGTTCATGATTGTGCCTTTAAGTATGAGACTTGCACTGATGACGCATGGACCATTCTACTGATGTAAATGTGTAACTACATATCAAAGAAAAAAGACATGGGCACCCCTTTTCAATACTTTGCATGTGAATTAGTTATCAACATTAACCTTTCCCGTATGTTGCCTAAAATTTTGTGCGCCGTATATCGTGGGTGTACAGACACCTTTGCTTTCTATGAAGGAAAGACTCCTCGCCGTACGTCGTGGGTACGCAGCAACCCATGGTTTCTGTATTGGAACTGACCCCTTCACGTACGTCGTGGGTGTACAGTAACCCATGGTTTCTGTATAGGAACTAATCCGTTGCCGTACGTTGTGGGTGTCAGACTGACACCATGCTCAAGACATGCAATCGTGGCAAACTAAATCAACCAAGACTGCTTTCTTCAGCTGAGGCTCAGAAAGAATTGAAGTGTAATTTCAAAGACAGTGATGAACTTTTATAGGACGATTTGATAGAAACTAAAGGGAGCAATCAAGTAGCCAAGATACGACTATCAGTAAGTGATGATGGCTGTTCAGCTGTAGCAGACGATAGAAGTGACCAAAGTTTTAGCAGGACACAGTTTGAGTGATTTTCTTGGCACTCAGCCAATGCAGTCTGATGAGAACTGGATAAAGTGACTGTGTGAGAGGGGTGAAGAGGAGGGGGGTGGAGACTGAGGGGGAGTGGCCTCACATCCATATTATCACCTGGAGAAGTCACAACACATTGTGTATCTATCTCTTTTATTTTATTTTATTTTTTTTTTTACTGTTGTTGTTCTAGTATGATTTTGTGTGTGCAGATATCCATTTGTGCAGAAAATATGATATTTTAGTGCAAATTACCTGACTAATGTTTGTAATGAACAAGTTGAAAATGTGACAAAAAACAAATACTGATTTCAAAACAACAGCATGCCACTAAAAATACATAAAATGGGAAAACATCATGTGTGTTGTATTCTTTATTCATTTACCTTTTAGAAAATATATACTTTTATGGGTCTTTCTCCAATAACAAAAGAGCACAGAATTTTTGAAAATTTATACCCGTTTTTTGTGAAAAAACCCTGGCAACTAGACTTCACTTAAATCTTATTTTCCTGGCAGGGAAAGGGTTAAATCACTTGTCCTCTCTCACTTGCATTCAGATATAAATAAAAAAAAGTATCTGTATCATTCATATTATATATGGCAGATATTACACTTTTGTGTTTTATAAATAATATATGTCTGTATGCATATGATATTAAAAAGTAACAAAGCAAAGACCTGTTTACCTGTAAATCATTATCAGAGAAAGTGATAATGCGTGTCACATCATATTTGAGAGATGCCAGCAGGTGTTTAACATGTACTGAATGTTCAGATCCCTGGATTGCTGTGTCTGGTTCATCTCGTCCACCAGCCTCCTCTGCAAAACAAATGCAATGTTTCACTGCAAGCAGCATCAGTTCCTGAATTCATCTTTGTTGTTCCCCAAGATCTGTTCTGCATAACAGGCTTTAAGAATTGTCTTTTTCAGTCAAGAATACTATTCCAATTCAGAGGGTTTGTCGCCAGAGATCCTCCTCTCAATGATGCGAAGAACCAGCAATCATCATCACTATTTTAATGTGTTTTAGTTTTTTTAAATAGGTAATTTATGATAAGTACAAAAGACTGAATATAAAGGTGGTACATACAAGTTTACAGATATATGCTCTCTCTCTCTCTGTGTGTGTGTGTGTGTGTGTGTGTGTGTGTGTGTGTGTGTGTGTGTGTGTGTTTGTATAGAGTTGCAGATTATGTGATAGAAAAGGAATGACAAAGAGCAGAAAAGAAGAGTGAGTTAAAGTACTTAAACACAGGCAAGGCTTATTCACAGACTAATGAATCTACCATGTCCAGCAGGTCTCCAAATTTCCCTGGTACAAAGTAACATGAAAGTGGTGTCACTGTTCAAAAAGCTGAAGTAGTCTTCCTCATCCACCTCTGTGCCATCCGCTTCCAGTACAACACGAATTTCGTTGTTGTAGGGCAACCCCAACTTTTCACATCCTGCACACAATCACTTCCAAGGTAAAACTTTACTACCACATCTCACATACCTAATCAAGATACTAGTAATTTTTACATGGTGCTGCACAGTAATTTGCATGATAAAAGAAATGCAAATTGCATTCATTTGTTGCAAGATAAGTTTTTTCCATGTCAAACTTGACAATTTCACCTGGATTGAGTGTTATTTTCCCCACTTTTCTTTCTTTTTTAATCAGAGTGGAAAGAAAAGCCTGGAGGAGATGGGGGATGTCAAGTCTTTGGACTTGAAAAATAATACAATCTACCCTATATTCAACACGTACACCCCACCATTGCAACTGCACTGCAGTTTCCGTGAACCAGCCTTACAACAGTTATTCAAGCCATACTTCATACACAAAATGTGCACAACATCAGAAACACGCTCAATCCCCTTCAAAACACCAGCAAACAATGTAAATGCTAAAGCCAACAAGCTTCAAATACCAAGTGAGAATACAACTGACTGAGAAATTGAAACTACATTTGCCCACAGCTGGACAGAAATATCTTTTCTCAGTCCAAGGGAAGCAACACTTTCCTTCCATATATATCAAAATATACAATTATACTCTCCAAAAGAAAAGGTATTCACAAATATTTGAGGGTTTGATGTAAACTGCAAATGCTAGTCACATTTTGGTGTGTATAATTATGTAACATGGATGCAATGTGTGATGTATAAAACCATGTGTTTTGTAAAGTACCTTGAGCAGGCTACTGGAATGTGTGCTATATAAGTATCTATTACTGTTAAAATCATTATCATCATCATTATTTTCATTATTTATCATATCATTATCATTATTCTGTTCAGTGCCAGATAATTTTGTAATAAAGAAAAAATTTCAATTAAAAAAGTGCACTTCCCTTGCCAGGGAATTTTGAGGATTCAGGGGTAATAAATTTGAAACAATCAAAGCACAAAAAAAACTTTAGCGGCTATAGAACAAAAGTAAATGATTTTGTGAAAGGAAATGGACCTGGATTCTAAATCTGGGCTTTTTTGTCCCAATACATTTGAATCAAGGTAACTATTCAGGCATTTCGAAGTGAAAATAATAATGTTTATGCATTTTTTAAAAAAAAGGTCCATTTCAACCTCTAGAGAATGAACCCTAGAAAGGAACAAACAAAATACAGCTTGAAACGATGAGTTTAGAAAATAAAATGGCTTATAAGTTTATGATAACAATCACAACTCTTGTAGTCATGCAAGTGAATAACTGTCCCAGCAACAGCATACGTGGGTTCGGTCAAGATAAAAAGTCAATCTCGATTTCAGACAGTGAGCCGTCAAGCTTTTCTTAATCTAAGTGCGTCTCCCTCGAGTGGAGAGAGCCCTTTGATGGTATTCACTTCGTCGTGGTTATAACTGATCCGGCAAAATGTCTGCAATGCATCCAGTTTGTCTCCTCTCTGAATAAATCAGTCAACTGACCAGTGATAAAAAAAAAAGTGAGAAAAAGTAAGATTTACATGTGATTCCTGTCTTTCATCTGTCAACCCTGGATTTCAAGAAAATCATAGATGATTGGCTACTGACATTCTCGGCAGCTGATCACTGCAAAAAAAAAAACCCAATCCATTGACAGCTGTGACACACTCACTTTACCACACCCTGTGCCTGGCCTTCGACCTATTGTCTTACACCTCTCCTGTATCTCTCCTCCCCCTCTTCTCAAATTAGGTGAAAGTACCACGCCTTCACTGTCAGTCAAGGTCACTCACTCAGAAATGATGTCTGGCTGGATAGATAGACTGAAGAAAGAGTCTGATGTTGTTATCAGTTTCGTCACTGTTGATGTCATCACCTTCGAGTTCAAACGAATGATAAGGCAAGACAGATCCATCTCTGATTGTTATACTCAAACACATTAGTCAGTTTGCATAGTTGTGTAAAACTGCTGACTGGGAGCACTGTCTTCACTTGATAAAGTGTCCAATGCCTTTTTGGCATGTGAGGCAAGCCCTCTTTACACACACACTCCAAGCGGTCAAGCTAGCAAATCACTGAGAAAAATGGTGTTTTCCACCAAACAAATATTCAGTTAAATAGTATGTTTAGAATCCAGACACATTAAACTAACTATTCAGAATCTGTCTATGTTCACTGTGCCAAACTCTGATAAAGGACAATTCAAAATACATGTCAATGGACATCTTAAAGGCACTATGGCAACACTTTTTGCAGGACGTCAGCTGACGTCTTATATGCACTCAACTGGTTAAACTATGGTACAGATAGCATATCTTAGCACTTTACATAACAATGAAGCAAAATAGGTATAAAAATTATCAATATTATAAATCATGATTAACATATGCTGATAATGATGAGTGTAGCATTTTTTTGTATTTAGACTGACAAAACTATTTGAACATAAACAATTATGATAACCTTTCAGCAATTTCAAAAACTGTGTTACCTTTCTGAATCAATTCTGATAGCGTGCCTGCAACTAAGGACTTCTTTAAGCTTCGCTCAGCATTCCACACTTTGAACGGCCTGCCAGAAAATCCAGCCATTCTGGAAAAACTGAAACACACAGCCATATCATTATAAATTTTATAGTTTCAGTTTCTCAAGGAGGTGTCACTTTGTTCAGACAAATCCATGTACACTATACTGTATACAACATCTGCTAGGCAGATGCCTGACCAGCAGCATAACCCAACATGCTTCGTGCATATATACATTTGTGTACATTTCAGAGTGGATTTCTGTTATGGAATTTTGCCAGAGGACAACACTCTCATTGCCATGGGTTCTTCATCAGTGTCCCAAGTGCGTGCTGCACACAGGACCTCAGTTTATCATTTCATCTGAATATGAATGGCTAGATGCTGAGTTTGACTTTTCTGGGAGGAGGGGCAAGAGGGGGCTCGAACCCAGACCCTTCTGGATTCTGTATTGGCAGATGGCTATCTTAACATTCAAAGTGTCTCTTAAAGTTAATACATTCCAGTATGTTTAAATTATCAAACTAATTAAAATCATTGATTAACTGATACTAAGGATAGTTATGTAAAATATATCCTCAGTCAAAGACCAAGCTGTAAGCACTTCACAAACATTGAGTCATTTGCACAACAGGCTGCCTACCTTGTTAGAGCCGACTGAGAGCTGCCTTTAGACACATCATTCATTTCCTGTGGCATCCAGTCACGCTTCAGTCATGCACACACACACACACATGTATATCAGAGTGAATTTTACAGCAATATTTTGCCAGGGACAACATTCTTGTTGCTGTGGGTTCTTTCATGAGCATTAACAGAGAAGTGCATGAACACACATGATATCAGTTTATCATAACAACTGAATGACTAACATCCATACCACCACTCAAGTAGTAGTGGAGAGGGAGAAAATTCAGGCATGTGTAGGATTCAATCTCTTATGCTCAGTATCTCTCACTTCCTCAGTGGATGCATAAACGCTAAGCCACCATTCCACTAAAAATTACTAAATGATGATAAGCATAAAATACCAACACATACACAAAGCAAAAAGAACATGACACAGTTAGACAGTTCATTATAACATATTGATGATATACAAAAAAGACAACAATGATGATAAATAAGCAAATAAATGTAAAACATGCAAACACAGATTCACACATACGCACACATATGCATAACAGATATGCACCAAACATGCAGTTTCACAGATATGAAAGCACAATCAAATACACATAAACGTATATGAGCCCCAACACACACACACAATTACCCTGCACCCCCTCTACCCCCCCTCCTCCACACACTCATTTCTAGGCTATGTATCACAGCTTCCACAGCACACACACACACACACACACACACACAGAGGCACACTTACTTGTACAAGCACACACACATAATTTATGCCCATATCCCCCACCCCCAACCCCACACACACATATACAAATATATATATGCACACCCGCATGTTCCAACATTTCGTTGCTCCCACAGTGTAGGCATGCACACACACATACCTCATCCTCTATTTTATTTTATTAACAAATAGAATAAAATAAAAAAATTACTTATTTATTTATTTTTTGTACGCTTATAATTGACTTCATCAAGTTTTTGCACCTTATAAATATTATTATTAGTAGTAGTAGTTCCTTTTTTTATGTATTTATCTATTATTTATTTACTTATTTCTTTTTATTTCTTTACTTTAAAATTTTGTTTTTTTTATTATTATTATCTCTCTTTTTTTTGTTTTTTGTTTTTGTTTGTGTGTGTGTGTGTGTGTGTGTGTGTGTGTGTGTGTTGTTTTATTTTATTATTATTATTATTTATTTTTTTTTTTACTCAAGGCCTGACGAAGCACGTTGGGTTATGCTGCTGGTCAGGCATCTGCTTGGCAGATGTGGTGTGGCGTATATGGATTTGTCCGAATGCAGTGATGCCTCCTTGAGCTACTGATACTGATACACAAATTCATATGCAGTATACTCATCTATGGTCTCCAAAACAATTAAAATGTTGGAAAGCCGGCATACTGCTCAGTGCTGTCAGATAATGAACTGAAGACTAGATATGAGGAATTGCTGCAGCCAGTAATGAAGGATTAACATGAAATTTGAAAGGAATCTTCTGAACATGATTACTGGTGACTTTGACAAACACAAAATTCTAGACTTCACTGAACTGAATAACTATTCAACCTGTCAGATGTCACAAGGAAGTGTACATAAGTAATGTTATTATTAACAACAACAGGAGACAGACAGCACACCTTGCTGTGTTTTACAAAATCCACCACAACCTGGTCCACATTGACCACATCAAGAGCAAGTTAGTTCCTGCTCCACCACGACAGTGACACAGTCATAGCCAGCAATTCAACTTTCAAGTTCTCACAGTGTTGAACCTAGTACCTTCAGTTTTCATTCCTTCCAAGGACCATCAGGGATTGAAACTTTACCTGATGATGTAGTGGAAGCTATGAACATCGACACTTTCATGTCAAGGGCCTCCAAATTTCAACTTCAATAGGGCAGCACTTTTTTTTTCTTTTTTGCCAGGGCCAGGCTCCCCTGGCTAAACTGGAGGTATTTCACGGTCGTGGTTCTGTTAGTTGCTTTTTTGTTGTTTTTTAGATCACACTCCTGGCCCTCTACAAGTGACAGAATAACCAAAACTGTGATTATGGTCACTAATGAGGAAGAAGAATATGACTGGCACTAATGGAATGATGAAACATTTACATGGTTTCAATTTTACACAGCCAGGTAATATATATATATATATATGTTGTCACTATATGACCCGTGCAAACTCACAATCTATTGGTCTGTAAGCAGTAAGCACCTCCAAAATAACAATTCACAGACAACATTACAGAATGAGAAACAGCACACACACACACACACACACACATATATATATATATATATATATATCCACATACAAAATTAAAATAAATGAATAATTTCAACAATTCACCATGGTCTTGGTTTAAAGAAACAACAACCTCATAAGTGTGTGCATGTACGAGATATGCTTTTTCATAAGATGAAATGTTATTGCTTTAATGTTTGTTTACAGTCTGTGGCATGAAAACTGAAACATGCACAAAGATCCAAATAAATAAAATTAATTCAATGCAAAACAAAACCAGGAAATAAGATGGTTCAATCACTCCTTGATTTCTTGGATCGTGAGAAAAAAGAACCAGCATGACTGATGCTTAAGTTAAATAACTTGCATCCAATGAATGCCTTGGAAACAGACCAAAGACAGTCTTTGAAAGTTCAGAACGAGTTTACACTGGACACGCATTCTCATACCTGTAGTGCTTTCGTATGCCGTGCCAATTCTATCTCGTGTCTGGCGAGATTTGAATCGAGAGAGGCATACGTAACTGAAAACTTCCGGTGCAGCCAACGAGGACACATCTTCGGATGCCGTCTGCTCAGTCATGTATCGTACTTTACTTTTATCTTTTGTATTTTGCAATACTTTTTACTTTTGGTATTTTACATGTTGTCTTAAATTTTGCAATGCGTAGTCTTTCTTGATATATTTTTTTTCTCTAAACAGTTAGATCATTACGACTGCACGGTTTGCCTACTTTGCATGCTTCGCTTGGGTGCTCTCGTTCCACATCATTGCTCCTGTCCTATATTAACATGTGATTGACGGAAAGAGAACTTAATGTGATGAGTGATTGTGGCAGTTTAGAAATTTTTTTTACATTCAAAATAAATCGCTGACATTGATAATCATTTGAAGTCCAACGGGTTGATGGAAATTTAATGACCGCGGACCTGTAAGAACGCGTGTCCCTGGTAACAGCTGAAGAGTGACGTCTGCTATGCGGCTTGATTCTGCGAACCGTTAACAATAGAAGGGAAGAAAAAACTTGTTTGCTGAATTTCTTCACTCAACTATTTCCGGCGAGAGAAATATATTCCAAAAAATCGGTTGCCGTGTCAAAACATTCATCCAAGTTATCCAAGGTTTCTGACTGTAATAAAATGGTCAATGCTGAGTGGTCTTATTGTGTTAAACATGCAGACATTTTTAACAACAAAAAGTTGAGTGGGTGGAGGAAGACATGAAATGTTGCCAAATGAAATAACTTTTTCAGTCTGTACCAGAACAACAGCAGAAATTACAACAGAGCTCCAAATACAGAGTTCCCATGCATTATTTACACATGGGAACAATGCAAAAAGTGTGCTATAATGCTAAGATATTGCTGATGTCTGTCTGTTTAAAAAAAAAATATATACATAGACATATATCTGTTTATGACCACCACACCTGCTACTGTGATCTCTGTGCTGGAACATGCACATATACATATATACAGGCAGGCTGCTGGCAAACATTGTAGGAAAAAATATATATATATGCATGCACTCTGTCTCTTACTCTCTGAGTCACTCTTGCTTGGTTTTTACTGGCATATATATATATATATATTGTATATATATATATATATATTTTTTTTTTTTTCCGTCATGTCCCCCCAACGACCCCAGCGGTCGAGGGAATGAGCATATATATATATATATATATATATATATATTTAGACTGATTTTAGTGACTTTTGATAAGTATGTTTTAGTATACCACCAGTTTTTCAGTTGGTATCCTCAGTTTCACCAGAATGGAACACAGGATGGTTGTGTGGAAACAGGAACCCTAATATGGCTGACATTAGGTAGTGTAAATTAGAAGTTCACAGATGGTTGAGAAATCATTAAAAAAAGCATCATCTGAGTCATCAGAATTAAGATTCACTAGCAATGCTAGTAAAGCATGAGTGCAGTATTGTAAATTATTATTATTGTTGTTGTATTCACGGTGATGGAAAACTAGGTATACAACAAGATGTATATGATAATTTGATATTCTGTTTTGTCTAGTGAGTATGTTGGAAGAAGAAGTGGAATACAGAGGAATGTAATGAGTGAAGATTTGCATGTTTCCTGCAATTGTTTCTCCACAAATGAGAAGTATGAAAAGTAATGTTGATGTATACAAAGTGGTTCAGTCAGATTTTAAAAACTGAGAGACATAGTCACATACACAGACACACAGGCATGACACACATGCCAGACACCCACCACTGCCACCCCCTCACACACACACACACACTCACACTAAACAAGCATGTAAAACACACAGAGGGAGAAACATAAGCCAGACTCTGAACAGCAAAATGTCAGTAGAAAGCATTCAGAAGCTGTTTCAAAGAAAGATTATGTCAATAGAAAGCGCCCAAAAGCTGAATCAAAGATATATTTTTGTTGTGGTAACATGAATCTTCAAAGGCTATCTGTGCAAGTTATAATATCACTACTGTACTGTAAGCTTTGGCTTTTCTATGCCTAGGTCAAAACACACAAGTGTATGTATGTGTGTCTGTGTCTGTGTTTGTGTACATATATCTGTGAGATTTTTATATCAGATTTAACCATAGAAAGCCTTGCTGGATCTGAGCCAGCACTTCAGACAAGCCTGCCAGGGTCTGAGCCTTGTGCAGATTAATCCGACAGAATTCATTGTCAGCTGCACAAGTTTTACTCCTTTTTCCATTTCTTTCTGATTTAAAAAAAAAAAAAAGAAAAAAAAAGAAAAGAAAAAAGACAACGCCATGATTCTTGTTCACTTTCTACCATTTTAATAGTCAATAGAATATGTTGGTGCTGCAGTTATTGGCAATAAATTTCTTCTGGCGTATTAAATTTTATTGCTGCATATATGTAGGATAGGTGCTATTCATATCACCATATCATCATAATCATAAACTGATAAAATTAAATTGCAGCATTTTGGGTGTGAATATTATTATCACCAGAGAGAAAAACTGAGTTCAGAGAAGAGAAAAAAAAAAGAGAGATGAGAAAGCCTTTCTACTTCCAGAAATCAGGTCATATCTGTATGAGTATATGTGTGTGTGATATGGGAGAAGAACTTCCCACAGGTGTTGCAAGGGAAAACATCTCCAGAAGTTGAGCCCTGCTTCCTTCACAATGGCTAGCATTCTCTTGTTTTCAAACATCTTTATGCCACTGGAGCACAGCATCCTCCAGCAAGAGCGGTCAAGGGCATCAGTTTCCCAGGAAGCGATGTCTATGTCACAGGCTTTGAGGTTTGTCTTCAAAGTGTCCTTGAAGCGCTTGCAGGGTCTTCCAAGTTCACGGTGGCCTTCCTTCAGCTGGCCATACAAAGCATCTTCGGGATCCAGCTGTCTGTCATGCAGACAACATGTCCTGTCCAGCGTAGCTGGCACTGGATCAGCAGGCTTTCGATGCTGGGCAGGCCGCTCCTCTCTAGGACCTGGAGGTTGGAGACCCTGTCTTGCCACTTTATGCCGAGGATCTTTCGTAGGCATCTCAGGTGAAACTGCTCAAGTTGTTGAATGTGACGGTGATATGTCGTCCATGTTTCACAGCAGTACAACAAGGTGGTCAGCACAACAGATCTGTAGGTTTTCATCTTGGTGCTGAGCCTGATGCCTTTGTTGTTCCACAGCCTGTTGTTGAGTTTGCCAAAGGCGGAGCTGGCCTTGGCGATGCGCAGTGTCACTTCTGCATCAAGGGCTCCGTTGCAGCATTGGGTGCTGCCCAGGTAGCAAAACTTGTTGACTGACTTGATCTCTGTGTCATTGATCTTGATTGCAGGTGGGGGGGAGGCACTGGCGTTCTGTGAGCTAGCCGGTTGGTACATGGACTCGGTTTTGCTGAGGCTGATGGTGAGTCCAAAGCGCCTGCAGGAGGTTGAGAATCTGTCCATAAAGAACTGCATGTCCTCATGGGTGTGTGCAGCAAGTGCGCAGTCATCAGCGAAGAGGAACTCTCTCATCAGTGCCTCAAACACCCTGGACCTGGCGTGGAGTCACCGCAAGTTGAAAAGTTTGCCATCTGTGCGAAACTGAATGTAGATGTCCCAGTCACAGTCTTGGAAGGCATCAATCAGCATGGCAGAGAAGAGAATGGAGAACGGTGTGGGTGCCAGGACGCAGCCCTGCTTCACTCCATTTACCACAGGGAACGGATCTGACATGTCAGTATTTCCTATACTCTCGCCTGCATGCCATCGTGGAATGACGCAGTCAGCTGATTAGGCAGCACTTCTCTTGCATCTGGCGTATGGCAAACACCATGTCACATGTTCCCCTGCCTGAGCGGAAGCCACACTGTGCTTCAGGGATGACTGTGTTGGAGACATGGTCAACCAGTCTGTTCAGTATGATGCGGGCGAAGATCTTGCCGGCGATGCAGAGGAGAGAGATTCCACGGTGGTTATTGCAGGATGTTTTGTCTCCCTTCCGTTTGTAAATGTGGACAATAGAAGCATCCTTGAAATCCTGGGGCACCTCCCCTCTCTCCCAGATAGACCGGAACAGGGCGGTCAGCTTGTCTGTCAGCACCTCGCCTCCATACTTGTAGATGTCAGCCTGGATTCCATCTGCTCCTGGTGCTTTTCCTGATGTTGTCAGCTTCAGGGCCTTCTGGGTCTCGACCTTGGTGGGAGGGGCAGCTAGCGAGTCATTGACTGGTAGCTGTGAGAGGGCTGCAATTGCCTCGTCAGATACGGATGAGTCCCTGTTGAGGAGGGTGTTGAAGTGCTCTGCCGAATGGGCAAGGATGTCTTTCTTGTCTGTCAGGAGGGTGGTCTGGTCCAAGGCTCGGACAGGGGGTTGATCCTGTGACTCTCGGCCCATACACAGCTCGGAGACCATCATGGAAGGTCTTCATGTCATGAGGATCAGCAGCGGACTGAAGCTCTTCGGACTTTCTCTCCCACCAGGTGTTCTTCATCTCACGCAGCCTCTTCTGTATGAGTTGCTTTGTTTGCAAGAACTGGTTCTCCTTTCTCTGTCAGTCTTTATCAGAAATGTGATCCTGATGCCATATAAGCAGTGTGTTCAGGAGCTTGGAGATTCCAGAGTCGTTCTCCTCAAACCAGTCTTTGTGGCTCCTCTGTACAAAGCCGAGTGAGTCAGCTGCTGCTGTGTACACAGCATCTCTACAGGTCGATGCAGGAATTTCTTGGAGAGCTACTTGGATTTGCTGCTGCAGCATGCCCTTGGTGATAGGGAGGCGGTGGATGTTCAGCTTCCTAGGGGGTTTCTTCCTGGCTGGTTGAAGCTTGCGTGCAAGTCTGATGTTTACCTTGCTGCATACCAGGCAATGGTCCGACCAACAGGCTGCTCCTCTCATGCAGCGTGTAATGGAAACATCACCTCTGTCCCTCTGCCGGACAATCACATAGTCCAGCATGTGCCATTGCTTGGAGCGTGGGTGCATCCATGTGTTCTTGTACTTGTCCACTTGTTGGAAGAGGGTGTTGGTGATGGTCAGTCCATGCTGCGTGCAGAGCAAGAGCAAAAGCAGTCCGTTGGAGTTGCACTTGCCAGTGCCATGCTGTCCTTGGACTTTTGGCCACGAGGAGAAGTCCACGCTGACGTGGGCATTGAAATCCCCAAGGATGATCAGCCTGTCCTTTCTGTCTACCGCTGAAATGGTGTGGCTGAGCTCCTCATAGAAAGCTTCTTTGATGTCATCAGGGTTGGTCATCGTTGGGGCATAGCAGCTGATGACTGTGGCGAAGTGATCCTTGGACAGCTTCAGACGCAGGGTCATCAGCCTGTCATTTATCCCACGTGGAAGGCTGTCAAGCTGTCATGCAAGTTTGGTTCGTATGGCAAAGCCGACGCCTGAGGTTCTTGGGGTGCCATCTGGCTTCCCAATGCAGTAGAAGGTGTAGCCCCCTCCTGCTTCCTCCAGCTGGGTTTCACCCGCAAACCTGGTTTCGCTCAGGGCTGCTATGTCCACCTGGTAGTGATCAAGCATTCTAACAATGAACGCTGTGCGTCTTTCTGGTCTGTCATCTCTGTCTAAGAGGGTGTGAACATTCCAGGCACCCAGAGTCAGGGCATGACTCCTGGTTCTTTTCTTTTGTTTTCGACCGCTATTTCCCCACATGGGGAAAGCAGTGCTCTCCCTAAAAAGGGCTGCTCTGACACTGTGGGAGGATACGGGCGCCGCATCTGCCCCAGTCTACGGCAGACGACCATCACCCCACAGCCGCCTGCATGCAGAGTCGTGACTAGGAACTGCCAGCAGCATCCTCTGCCTGTCCCTGTTACCACTTCTCCATCGCCGCAGGGCTTGGGAAAGCTGGGTGTTGAAGGGGTAGCTCGTCGTTCCGTCATTAGCCTGGTTGCCTGACCAGCACAGGTGACTTTTTTTAGTGAGGAGGAGTTGTGCAGTCCCTTCCCCACTCTCTCGCCTACCGACGCTCACAGTCCCACAGGTGCAGATACTGCCACGTGTAGGATGGCCTCGGCAGGTGCAGGTTTTTTCTTCGGAGCTCTGTCTCCTAGGGGGACTTCGAGCCAAGGATAAGAGCTCCCCCTGCCCTTTGGTCATCCTCTTCTGCCTTCACAGCCATTGGGAAAGGTTTCCTCCTCCACCTGGTCCGTCGTTGGGAGACTTCACGTGCGGCAGGTAGTACTGGGTTACATGGTACCAGTAGCAAGGGCTATGCCCCTGACCTGACACACAGGTTTTTGAAAGCAATGCATAGAGAAGAGATTTTTCTGATCTCCCAGGACAACACACACACACACACACACACACACACACACACACACACACAGACCTGCTAGTGCCTGAACCCCATTTATGTGTATAAGCACACAGAAGAAACACTGGTTTCTGACTGAGGATAGGCGCTATCACCATATCAGTTATCATCATCATCATGAAGTTTTATTGCAGCATTTTCGGTGTGAATTTTATTTTGGCCAGAAAGAAAAAGTTATTTCAGAGAAAAATAAAGATGAGAAAGCTTTTCTGCTTCCAGTAGTCGGGTCACCTATGCACTTGTTTGTAGGAATGAAATTGATGAATAATCAGGAAGTTTGATCAGAAGGTTTCTGTTTTTCTGTGAAAGAGTCCGAAGTTACCATGTACCATTTTACATGTTCCAAATTTTGAAAAACACCACCACCTCAATACAGTATAGGCTCTTGAAAGTTTTATATTAACTGTTGAATGCACCAGTTTTTTATGCTTTTGAAAAAAATCTTTTAAAGCAGAATGTAGAAGTTAATCATTTGTTTATTATGCAATTGCAGAGGATGAGCTGAAGGGGTAGAATAACATCAAAGAAAGGAGGAAGAACAGTTACCACCCACAGCCAACACAACCATCATGTCTTCCAAAATCTCAGGACGTACCCTAAAACGCCTCTTCCTTGTAGGGGCATCACTTGGAGGGGGTGGGGCTCTCATTCTTACAGTCGTGCCGGAGGTGACTTCACGGTTCAAGGTGAGTTCATTGTCTTGTAGGGTTGCAATGTGTGTAGGATGTTATGATGTAGTGTACTGTGGTGTGTAGTGTACTGTTTTGTCATGGGACTGTATCTACAGTATAATGAAATGCTTTGCAGTAGGATGCAGCTGGGTGAAGTGTAGCATACAGAGTATTTTTAATGTGAATTCAGTCTAAATAAACGCAGTAATTTCATATAAAGATTCTCTGAAATCTTTGTGGTAAATGGTTTTGAGATCCGCCAGAATTGTTAACAGTTGGTGATTACTTTATTTATGTTTACACTCCCCCTTTCTTCGACATGAAACATTTGGAAGAGTACCATATATTTCATAATTTGTACACTGGATTGCTTTGTTGTTGTTTTTGTGTGTGTGTGTTTGTTTTTTTTAAAACTCTGGACATATTAAGAACAACTGCTGTCTGTTACTGACTGTCCAGACTCTCTAAAATATATCTGTGCCTTAGTGTTTGCGCTAACATAGTGTTTTGATTGAATTCTAGACAGTTTCCTCTTTCCTCATTTCTTTCTTAACTTTTTCTCTAAACCGATAACTGTTTATAGTTCTTAGGTTTTAACTTATGCACAGTAAGGTCACATTCAAAGAGAATTTTGCACATGTTCATAATGGATTCTTGCACCATAAAAGAGGCATTTTGTCCTTACTCACCACCCACCTAAGGAAAGAGAGGCAGCAGTGTCAGTGATTCCACAACTATTATTAATTATGACAATATATTTTTGAAATATAAGATAACATGTCAATCCCTCAATGCCTTCTGTCCACCACTGTTGATTTCAAATCAAAGTCGAACTTTAACTTCGTTTATTTTAATATCAGTTGTCAAGTTTTGACACCAGTTGAGTAGAATCGTGCAGCAAAATGTCAACTTAGTGTTGAGAGAAGATGGTATGGAGTTCTGGAGATCTTCATGATAATGATTATATGTATACTTATATTGCACCTATCCTTGATTAGAGACCAAGCTCTAAGCAATTTATAACACTGTCATTTGCACAACAGGCTGCCTACTTGGGAAGATCCAACTGACAGCTGCCATTTGGTGCTTATCATTCACTTCCTGTGTCATTCAATCAGGATTCATTCATGCACACACACACACTCTCACACAAACATGTAACATTTTACTTATTTGACGATTTTGTTTATTTACTCTGCTGTGTATGCAGCCATACTCTTGTTTTCAGGGGTGTACCTTCAAGCTGTGTTCTTGTGTCCATAACCCACCAAACAATGACATGGATTACAGGATATTTAACATGCATATTTATCTTCTGTGTGCTTATACACATAAATGGGGTTCAGGCACTAGCAGGTGTGTGTGTGTGTGTGTGTGTGTGTGTGTGTGTGTGTGTGTTGTCCTGGGAGATCAGAAAAATCTCTTCTCAAGTGAGAATCAAGCTCTCAAGCTATATGACCACAACACCCGTCAGTTTCTGAATTATTTGAAGGAGAACGGAAGTTGTCATACCATTTTAATATTTTCCTGCATTGCTTTCAAAAAAAGGTACAAGGAAAACATTGTCAGTCAGTCAAGAAAATAAAAGCAGGCCAATTAGCTGGCAGACAAATAGATAGATTGGTGACTGATATTGTGATAAATATTTGGAATACAACTGTTACAAACTTTGGGGTGGTGATAGGGGGGCTGGTATTTTACTGCCTTTCAGTATGTATGCACAAGCAGGGAATATTTAGAATTATTTTGTTTGGCATCTTTCATTTCATATCCAAAAATTAGACCAATGAGATATTCAGTTTCTTGGTCCTTAGGATTTCATTTGGGCCAAAGTTGTAAATTTTGTTAATCTCTGAGCCTGACCTGACCTGTTGATGCTTAGGTCACAGATATGTTCCCCTCCTTTTATTATTAGTGTTGCTTTTTTTAATTGTTTATAGGAGATATAGTTTGGCATACATAGACCAGTCTAATCACTTTGACAGCTTCTTGCTACTGAAACTGTTGTTCATGCTATGTTTATGAATCATTTGTCCATCTCCCCAGATATCTGATTGTGATGTTATTTCTTCTTCCGTGTATGTCAGGAACCTTGGCTTCTGTGTGGGATAAATCCGGTCTCTAAGAGAACATCTTTACAAATGTCATGTAAGATTGCTTTCCTTGAGCTTGGTTGAGGTGGCTCAGGCAGGTGCTGCCAAAAGATGTATGCCAGCACAGTGCCAGTGATGTCGCTTGTGCACTTGTGGTTACTTTTGTGTTGATAATGCTTCCAGTTGTGGCTGGTTGGCTGACTCATTAACTGGATGAGTAATGATGCCCTGCTTATTGTGTGCAAATGCCTTTCATTCGACCCATTCACACATACAGGAGCCATGTGTTTACATCTTTCATATGACCCAGCCTCACATTTGGGGGCTGTATGCTATCACTTTTCATTGGACCCATTTATGCATGGGGGTGCCCTGTGTATACATACACCTTTCATATGACCCAGCCTCACATATCAGGGCCATATGCTTACACCTTTCATACAACTCATTCACACATATGGAGGTCATGTTCTAACGTCTTTCCCATGACCCATCCTCACTTACAGGGGCCATGTGCGTATACCTTTCTTATATCCCATCCTCTGGCATGTGCCTTGTAACACCTTTCATATGGCTCATCCTCACTCATTATAGGCCATGTCGTTACACCTTTTTTGTGGCCCATCTTCACAAATAGCCAGTCACATTGTGAGAAATGATAATACATGCTTATTTTGATCCTTTTGGCCAGTGTGGGTGAATCTGAAATTTTGGCATCAAAACTCACACGAAATCCAAATGTTCAGTGCAACACGTGTACTGGTAACTAACAGTTACCAATAAATGTTCGCTTCTGTTTTGATTTTAACAACAGCAACAACAACAACAACAACAAAAGGGGTTCCAAACACAGTAACTGCAAAATAATATAACTAACACATATTCTTGTCTTTTGTGTGACATTTTGCAATTTGAAAAAAGGCTGGAATTGCTTCATAAGCTAATATTGCCTTAAAAAAAATATGTAAAAAAGAAGAAGTAAAAAAGAGAAAAAAGGCCGAAATTACATTCAAATCTTAATTTCAGTTTGTTGAATTCAACAAAAATATGAGTATTAGCTTCCTTCTTTCTTCTCTCTATCCCTTTCCTTGTTCAAGCATTGAAAGCGTCCATGCAAGTGAAGACAAAGGAAAAATTGAAAGAAAAAAAGTGAATTGCAAGGACCTGATGTAGGTAGCGGCAGCCCCCATGGCCGATGCCGGGAAACCTATGAACGCCTAAAAAATTGACTAATTTTGAAGTGCATTTTCTCAAATTTGATTTCATTTTGTGAAAAACTATCCAACTGAAATAATTATTTATCATCCATATTTTTAATTTTTTTTTTATTGTGTTTGCTTTATACAATGCGTAATGAGTTCGCGGATGGAAGAAAAAGAAGTGTACTGTAACGCGAAATAGCGATCCTTGTTCAATGGCGGCCGGCGTCTTTCTGAGCGCGACACAGTTAGTTTCAACCACATAGTGGAAAAAATCGCATCCGTTGTTTTCCATTCATTGGTTACTGTTCGAAAATCTGGGAGTCGTGAAAGGCGAAAGTTCAAGGAGAACTTTCGTGTGTTTTTTTTCCAAGCCTTGGGCGAAGTAGGGTAGTTAGATCTGAGCGCAAAGTTACGGGAATTTTTCGGCTATCTTTCAACGCCTCGCGCAGTTCGAAAATGAAATCTGACCCTACGCGATACTGTATGACCGGTAAAGAGCATTTTCTACTGATTTCAATGGTATCCAAAACTAAGATTTTTGATCCATGGTCAATTTGCTCAAGCGATTTAAAAGCAGGTACCCCTCTTCGTCAGTTGCGTCGGCCCAATCAACATTCGACACAGGAGAGCGGCACTTCATCTAACACAAAAATGGCATTGTTTCTCCAGAAAATCTCAAGTTTCATCGGTAAGTTTTATAATATTTTTGAAAACAAATGTCTTTAGCACTTTCATGCACAATATTGAGCTGAAATTCTTTGAATCAGGATTTTGATCGATGTCAGTAACTGAGCAGCTTGGATCTATTTCATCAGTGTTTTCGTAACGTGACACCGTGTTTCAATCGGAACACGATTTATCTTTTTCTGAGTTAAACACACAAAAACTATTGATACAGAATGAAAAATGGACATGTTAAAACAGAGCCCATGAATTCCAATTACTAATATTTGATTGATTTTTGCTTTAGTAAGCAAAATATTACCTGGGTCTAAAACCGGAAGTGCTCGGGACAGCATTAGCGTCGTCTGCTACAGACTCGGTGAGTGTTAAATAAGTGAGTAAAAAAATTGTAATGTGGTTTCTTTTTCCATAAGATGAGCATTTCATTCAATATCACACAAAAGTCTGATAGTCTGATATTCTAGTTGCTTTCTGCTTCGATAGCTGTGAAACGTTATACATGTATTAATATATACAGACAGATAGTTACTATGCTCTCACATTCCAAAAAGAACAAGAACACCAATTCATACTAACCCCCCACCCCCCCACACCCCCCCTCCTCTGCAAACTTCACTTTAATAATTTGCTGAAAGTTGTATAATCATTCCCCTCACTTGTCTCTGAGTATCATCCACCAATGGTAAGTAGAGGGGAGGGGGTTGTCAATGGTTGTGGCAAACTTGGCACTGAGCCAAATCACTGACCACTTGCTCCGGCTTAGAATCCCTGACTGCTGACCCACCACCTCCTCCCTCCAGTCATCCCGTCCCCCA
Organism: Babylonia areolata; assembly: GCF_041734735.1. NCBI lineage: Eukaryota > Metazoa > Mollusca > Gastropoda > Neogastropoda > Buccinidae > Babylonia > Babylonia areolata. The sequence continues at coordinate 19,799,712 of NC_134893.1, read as the reverse complement.
TTTCTTTCCTGTCAGTGGGGTAGGTGTGTGTGTGTGAGTGAGAGAGGGAGAGCAAGTTTGCATTTGCACATGTATGCTTGTGAGTATGTGTATTTATGTCTGAGTATGAAAAAAGTATAATGTGAAGAGATATATGATTAATTTGAACAGTGCAGTCAACATCCTGTTTCTTAAAAAAATTAACACCAATTTTTAACAAACTAAAATTAGTAAAAAGAAAATCAGTACAATAATACCCATAGCCTAAGCTGCACATCAGGCTAAGTCAAACTATATAACACTATCTGGGATCCAGCAATTAAGAGTATAACGTGTGTGTGTGTGTGTGTGTTCATGTAACCAATGATATGCTATGCATCTCGACTGCATGAAACAGGAAACAAAGAGATAATTCATGAAATGATAAAATGCAAAATACCATGCACATATTGTGAATGAAATATTCACTTTGATATATATATATATATATCTAAGACATGCATTCTCACATACACACACAAATAAAGGTGAGTACACAGAATATATATATCAAAGAATAAAATATTAAGTATGATGTGCATATTAACAATAAAATATTCAATATTTAGTAATCATATATACCTAAGACATTTAGTAATACATTCATCTCAATCATGAAATGTAGTACCCTGAAGTGGAAATATTTGAGTAAATAATCGCATGCAACAAACACACAAGTTGAACAGTACATGTAGATGGCAAAGCTCTTGTCAGCAACTGGAAAAGACAGACCCCCAAAACTTCAGCCTCAGTTGCCAAAGCATAAGTTATTGCTGCAATTTGAGTTATTGTATGAAAGGAAAATGCAGCCAAATAGTTCAGTGCAGTGAATTTTGTGTTGCTGTTGAATGCATACTTACCTGTCAGTATGCCATTTTATAATTCTGTTATCACAGTGTTTTCCTCCCACTCAAAACACACAGAAATTGACAAAATCCTAAACATATATTAAACTGAGAGCTCTGTTTTTGGTTGTATGTTTTAAATTTGATATAACTTTTGTTCTTTCTTATGAGCTGATCTGTGTATCTAACATGTTGCAGAAAGGGCTGCTCATGGCAGGGCATGCAAGACCTATTCACTGATCCAAAAAGGCCAGTATGAACAGCTCAGGTAGCGAGCAGTATGTTATTGCTGATGCTAGGAAACCTGTGAGTGCCAAAAAAGATATTTTTTGGTGTGCATTTTCTCTCGTGTGAATCAAATGCCATTTTGTGAAGAAATAAAGATGCATCATCCACCTTTTATTTCTTATTTATTGTGGTTCTTCTACAATGAAATGCATGACTGGGTTCAAGGATGGAAGAAAAAGCTAGAGAGCTGAAAGAAAACAGATTCATATATCTGTCATTTTTGCCAGCAACTTAAGTAATATTTGCTCCCTCTTGGGAACCTTTGTTGTGGAATGCCCCATCAACCTACCCATTCTGTACAATGCTCTCAAGTTGCATTTGTTTAAAAATTTGCAGTTATTTTGCAGAAGCTGATCAGCCAAGACCACTGGTAACTTATTGTGGCTGTAACTTCAATATTTTTTCAAAAACAAAAATTTTGAAGAAGTCTCATCCACAACGTGCACCCTTATTTATGAGGAAATCGGGTATCATTCCTTTTCTGCCAACTTTAGATGAAAGTTTTAAGATTGATTTTAATTTATTTTGAAAGCTAATATTTCACTTAATACACACACAAAATTTCCTGGTCCTACTTGTGACAGTTACTGAAATATTCATCTTTGCAGCATGCTACCCCAATAAACAGTCTTTTTCCGCTGGTCAAATTGAAGATTTTTCAAAGTTTGAGACTCTGATACTTAAAATTCAGTAAATTATCCTGCCTGAAAAAAATTCAGTGCACTTTTTGTGATGTATTCTGCAAGATATTTTATTATGAAATGCAGCTGTCTATTCTTTTCAGTGCTGTAGACCTTCAAAGTTGCTATTCTGTGCAGATTGACATGTCTTGATTTTCAATTTCCCCCTACTTTGACAGGCATATTTTCCAATTTCATGGCTGCTGAAGTGTTATTTTTTTTCTTGTGCAATATGCTATTATCATATGGTTTTTAGAAGTATATGAGTTTTCATAACAGTATCATCATGGACAGTACAGTATGACTGTGAAAATGTGAAAATATTAAGTACTAACAGCATGTACGCATCGTCACATCTTTAAAATGGAATATCTTCAGAACCAATCAAGATATTCACTTACTTTTTTTTGTTTTTCTTATATTGTCTTGTTGTTTGCCAAAAATCACATTTCAGTCATTGTAATGAATATTTAAATTTTCACTGCCGCCACCTACCTGATGATGCCTCTTTCCTAATCAGCACTATGTTGCACGTGAGCATGTACTTACACATGCATACACAAACACACACACACTCTTTCTCTCTCTCTCTGTTTCTCTTTCTTCCTTGAGGCCTAGAGGCAAAAAAAAAAAAGAAAAAAAAGGTTATCTTATTCCACTACCCTTTTGTGCAATAAACATTTTGTTTTCATCTGTCATGGTCAAAATCATTTACTTGTTGGAAAAAAATAGCGGGGGTCACTTTTTTGTAATAAAGGACACTGGTTTTGACTATTCAAAAGATATTGTTTGTTTAAAAGACACAATACAATATAATACAATACAATACAATACACAAACGTTATTGTCTATACTTTGGTACAGAGATTTTCTTTTTGGCAGCAGCACATGTCCAACATAAGAAGAAAACAACAAACAAATAAAATGAATAGAAAATAAAAAGATAAATGGCATCAAATGGAAATAGCTATGTACAAATATACAGATTACTGAAATTTACATGCCTCTCCATTTCAGTCAGCCAAGCCACATTGCACATCTTCCCACACACACACACACACACACACACACACACACACACACACACACACACACACACACACATGCACATACACTCTCTCTCTTCCTCTCTCTCTCTGTCTCTCTCTTCACAAAGTATGCAACTACAAAGATCATAGTTCATTTAAAAATCAAGTATCACCAGAGTATGACGAATTAAACCAAAAAACAGCACTTCCATAGTTCACCAAAAAAAATAAATAAATAAGAGCCATCACAGAAGAACAACTTTCATTCATTCATACTAATCAAAAGCCCTAACACAACTTCTTCACCCCCCCCCCCTCCACACCCTACACCCCCATATCCCACACTCCCCCTCCTTTGGAAAAATTTCTACAGACCTAAGCATAATCGCCCACCCCCCACCCCCTACACACACACACACACACACACACACCTTTCATCCTTACATTAAAAAAAAAATTATATATATATAAATAATAATAAAATAAAAATGAAATAAAAAAATAAAAAGGGGTGGGAGGTATGGAGGGTAGGAATTAACCTTTTTAGTTTTACTGTTGTCAGATTGATAGTGTCAGAGTATTGCAATTACTTTTTAGTATCATAAAGATGTAATGAATGTGAATCATTAATTTTGTTTGTCTGATCATTTATACACTTCTATTAAAATGTTGAGTATGTTTTCATGCAGCTAGTAACTAGTAAGCATGAGATTTGAGGTAAAGTATGATTGATAGTGCTTAATTTATGCAGCTGTTCATCAGAGTTCAGTGAAGTTAGTTGAGATGTTTTGAGATGATTATGTTCTGGAGGTAAATGTGAAGTTTGTGTTAGTACTTATGTGAACAGTTATTATTTCTGGAACATTTTAACCATACTGTTATGACTGGTGTTTATGAATACAGTACTGTGGTGAACCTTGTGACAAAGTGGCAGAGAAAATGACTAACATGACTCTGAAGTGTAAAAAACCAGTAAGTCCAGCATACCAGTTCTATGTTACTTGTTCTGTTGTGAAATTGTTTCATTGTGAGATTTCAGTTGAGGCACTTTCAGGTGGGGTGGGGGTGGGTTTTGTTGTTGTTGTTGTTTTTTTAATTCAGAATTTTTATACATTTATATTGACATGAGCAGTGTTTTCATGCTCATTGACACTTTAAACTAATTCTAGTGTTAAAAAAAAAAAAGAAAGAAATGTCACAGAGACATATCTTTGATTGTGCTGATTTTCACTCTGAAAGGGTTTTTAAAACCAACTGTATTGTTATGGTGATGAACACCAAGGTGGGAGAATTGTGATGTCTAAAATAGATATATTAATGAGCTTAAAAGAGCAGTTACCCAAGATCAAGAGACTGACATGTCAAGCATATCTGGACATAACCTGGATTCCTGTTAGAGAGAGAGAGAGAGAGAGAGAGAGAGAGAGAAATCATGGACATATAGAACATTCTGGTTTCTTGGAACCTGAAGTAGAGTTTGGACACAGAGAAGAAAATCGGGAAGTGATGTAAATCTGAATCCTCTGATATATAGTTATAGATATAAATAAACCAGAACGGCTGGAGGTTTTGCAGACAAAGGAGTATCTACATTCAGTGCCTCATGTTTTTGTGCTTCAAAGTTTTATATTTCAGCATGACTTCAGTTTACACTCTCTTTGTTTAAGTTAAAGCATGTATGCATGTTTTTTTTTTTTGTTGTTTTTTGGTGGTGGTGCAGAATGTACTAATGGTTTTGCTGAATGGATCATTACAGAAAACATATTGCTTTATTTGTACCAGCTGTGGATAAGTCTGTACATATTCAAGATTCAGTGGTTTGATTTAACTTCTCTTCATTACTTATTATATCAGTTGATGATTCACATTCTAGTATGAACTCAGGAATTTGTGTTCTGTTTCTGTCTCTGTCTGTCTGTCTGTCTGTCTCCATCTCCCTCTCCCTCCCATCTCTCCACACCAATCTTTTTCTCCCCTTCTCCCTTTCTCTCCCCTCCCCCCTCCCCTACCGCTCTCTATCATGCCCATATCATTATGTACCAGTATTTAAAGTTTCTCGAGCATAGTATTCTCAGCAGTCTGCTTGCTTCTGTGTGAAAAATAATGATGTCATCATTTAAGATTTGTGAAATTCATTTGACAAACATTAATCATTTAGTCTAGAAACCTCATGTGTGATTTGGTCGTTATTTTTGAAGGTAACTACTACAGGTAAGTGAATTGTGGACACAGAACTTGAAAATTGTTGAAATTGTTCAGTTTGCGTTAGTTATTTGGCTGATGGACCTGGTCCTCTTCAGTTTTGTGGTGTTTAAAGGTGTGTCTAGCCATGATATACCCAGGTTATGTCTGAGGTAACCTCAGATAGAACTTCAGCTTCTTTTGTTTGGAGTAGCTTGTTCATACCTCACCTGTGCAGAGAACTGAGCTGAGGAGGCTAGCCTGGAAGATCTCCAGTTTAATGTTTTCAGTGATGTTCTTGTGCTGCCAGACTCTCTTGCACTTCAGAGCATTAGAAAACCCTCAAAACCCTCTGCATGATGCAGTCAAGGAACCATCTAGGATGAGGAAGATCATGGATGGGGCAAGCAGAAGACACAATCCAGTTAGTATGCCGACTACAAGACCTGAAAGAAACAAAAGAATGGGAGGAAAACCCCGAAAACCTCAGTCATCTATTCAACACAGCCATTTCACCCACTCTAGGAAGACATTGTCGGGAATGGCCTGAGGGCAAAACTGATGCAGAAGTGAAGCTACTCATAGAAAAAAACAGTAAAGAAGAGGACATCTTCATATACACCGATGGCTCAGTCACCAAAGGCCAATCCAATTGGGGATTCACTGCGAAACAAAATGGAAAAACAATTAGGGAAGAGAATGCTGCCTACAAAGTCACAATCTCCAGCCTAACAATGGAAGTTGAAGCTGTGACACATGCTCTCCAGTAGCTATCATCTATCCATATGCCTGGAAACCAACATGCCATGATTCTAACCGACTCAATGAACCTCATACAGAAAATTGAAAGTGGAATGGGAAGCTCAGAGTGGCATGAGGCAATGCGCAACTTTCAGATACAAAAACGTACATGGTCATACTGCCCAGGACATGCAGGTGTTAAGGGAAATGAGCAAGCTGACAGACTTTCTGGTAAAGCAACAACAATGAGCGGTCTACGTTTAGGAAAATCGGAAATCGTCAGAAAAGTCAAAGAATACCAAAAAGAACAGGTACAAGGCCATCACACCATTGATCGCCTCAAAGAAATAAAGGCAGAGAGAGGGAGTGGCCGTAAGTCTAGCATGAAAGATAGAGCACGATGCTTTGCAAATCAAACGAATATCGGCATCATTTCCAAACCAGCATTGCGCCAGTGCACATCAATTTTTTTATTTTATTATTCAAACACAACCAGAGTCTGCATATACGTAGGTATGGTTTTTGTGACAGCTCTCTCTCTGCCCTGTTCTTCTTTGTGAATATGTTGCTGTTTTTAACTCTTTCCTTCTGATAACGGTAGGAGCCGGTACTGCTCGCGTGCGCGCAGCGCCTTGATTCGTCCGGTGCCGGCAGCGTGTGTGTGGTACTTTTCCATCATGTGCTGACGCCGTGACTATGCTCAACAGGCACTAAAAGTTGGTGGAAAGTTCCCTACTATAGTCCAATAATCTGGCATCGCTATTTTTGGATGCTAGCACCACTTCCATTCACAAAGAAAGGAGGGAAATTGCGTGTGGAGAGTTGTGAATGAAACTGACCGATTTTCACAATGGCGTCGTTTGCATGCACCAGTGAGTTCGAGGACTATTGAATGGAGGAATTAGGTCTTAAATTAGAAGAAGTGTCGAAATATGATGCGAATGAAGAGTGTGAAGAATTAGAAGAAGATTCTGATGTGCATTTCGGTTCCGATCAAGGAGAAGAAAGTGGTGAAAGTGATCCCGAGGACAATGTGCCACTCGCCGCTCTGCAAACCACATGGCGATTGGCTACTCAGCCTACCAACGTGGCCACATTCCAGCAGCCGACAGGCCCTGCACATTCACTGCCAAGCACTGCCACCCCTCTGGATTTTTTTTTGTTTTTGTTTATACCCATCACATTTTTTCAAGTTGCAGCAGAAGAGACCAACAGGTATGCCCAACAAAAACAAGCAGCCCAGGGCACACCTGACCCCCTGTGGTTCGAAACAACACCTGACGAAATGCGGGCCTATCTTTCTGTGCTGATCATGATGGGGATCTATCGTCTGCCATGTTTGTGGTGCTACTGGTCAACCGACCCTCGCTTCCGGAATAACTGGATCAGCAGTGTCATGCCCAAAACACGGTTTTTCAAAATCAACCAGTACTTTCATCTGCGCGACACATCTAACACACCTGCACGTGATCACCCCGACTATGACCCCTTGTACAAGGTGAGAAATTTCATCAACATGATTCTTCCTTTGTTCCAGACCAACTGCCATCCAGGTCGTGAACTAAGTATTGATGAGGCAATGATCGAGTACAAGGGTCGGATATTTTTCAAGCAGTACATGCCAGCCAAGCCAACCAAATGGGGCATCAAGGTGTGGGAGATGTGTGACGCCAGGACAGGGTACTGCGTTGCATTTGATATTTACACTGGCCATGCAAATCGCAGAGACACCACCATCAGTCTTTGGCATGAAGTCGTTCACATGTTGGCATCACCTTTCTACCATCAAAACAGGCACCTGTATTTTGATCGTTTTTTCACCAGTGTCCCCGTGATGACACACCTGGCCCGAAATGGGACATATGCCTGTGCCACTGTCAACATCAACCGCAGGGGGTTACCAGAGGAGGTCAAGACTGCCAAATTGAAAGAGAAGGGAAAATTGCTGCAGATGCAGAAGGGCTCGCTGATGGCCACAGTCTACAAAGACAGCTGTCAGATCTACTTTCTCAGCACCAGCCAGCCACCAGGTATGACGACAGTGGAGGACAAAGTGACGCCGACAGTCATTGCCAGCTACAACAAGTACATGGGTGGCGTTGACAAGTCAGACCAGTATCGCGCCTACTACCCTGTTGGTCATCAGAACAAGAAATGGTGGCGCTACATTTTCCATTCTCTGGTCAACTTGTGCATTGTCCAGGCCTACCTCACCTGGGAAGTGTCACCTCATGCCCCAGTGAACAAGACCTATGACCACTTGATGTTTCGCGCTGACATTGCAGAACAACTTCGCGCGCAGGATTCACCTCCAGGAAGCGCAAAGCAGGGCGCAGCAAAGCAGTGCCAGATGCCCCCATTGCCTTGGCCAGCACTGACCATCACAAGTTAGAAATGATCAAAGGGAGACGTAGGGTCTGTCGGCAGTGCATCAAAGACAGGTCGCAGGGCAGCAAAGGGACGAGGGGTAGAAACATCGTATATGTGTTCTTTCTGCCAGGTACCTCTCTGCTTCCACAGGAATGACTGTTTCCATGATTACCATGGACAGAATGTGCCTCAACATTAGGACAAGCTAGCTTGTTTTTGTTTATGTGTGTGTGTGTGTGCTTACCTGTAGTTTTGATGACTCTGTGACACTTAGCAGTGACACTCTACTCACTATCCTTACTGTACAGTAACACATTGTGTGCATATATAAACAGATCTGTACAAAGTGCTTAGAACACTGACATAAGAACAACATGGAACTGTGCTTGAAATTATCTCCAGTAACTCTTCAGTTGTGACAACTGACACTAGTTGTGTGACATTCTTTGGATTACCTGTGGGGACTGTACTGGCAGACAGGAGACAGATCATCTCAGGTAGGCCGCAGCTTCATTTCACAACACTAACGTGCATGTGCATGGAATAACTGCATGTTGGTGTGCTGTATTAGAATTGTCATCATCGCATGTGACATATTTGGTGACATTTTGGTGACAGAGACACGACTTTTCACATCTAGACACACAGAATCTCGCTCACATGACAGAACAAAGCCTCATGATCATACCTGCCGAATTTCATGACTCTAGAGGTTTATTCTTGGTTGTGGTGAAGCATGAACTATACATACCCATGTTGAGGCTAAACTCACCAAAAGAATCTGAAATCTAGGGGAGTTTGGCCTCAGAGAATCTGAATACAAGAGGGTTAAGTCTGTTTTCTGCAGTTGTTTACATGTTTAATTTACCTTGTATTGATGTTGTTTTCAGAAAACTGCCTCTGTGATGGCCTTTGAGGATCAGCAGAAGCGTATGTACAACCCCTTACCATCACGGCAGGATATGCATGAATCACTCAAGGAGGAGGAGTTTGACATCCTGGTCATTGGTGGTGGTGCGACTGGCTGTGGGGTGGCCTTAGATGCCGTTACCAGGGGTGAGCTGCATTGTTATCAGCTGTTACTTTGTCAAAACGTCTGCCTTCATGATCGTATTGTGTTAGTTTGTAGGCTGCACGATACTGGTTTACAGGCTACAATATAATGTATATTTGATGCAAAACAGAGCCTATGAATTTGAAGAAGAAGAAAAATGTAAATGTAAATATGAAACAACCCCCCCCCCCCCCCCCTAAAAAACAAAACAAAAAACAAACATATATATATATATATATATATACACACACATACATATATACACAAATGGTACATAATAATCTCATGACAAATGGAATATGAAAAATATAGATTAAAAAAAGAAAAAAGACTGGAGGTGAAAAACAGTAATAAATGGGACAAATTTAACCAATTCAGTGCCAGAGAATTTTGTAAAAAAAAAAAATTTTTTTAAAGTGCTCTCCCCTTGCCAGGGAATTTTGAGGATTTGGAGGTAATAAGTCACAAAAAATTCTAGCACAAAAGCTATAGGTGATACAGAAAGAAAGTAAACGTTTTCGTGAAGAAAAATAAGTGTAGATTCTGCTTCTGGGCTATTTTACCCAATTAGGTTGATTGTAGGTAACTGTTCAGGCATGTAAACTCAAGATATTGATTTTTGTGCAACAAAAAAGTATATTCCACCTCTACATAATAACATCTATAAAGAAAAGAAACAAAATACAGCTAGAAATAGCATGCCTATTGTCAGATTATACCTGTAGAAGAAATTAAAACAGGCTATAAATTTATGAAAACAAATCACAGCTCCTGCAGACATGTAAGTAAATCACTGTCCCAACAACGACAAAGGTTGGTAAAATCAATGTAAAAGGTCAATCACCGTCTCAGAAACTGAGCTGGCAAGCTTTTTCACAGCTAGGAGCGTTCAGGAGTGAGAGGGTGAAGTTCTTTGATGACATTCACTCCTTTGAAGTTGCATGTGGGCCGATTAAAGTGTCTGCTGCGCATCCGGCTTGCCACCTCTTAAAACAAGTCAACCATCTGATTCAGTGAAAAAAAAGCATGAAAAACAAAAAGCACATGTTTCACGTCCAGTGCAGGTTCCACCCTGCATTTCATGAAAATCGTGGAGCATTAGCGGTTGTTGATCCCACAGTGTGCATTGAAATGTGAGCACACTCATTCCCTAAAAGCCAGGCCCCCTTTATGAACTCTGGCTGACATTCGACCTATCGTCTTACATCACTCCTCTCCCTCTCCTCCTCTTCTTCCAACGCTCACTGCTCGTATTCTGTCAGTCATAGCCACTTGTTCAAAAAAGCTGTCTGATTGGATAGATGGACTGAATTACCATCATATGGGGCTGTCAGTTTCATCACTGTCATTGTCAATCACCTTTGTTTTCAAACCAATCATCAGGCAAGAGAGATCCTTCTCCATCGCAAAATCTGTCCATATTCACAAGCGGAGATTTCTGCTGACTGTGGCTATTTGCTTTACTGGACACAGTTTTCAATGCATTTTTTTGCACATGATGCAACCCTCTTTTCCACGCACGTATCATGTGGTCAGTTAACAAATTATTCTCCAGTAGAAAGGGGTCTTCCACCTGATGAATGTTCATTTAAATAGTATTTTTATAATCCAGACACATCAAACTAACTGTTCAGAGTCTCTTTATGTGAACTGAACCAAACTCCAATGAAGGAAAAATTAACATATGCAGGACGTCAGTGGACGTATTATAGGCACTATGGCAATACTTTTTGTAGGACGTCAGCTGGCGTCTTATAGGCACTCGACTGGTTAAGGAACCTCAGAGAACACACATGTTCCTATGACTAAAGGTGCTGTTGGAATTTCAGTCACATAGGTTTCATGTGAATAGAAAGAGCAGCTACTGAAGGATCACCTTTTTTCCTCCAGGGAATGGATTAACTGAGAGATCACTTAAACACCATTTGAATTTGCTGAAGCAAAGTACACTCACTGGAAAGTCAAAGATAACAGATGGTGTGTTTCGTGTTAGATGAACGTATTTGTCTACTCTGTAACTGTTTAATTAGCAAAAATGCTAACAAACAAAAACTTTTTTTTTAAAGCTGGAACGGTCTGACTTAAAAGTTAAGAGTAAATGTTTTACCTCAAGTCTACCAAAAATCAAATGAGGGGAGCTAGAATGATATGATATTCTATGTAGGAATTAAAAAAAACAAATGAAAACACTTTGAAGAAAACTAGAATGACTCATTATCTGACTACATACTATTGATTGTGGCATTGTCCAGGGCTGAAGACAGGCCTGGTGGAGAAGTTTGACTTTTCTTCGGGTACCAGCAGTCGCAGCACTAAGCTAATCCATGGCGGCGTGCGATACCTGCAAAAGGCTATCTTCAACCTTGACTTGGAACAGGTTAGTCTCCTATCTTGTATGTGGTGTTAGAACTGCTTAATTATGTTGCCGATTCTACAGTGTTCAGTAGTTCGTGTTCATGAAAGCTTGCATGCCTTAGACGGGTTGTAATGTGTTATTCAGTAAACTGATTATTTATATCACTGGTAAATAATAATCACAGGAGGTTCTGCAGTGTAGATTATTGGCCATTACCAGTTACCTGCAGGTGAAAATAATGAGTATACAAGTGGACATATGTCACAGTGTGTTCTGTGAAAAATGCTCATATTTTCTGTATCTCCCTGCTGCTTTTGATGCATTGTTTGTTCATTTGTCACTGGTTTTGTGCAGTACAACATGGTGAAGGAAGCCTTGACAGAGAGAGCCAACCTGCTGAACATTGCCCCGCATCTTGCCTCTCCTTTACCCATCATGCTTCCCATCTACAAGTATGCATTGTCACTGGAGTATGTCTCTCTCTTAGTTATTTGATAGCTTGTTTTAGAGGGGTCAAGTAGGAGCGGTGAGTCATTGCAAAATTGCCTTCTGTTAGGCAGCTGCTTCTGTCATGGGCTGTCATGAAATGACAGAAGTGGTCCCTTGAACAGTCTATGATCATAAAAGCTTTTGTGCCAAAAAATGGTCATGTAGATAGTTATTCAGGTTTTCAGTTTAGTGTGAAGTGATAGAGAACTTTTTTATGTGTTAGCCTGCTCATAGCTTTTGATCACAGTATGCATTCCCTGTTTTGGGTTGGTGTTTTCAAAGTTTTCCATATGGAAGATGCTTCTGAATAAAGGATGTATATCAAATTAAAGCACAGATGAGTTTAACATTTATTCAACCAATAAGTGTGCATGACACATTGACTTTTTTTGGATGTATATCAAAATAAAGCACAGATGAGTTTAACATTTACTCAACCAATAAGTGTGCATGACACATTTCTTTCAATGAAAAGCCTTAAGAAATAAAACAAGACAGTTCAAGCATAATGAAAAGGAAAGTGTAATTTTTGGTTTGAAGTATGTCTTCAAAATTCACTACTACAAGCAGAAAACATCTGCTAAGTCTGATGAATGATGACTTGTAATGGATCTATAGTGATTGTAATTGAGTGTAAACCCAACACACCTTTAACCTGCCCTGTACTGGGTTAGTTATTGTTAGTGCACTTTGTGCTATTTGAAATTAGATGTTTTCTGTTTAGATAAAACTCTAAACTCAGCAATATTTCATTTACTTATTTACAAGTCGGTCATGTACTGTTTAACCTTGCCACATATATTATCGCCATGTATTGTTTGCCTTTTGCCTGTTTTGTTTTTTCCATGTGCCCCCTCGTGGGGACTTTTGGGAATAAATCTTGACTTGACTTGTACTGATTATTTCTGTGTGAAGCTTTGATGGGTGAACATTAACAAAAACATGGTAATTTCGTTGCAGATGGTGGCAGATACCATACTACTGGGCTGGAATCAAGATGTATGATGTTGTGTCTGGCCGCCAAGTCCTCAAACCGTCCTACTTTCTGTCCAAGAAGAAAGCCTTAGAACTCTTCCCCATGCTAAAGAAAGACAAACTTACAGGGGCTCTTGTCTACTATGATGGTACATATACATCATTTGTTTTCATATGGGTCTGTTCACGTCACTGACCACATTTATAATTGGAGACATGATGAAATGTACACATGTAATGGTATATGGTCATGGTTTTAAACATTGAAAGGCTACCACTTGGAATGGTTACATGCTCTTTGTATAATTGTTATACAGCTTCTGAGTTTAAATAACAACAAAGAAAGAGCCAGCTGTATATGCTGGATCATTTTGGATTCACTTCTGTGTCAGTAGTAATCTTTTGTTCAAATAAGAAATCAGTTGGCATTTGAGTGTGCTAATATAAGTTGCATGAATCAAGTCTCACAGGAATATCATATGCAGTCGGTTTTGTTATCAAGAGCTGTGGAAAAGTATCAAGTTTGTTGTCATGTTGATTTATGAAGTACAGTGACCCCCCACCCCCGCCCCACATCCCCCCTCCCCCCGTCCCCCCCAAGTCCCCTCCCGCCTGTGCCCCCCAAATTGAACTGTTAAATATGTTTTGAAACAGGCCAGCAAGATGATGCTCGCATGAACGTGGCTCTGGCAATAACAGCTGTGCGCTATGGTGCATCAGTGACAAACTACACAGAAGTGATTGAAATGCTGAAAGAAGAGGATGAAGACGGCAAGGAGCGGGTGTGCGGGGTGCGGGTGCGGGACAGGATAACCTGCGATGAGTGGGACATCAAGGCCAAGTGTGTTGTCAATGCAACAGGGCCCTACACTGACCGCATCCGCACCATGGCCAAAGAGGACATCCAGCCCATTTGTCAGCCCAGCTCAGGGGTCCATGTTGTCTTGCCTAACTACTACAGGTAACGGTAACACAATGAAACATGCTCAACCTGAACATATGTAAGGATTGTAGAGTGATAATTTTGTATGTTTTTGGAAGAGAAGTATTTAGTCTAAGACCTGATCTGTATGTAAACACATTGATACCAGAAAGTACAAAGATTATGTGTACTTTCTTTGTATACTTGTGGCACATCTCAATTTTAGTTTTACTTCTTGTTGAGCAGCTTTCATTAGAACCAGATACGTGTTCGCCATTTTTCATACCACTTTTGACAGAAGTTGGAAAAGAAAAGGATCTTGGTGAAACCCAAATAAAAAAAGACAGCAGTGAGTGTCATTTAAGAATTGAAAAAACATATTTCCATGGCATTTGAAAATGTAATCAGAAATACACAATCATCGGTATATAATATGCAGATAATGAGAGAAAAGACACTTCATTAATGAAACAAACAAACAAAAAAAACCTCACTGAAATGCTGACCAAAATTCAGACAGAGTTGTTTGCACAGGCTCTACTGTTTTTTTTGTGATGTATTGATGGCAATGGTGTTTACACATATTTTTTTGTTGTTTACCTTACACTGCAGGTTTGCCAATGACCAGCATGACTAACTGCATGTGTTGTGTTTTACAGTCCAGCGAGTATGGGTTTACTGGATCCTGCCACCAGAGATGGTCGTGTCATATTTTTCTTGCCTTGGCATGATGTGACTGTGGCAGGTGGGTATTTGCATGGAAATTGCTCCACACTCAAACACCAGTTTGGAAGCAGAGTTTGTCCTTAACTTGTAACACAACCAATTCCAGGATTTCTGGTCAAGTTTGTTTTCAATTGGTGCCTGTAGCCCAGTATTAGGCCACAACAATGTGATGAAATGGAAACTGGGCTACCTAGCTGTGTGTTGGCACCCAGCCAATAAATACTGCCCTCCCCTCCCTCCGCCTTCAGCAGGCGAGCTGGACTGACTATCTCCCACCTCAACCCACTTCCCTTTTAATTAAGCTACACATGTACAGTGACAGGACTTGTTCTGGAAGCTGGTCCATGTTCACTGTTACTTTACTCCTGGCATGCTATAGACACAGATTGACCAGTCTCAGGCACAAAACTTGCATCAGGGTTACTTTCACTGTGTCACAAAGTGGGTTGTAATATATCATCATGCAGCAAATGTGTACCTGTAACACCACCCTCACCACTATACAGATTTTCTTCCCCACTGTCCATATCTTTCAGTATTTACTGAGCCACTTTTAAGACTGTAAACCTTTGAAAAATGAGCTGAGATTGATCTTTGCTAGACAACATCAATTTGACCAACCATGTCAAATGACTTTGGAATTTCCCATACAGTACAGACCTGGATGTAAACAGTCTTCAAACAGGGAGAAGCAAAGTAGGTTGTTTCCCTTTAACTATTGACCATGAACTGCTGATAAAAATTGGATATGAGAGTTGCTTCCTGTACAATAGTGCAACAAAAGGGACGCAAGTCTCATGTCCCAGGGCAGGCAACTGGATAGGGTTCTGTGTGGTAAGTATGTACACACACATACACACGCACACACACACACACACACACACACACACACACACACACAGCACATACGCACAGCATTAATTTCAAGTAAACCAGAACAGCCTCTCCTGTTAAAAACATAGTCAAATCCATTTATATTTTATTTTATTTTTAATGATTTTTTTTTTTTTATTGATTTTTATATTAAGTTTTAATATTTTAACTCACTCGGGACGACAAGTTTTCTCCCTTGCTTTTCCCCACAGACGGCCCATTTGTAAGGGTTAGGAAAAAAATTACAAAAAATACAAAATACTGTGTAAGAAAATGAAACTTTCAGAACTGGTTTATTACGTATTGAGCTATGACATGTAAAAAAAATCAAATTTCTCATCTTATTTTTACAGTTTTGCCATATGTAGAAAATACTGCCAATTTTTCACCCCGAATCACCATACCCATGCTCGCTTTCTGCATTAAATTCGCTTTCTTCTTCGTCATCATCCACCTCTTCAATGTCTGACCCTTCAGTTTGTAGCATTTCAAGTACTTCGGCAACCCTAAAATATTGCCGTCACTGCCTTGTTCGCTTCACAACATTCCGAGAAGAGGCCGCTTTGCTAACAGGCTGGCACGCGAGCAGACGACTGGTCAGTGACTTTGTCAGCGTGTGTGCGAGACAGGCCACACATCCCATATTAACCAATCATACTGTTCGATTGTGGAGTGACCCAGAATAGCGCACTCTGCTTGGCTAATCACAAAATCACGTGTACAGCGCATAATGGAATTTTACTTTCGGAGAATGCTATTCCATTCCTTCGTCCGAAACCGAATACGTTTTGTGTAGGAATGCGTGAGCATTCCTTCGTCCAGAAAGAGTTAAAAGATGATATTGACATCATATTGTATGGATTTAAGAAACTGCACTGTGCTTCAGGTAAATGAAATTTTCAAAGCTGTGCACATCAGAGCAGTTTGTATTGTCTTTTTCCTTTGCAGGCACAACAGACAGCCCTTGTGCAGTGACAGACTACCCCCAGCCAACTGAAGATGAGATTCAGTTCATTCTGAAGGAGATCAGAGACTACCTTAGTCCGGATGTGGAAGGTTAGTCAGCAGTTTGCCCTATCAAGTGCGATTTCTGAGTCCCATAAAACAACCTGACTCTAAGTCTTGAAATGATGCTGTGCTTGTCACACTGTGTGTTAAAGAACACTGTGTAGGAATTATGCCATTTTCTTTCTTTGAGATGAATAAGGTGCTAATCATTGATGATTTCTGGCTGATGTATATCAACAAAGTGAATCCATTTAATACTAACAAGATGTCTGTGATAAACTTTCAGCATTTGCATTTCTCAGGAATTTCCCAGCATGGTCATAAGTTTCCATTCTAATGAAATGAAAGAAAACAAAATTGCCAGTAATAAATGAGTAATTTCAACTGGTTAAGTTGTGTTTGGCACCCAAAATTTGATTAGCAAACCACTTAAAATTGCATGTCATTATGTCATTAAACATTTGCTGAGAATTAAATCTCTGCATTAACCCCTAGGCTGCCAATATGACGAGATAACACGTCATGGCAAGCATGTACGCTTCGCTGCCACAATGACAAGATAACTCGTCATCGAAATATTCTGACTTTTTTCTGCTTTGCGTTCAGTTCGTTGACAAAAATGCTGGTAGCGTTAGCTTGAGGAAATCTTTCTGGATTCTGTTCATAGCTAAAAACCCCATCTACATCATGAGGCAGTCCTTTATTTGAACGTTTTGGTTGGGTTACTGTCCCAGTGTTTGCCTGGCTTCTCTCCTCGCTCGCTCAACAAAATGTCGGACTGATGCTGTGCTCAAGACATGCGATTGTAGCGAACTAAATCAACCAAGATTGCTTCTTTTGCTGATGCTCAGAAAGAATTGAAGCATAAACTTGAAGAAGACAGTGAAGAACATTTATAGGACGATTTGATAGAAAATAAAGGGAGCAATCAAGAGAGTGGCCAAGATACGACTGTCAGCGAGTGATGCCGGCTGTGCAAACCTTAGCAGATGACAGAAAGTGACTGAATTATTAGCAGGACAGTGTGAGCGATTTTCTTGGCACTCAGCTAATGCGGTCTGATGAGAACTGGATAAAGTGACTGTGTGAGAGGGGTGAAGAGGAGGGGGGTGGAGACTCAGGGGGCGTGGCCTCTCATCCACATTATCACTTGGAGAAGTCACAATGCATTGTATATCTATCTCTTTTTAATTCTTTTTTTTTTTTTGTGGTTGTTCTAGTATGATTTTGTGTATGCAGATATCCATTTGTACAGAAAATATGATATTTTAGTGCAAAATACCTGACTAATTTTAGCAATGAACAAGTTGAAAATGTGACAAAAAACAAAACACTGATTTCAAAACAACAGCATGTCACTAAAAATATATGAAATGGGAAAACATCATGAGTTCTTTGTGTTCTTTATTCGTTTACCTTTCAGAAAATATATACTTTTATGGGTCTTTCTCCAATAACAAAGAGCACAGAATTTTTTGAAAATTTATACCCGTTTTTTTGTGAAAAAACCCTGGCAAATAGATTTCACTTAAATCTTATTTTCCTGGCTGCGAAAGGGTTAAAGTACTTTTTCTTATTGTTCAGTAGGACTTCTGAACCTTGTGTGTAAATAGTAAATGAGTAGAACATGTGTGAGATTATCTCTTCATTGATGTGCTTGCAGTTCGGCGTGGAGATGTTCTGTCTGCATGGAGTGGAATCCGTCCATTGGTCTCAGACCCAAACAAAGCAGACACACAGTCCATTGCCAGAAACCATATCATTGAGGTCGCTGACAACAAGCTCATCACTATTGCAGGTAGGACACAGACCTTGATCTCAAACATAATAAATGCGTTTTTTTGTTAGTTCAGGCTGCAAATTCACATGTTTGTCAGCAATTCCCTCTCAGTTTGTTTTTATCTCTCTCTTTCTTTGTCTTTGATCTCAGTTTGAAAGAATGGGTTTGTTTAGGGTTGTTGGGTTTTTTTTAACTTTGAGACTTCAGACTGCTTTCCTTTCTTTCTGTTTTTTTCATGTTGCATCATTTTAAATAAATATGCCTTCCCAGTTCTTCTGATTGGTTAAACCCAATCTCCCAGTTGAAAGTCTGTGATGATTACTAGCAGCTGACTGCTTCCTGGTAAATGATTTCAGTGGTACGAAGATGATTCCTTTCAGCATTATTTCTTGCTTCGGGGTTTGAGGGCTAGCTCCAATCATGTTTCCAGTGGAAGCTGTGGAAATGACACTTTGTTGATGATATGTTTCAGGAGGCAAGTGGACCACGTATCGTCACATGGCACAGGAAACAGTGGACAGGGCCGTCAGTGAGTTTGGTTTGAAACAAACCTCAGGGTGTTGCACCGAGGGCTTGCTGCTGGATGGTGCCCATGGCTGGTCCCCTACTCTCTTCATCCGCCTGGTGCAGGACTTTGGGGTTGAGAACCAGGTTGGTGTGGTTTTTAGAGAGAAGCTAGTAGGATTGTTTTCTGGATTGTTGGCATAGTATTGTTAATTCCCTTCAGCATGCTCATTTTCATTTGTTTTGTATTAAAACTTGTGTAAAGAAAGTTTACAAATTGTTGTTTCCCAGTTTAGAATATTTAGTAACTTAAAATTGCTTTTAAGAATTGATGATATGAAATGCTGATATAGGTTATGAAAAAAATAGGTGTGCATCTTTTTGTTTTATAGATGCAGAACATGTTTTTTGGAATATATATTTTAGCTTAGAAAATCCTCATATCATATCATTGTTTGAAACTTTACTTGTAATTGTTAAAATTCTGTGCAGTTATGATTTACCGTCTCTTCTAAACTTGTGATTGAGATTTTTAACTCCAAACCACCTTACTTTTTGGAAAACTCAAAAGTATGAGCTTCTTGAGAAGAAATTAAGAGTTCAGCATTGAAAGAGTCAGCAGCAATTTGAACAACTGGCCCCCATTTTCTTTTTTATCATTGACTGACTTGTGTAAACAAAGTGAGTCTGTTTTAACCCGGTGTTCGGTTGTCTGTGTGTGTGTGTGTGTGTGTCCATGGTAAACTTTAACATTTTTCTCTGCAAATACTTTGTCAGTTGACACCAAGTTATGCATAAAAATAAGAAAAATTAAGTTCTTTCCAGTCATCTTGTTTAAAATAATATTGCACCTCTGGGATGGGCACAAAAAAATTTTAAAAAAAGAAGCCAAATTATATGCAAACTGTATTTACTGTTGTATTTATATTTTTTGTATTCTCTAAACTTGGCACTTCGATCTGATATTCTGACACAACAACAAGAGCAGTCATTATTATCATTTTTGTTTCAAACAGGAACTTCTTTTGCTAAGCATGGAAGTTTTATTTATTTTGCAAACGTTTTGGTGCAGATAGTAAAAAAGGGAAATTACTCTGTAATTAATGCTAGGGGACTTAATTTGCTTTAAACTGATCTTTCTCATCTTAAACATAACATTTTGAAATTATACTCAATACATAAAAAGCTTGTGTGTTTTACTCTCAGTGTACAGGGCTTTCACTATGTTCATTCGCCCAAGTGGTCTTTTTCGGAAAATACTAAAATCAATATGACGAGTGGACTTTACAGATCTATTGGCTGAGGCCTGAAGGTCATGGGCAAAAATCAGTTGCGTACACATATTTATACACATTCAAAGCACGTGCTCATATTCTTCGCGAACACGAATGACGCCATTTTGTTTCAAGTTGTTGACCTGCCCGTTCAATCCTGTATTCAATGGACAATACACGATAACATGTGATGGAAAGTTGGAGAAGGAGACCGTTAAATATTTATTCAGAGAGCGATTTGTGAACGCCTCATCACTTACTGGATTATGCCCCAAACTGCCATAAAAATATCCACAGAATCAGTCGGAATTCACAGTTAAAAATTGTAAACCATGCAAGTTAATACCCTTGAATTGATCACGATGAAACGAAAAAATTTCCAGTCTTGACTTTTCTCAAAATGAAGTCCTTTTCACTTCTTACGACGTTTAAAAGTACTTGTACTTGGCTCTACATGTTATTAGTTTAACAAAATACTAAATGTTCATATCAACTTAAAAACTATAGAACTAGAATGAACATAAAAGAGAAATTGAATCGACCGTGTCATACTGCATTCCCGGCGGGTGTAACTAAACTTGTACATCTATCTAGATTAGAGAAAATGGCTAAATGTTGCAGAGTGATTGCGGCGATAGCCACGTCTCCTTTACCGCGGACATAAAAAGAATTTTTTATTGCCCTTAAAGATTTTTTGAATTCCCAAGATACACCAGAATAATATGATTTAAACAGCATTCTCACTGCGAATACCGCAATTGATTTATCGCCCTTTAAAAAAGTATGTTCAAATATTAAATTTTAGAACGTCAAAAAAGGAGCCACGATAGTGTAATGGGTAAGACAGTTTCTTCTCACCCGAACACGCAGGGTTCGAATCTAGTTAGGACTTTTTTTTTCTTTTTTCTTTTTTTTAACCCGAAGCTTTATAATAACAAATACAGAACACATTTTAACGATTAGATTTTTTTTTTTAAAGTGTATCAGAAGTGAGTCTTGAAGGCCTTGCCTCTCTTGTTTTACAGTGTGATGGAACAGTTACTCATAGTGCATTAAAATAATCATTACTTTTCTAAAATATGGTGTTGACCGGTCATTCCCATATTTGTTGCTAAATGCAGCATTCTTAAATGTAAAGAGACTGCAGGAAAGATTTGATATAACTTTGATGAACACAGCATTGTAATATGAATGGAACACAGAGATGTTTAGATAGACATAGTACCGCACAATTGAATGATAATGAAGCTTCAGGAAAGCTTGGATGTAATGTGGAACTGTACCTGTATGCAGGTGGCACAGCATCTTGCCAGCACGTATGGAGACAAGGCTTTCAAGGTGGCCAAAATGTGCAACTTGACAGGTAAACGCTGGCCAGTCTTGGGCAAGAGATTGCATGAGGAATACGCCTACATCGAAGGGGAGGTCAGTGCTGCTCTCATCTGTGTCCTGTGTCCTGTTTGCTAGTTTGGTTCAGTGTTGTGTAGCAAAAAGGTTGGGGTTTGTTTTTGCCATGCTCGTGGAAAAAAGAATCGGATGAGGGGAGAGGGAAAGTGCCAGGCTTGTGGATCAGATGGTCAAGTCATGGAATTAGTTTTATTTTCAGATCCAAATGTGTCGGAGTTGACAGATACTTGTATTTTTAGTTCAGATGTTACAATTTTTGGAATTGCAAAATGCTTGTATTTTCTTGTGGCCTGGTAACACTCTTAACAGGACGGTGGTGTGTGGGAGGGATTGGGGTCTGGTGTACTTGGAGAAAAGTGGCCAGTCTTCCAAAGATGCTTTTCCTACCACCTTCAGTACCATCTTTCAATCTTTAAATCTTTCTTCAACTGGATAAAGGTTTTAAAAAATTTTAAAAGAGAGTACATTTTGAAAAGGAGACGATGTTACTCTGCCATGTGGAAATGTTGTCTTGAGTTTAGAAGACCAGAAAGATGATTATATTTGAATCACATCTAGGACGGTTGATTATCCTAGATAAATCTGTCCTGGTAAGGCCATAATACTTAAGAAGATAAAAAAAAAAATCCACCAGCTCTTACCTTTACAGTTTTGTTTTCTGATTTTTTTGGGCGGAGGGTCGAGGAGGGCGGGGAGTGGGGGGAGGCAGGGGGGGGGGGTGTCATATACTGTACCAGAGTTTGGCAAAGTAAGTATATTTAACCTGGCAGGGAGTATAGTACAAACTCTTCATATCATTTTATCATTATCAGTATACATTTGCTTTCATTTTGGTGCATTCACTTTTTCTGTAATTAGGTCAAGTATGCCATGCGGGAGTACGCTTGTCGAGCCATTGACGTGTTAGCTCGTCGTACACGGTTAGCTTTCACCAATGTGTATGCAGCACGAGAGGCTCTGCCACGCATTGTGGAGATCATGGGACAAGAACTGGGATGGGATGAAGAGAAAAAGAAGGTCAGAATTGGGATGACTTTGCTGATCAGTTCCCTGTTGTTTTCAGTCCTTCACTTGCATATCAAACTGCACAGTGGTGTCATTTGATTAAAATCATTTATATGACATCAGTCAAAAAAAGCATAATTTACTTTAAAAAAGAAAAAAAAAGAAGTCTATATCTAACATCTTGTGAGACACCTGATTTGTGTAAATAGAAGAGAAACTTAATTCTGGTAACAGGATTGGAGAAAGCATGCTTTTGAAACTTTCCATGTGCGTTTTCTGTTCTGGACAGTCAAGACAGCATTTATGTGAAGGAAGGTGATAGAAAGCAGCCTTTTGCTATGATTGGCAGACTGGGAGGAATCAGGACTGACTTCTTTTCTGTAACAGTGTTCAGAAGGAATTAGGTTTTGAATGGTTCAAAGGGTTCACTCCCTCTTTTCCAAGCAGTCATAAATGGAAATATCATTGTTGGCCGTCAGGGCAGAACAGCTTTACCGTTCAAAGTCAAATGTGGTCATTTGTGCTGGTTTGGCTGCTTATTTCCTGCCTCTATTTTTTGTTTACATACCCCATGATTGTGCTTTTAAGAAATGTGCAATGTTATTTTTTAGGAAATATTAAGTCTTGGTTAGATCAGCGATGTGAAGTTCATATTGTTAATATTTTTTCCAGGGAGAATGAGTGGACAGAGTTTGTGTGTGTGTGTGTGTGTGTGTGTGTGTGTGATTTATTTTCAATGGATTGATATGAGGTTTAACACACAGGAAGAAATGGAGCACGCAGACCTCTTTCTGAGGCGGGAGATGGGTCTGGATATCAAGAGGACAGCAGAAATCAAACTCAACATCACCAAAGATGAGATTAACCAGTATGTCAAGCGCTTCAGGGCTCTGGACTTTCAGAGCAAAGGCTTCATCACCATCAATGATCTCAGAGGTTATTTCAAGGTCAGTTATGAAGTGTGTTTGGTTTTTGTTAGAAAAAATAAATTGATCCATGTAAGTGCTTTGTCAAAGATCAGGTGATTCATACTGTGTCTTAACCATTTCACTGCTAGGAAAATAAGATTTAAGTGAAATCTATTTGCCAGGGTTTTTTCACAAAAAATGGGTATAAATTTTAAAAAATTCTGTGCTCTTTGTTATTGGAGAAAGACCCATAAAAGTACATAATTTCTGAAAGGGAAATGAATAAAGAATACAAAACACATGATGGTTTCCCATTTTATATATTTTTAGTGACATGCTGTCGTTTTGAAATCAGTGTTATGTTTTTTGTCACATTTTCAACTTGTTCATTACAAACATTAGTCAGGTAATTTGCACTAAAATATATTTTCCGAACAAATGAATATCTGCACACACAAAATCATACTAGAACAACCACAATATAAAAAAACTGAAAAAGAAATAGATACATAATGCATTGTGACTTCTGCAAGTGATAATATGGATGTGAGGCCACGCCCCCTCAGTCTCCACCCCCCTCCTCTTTAACCCTCTCACACAGTCACTTTATCCAGTTCTCATCAGACCGCGTTGGCAGAGTGCCAAGAAAATAGCTCACACTGTGTCCTGCTAAAAATTTGGTGACTTCTGTCATCTGCTAGAGCTGAACAGCCAGCATCACTCACTGATAGTCGTATCTTGGCCACTCTCTTGATTGCTTTTCTATCAAATCGTCTTATAAATGTTCACCACCGTCTTCTTCGAATTTATGCTTCTATTCTTTCTGAGCATCAGCTAAAGAAAGTAATCTTGTTTGATTTAGTTCGCCACGATCGCATGTCTTGAGCACAGAGTCAGTCCGACATTTTGTTGAGCGAGCGAGGAGAGGAGCCAGGCAAAGACTGCGGCCAGTAACCCAACCAAAACGTTCAAATAAAGGACTACCTTATGACGCAGATGGTGTTTCTAGCTATGAATAGAATCTAGAAAGATTCCCCAAGCTAAAGCTACCAGCATTTTTGTCAGCGAACTGAATGCAAAGCAGGGAAAAGACAGAATATTTCGATGACGAGTTGCCTCGTCATTGTGGCAGTGAAGCATACATGCTTTCCATGACGAGTTATCTCGTCATATAGGCAGCCTAGGGGTTAAGAACTCCCTTGACCAGTTTAAATCAGTGTGGGATTGAAGACTTTTGCTGAGGCGGTGCGCTTTCACAGGTCTAATTGTCTTGCCATACAGCTTTATGTCAGAGATAACTCCAGATGGCATTTAAGCCAAACATAGTGTTTAAAGAGGTGTAAATTGCTACTAATTTCTACTTTTTATTTACAAAGATAATCATTGCATACTTATATTACTACAAGTTCCGCATTTTGATTAGAAGCATTCTCGTTAAATTGGTAAAGTCCACTGTTTAATTTCAAGTTTTCTTTTCTTTTGGGTGACCAGGAAAGGCATTAGGCAAAACTGGAAATGTATATGTGCTTACAGTGATAACAAAACAGTGATTGCAGAAGTTAAGAAAAGCCATATTTCAACAGTTAATACAGTGGTAGGGAAAGTGACACTGAGATCAATATTTTTGATTCCAAAACCAAAATCTATGGTTCCAGTTTGATCCTGGACTTACGAAAGTGTGTATGTATGTATGTGTGTGTGAGTGTGTGTGTGTGTGTGTGTGTGTGTGTTTGCTGACAACATACATGCACAGAGAACAGCACAGATCCAAAGTTAAACCATCTGTCTGTCTGTGCAGAAACTTGGAGAGAAGGTGTCTGAAGACCAGCTGCATGACATTTTGAATGAAGTGGATCTCAACCGTAATGCTCAGGTGGACCTTGGAGAGTTTCTGCAGGTCAGTTATTTGTCAGCATTTTTGGTTACTCTGCTTCTTTTTCCCATTCTGTCTCTTTTTCTTT
Organism: Babylonia areolata; assembly: GCF_041734735.1. Classification (NCBI taxonomy): domain Eukaryota; kingdom Metazoa; phylum Mollusca; class Gastropoda; order Neogastropoda; family Buccinidae; genus Babylonia; species Babylonia areolata. The sequence continues at coordinate 19,774,319 of NC_134893.1, read as the reverse complement.
CTACTTATCCAACACCACTGACTGACTGTCCTAACTCAGGTGATATGCTTGGGAGATAGTTTCTTTTCTGGGTGTGCTTTCTTTTTTTCTGTCTCTTTCCTTTTCTTCTTTTCCTTTACGTTTTGTAATATTCTCATGATTATTGCTGTATTATGTTGGAAGTAGATAATTTCTTTAGAATTCCTATGAATAGGTTTCAGGTCAAATAAAGTTTGATTAAACAAATCTGATCAATGAATAGGCCTTTACAAGATAACCATCTGCAGAGGAACTGAAAACAAGGCTGTGATGGCTATTTTATTGTTGAATGCAAGTCATTTGAATATGACTGCTCTTGTTAATCGTTTGATCTCCTGGCCTCATTGTTTATGAATTTCAAGTCGAAAAACCACCAAGGCAACCATGTGTTTGTTCTGTATTGTCCATGTGTTCTGTGTGGCTTGTTCAGGATTAAAGAGGCTATGCCAGTCTTGAATAAAAGCTAATTTGTGTTTGCACATTTCTTCTGTCATTGCTGCTGTGTGCACATGTCAAATGATTGGTTTAAGGACAAGCAGGGCTCTTCCTTTTTTTTAAGGAAGTGTCTGGGTTTGTTCCAATGTACCTTTTGTGTACCTGTGTGCTAGCTGAATCGGTAACATAAGCAGCATTGACTTGTAGTTGTGGAAACTTATGAATGGAGAGAGTTATCACTCTTTACTAATGCTCTGACAGTTTACATGACATTTGCAGGCATGCACCTTTGCTTTATGTTGGTTAGATGGTCATAACCTCCAACATAGTTGATTTAACCCCATCACCTTTGCACATGATAGATCCTGAGCTCTCTGCGAAAAGTTGCCCAAGACCCAAATGAGAAGGACCTAGAGTATAAGAGGCTGGCCAAGATCCTGACAAGCCGAGTGATTCAGGTGCACAAAGGAGGGATGAACCTGACTCAGGAAAACCCAGAGTCAGGCGTGGTATCTGATGCCGAGTTTACGAGCTATCATGAAGAAAGTCAACTGGAACCAGTGCCACCGCAGGAGGAGCTATGTGATGCCGAGTAAAAAACAACAACAAAAAAACCAAAAAAAAACCAACAACAACAAAACAAAGAAAGAAACAACAACCAGAAAGCAGAACTATTGTTGGATATTGATGTGAGAAGAACTTGAGCTTTTATGTGCTCTGGTATTCAGTTGTTGAGCATCAGACTTCAATTGAAAACCTTTTTTTAAAAAGTTTATTTGTTTATTGGTTGGTTGGTTTAAGTATGTTCTGCGTTGTTTTTTCAGTCTGCATGCTGTATTGATTGTTGGTGACAGTTATATGCCTGTTATTTAGTGTTCATGATTCAAGAACCTTCTCTGACTTGTGTGTTTTCAATTTGTGTAATTCTGTTATTTGGTTGAATTTGTGTTTGAGTGTGTCTGTCCATGGTACGTTTTCCATGTCTGCCACATTGGCATTTTCCCAGAGACTAGTAGAAATAAAGAAATTCAATTATGCAGAATATAATATTCATGATGATGATTTTGATGTTTATGAGACCTTGTTAGCCACCCCAATCATGATGTTTTGTGAGCATGAAGGCTGTAATTCCTTGGTAAAGGTTTTAACTTTTTTTTCTTTTCTTTTTTTTTTTTCAAGTTTATCTCCGATTCACAACCATTGTGTAATGTTGATTATTTACACATTGCTATGTGTACATGAAAAGATCCTTTTATGGGAATGTTTCTGTTGTCCACTATTCTGAAATTCAGCTAGCTTTATAGCTGCACAGACCTGTACAAAATAACATGGCATTGTAGACAAAAACATTGTTACTATCACAATTACCAAATAGAATTAGAAAGATGTTACAAATTAAAAAAAAAAAAAACAGTAATGAGATATAAGCTGGTTAACCTCTTGAATGCCCCAGGATGGGAATTTCCAACCCTTCCAGTGTGCAAAAAAAGTGCTTCAAGACGGAAATTTCTGTCCGCATTATGATAGGTATTTTCCTTTAGAAAATAGTTGAATTCATGTGAAATTGACATAATTGGATAGTGTGTTTATTTTCCTTTCAAAAAAGTATAGGTTATGTATACTTTATTTCAGTAGTTTGCGTGGTAGATTTTTTTCTTAATTCCATGACCAAAAATCCCTTGGCAAATAGTTGTCACTTGGCATAAAAAGGCTTGGCACTGAGAGGGTTAACGTTTTAATGCCAGCTGATAATGCTTGTTCTTTAGGTACAGAATCTTCCTTTCTATAATGTTGCCTGCATCTGCTTCACTGCTCAAAAGATAATATCGTACCCTTGTCTGGTTAGCAAATGAATATGAACTGTGTTTCCCAGCTTTTTTCCTTACCCAAGTCAGTGACCATCAGTTGTTTTTTCCAGCTTTACTCCCTATACTTAACCACATATGTTACAGTTTTTCACTTTTGTTCTGTATTTTTTACTCAAGCACTTGGTCAAGAAAAAAAATGGTTTGTTCAAAATGGTTGATTTTCTATGTGTCCTCAGCTGATGCAGGCGTTGAAGGAGGGCACAGTGAGCAACTCAAGGTTTGCCATGGCGGCCGAGCTGAACGCAGAGAGAGAAGGGGTCACGACCCAGAAGATCCCTGTGGAGCGCAGTGGTGGTGGAGTGTGACCCGCCCCAGTCTTAGCCACCAGCCGCTGTCGTCCTTCCACAAACTCTTCTAGGTGCTGGGGCATGGAGCTGGCTTCTGACTGTGGTTCCAGTTTTGTGTATCAGTTGTAGCCTGTACAGAATCTCCTGATTAATACTTCATTTCAGCAGTTTGGCATGCGTTGATCCTCAGTTCTCTGTGCACCTTTGTGTCTGTGAATTAGTTGTCTTTTTAGCAATACACAACAATATTTATTCCTTGGTTGATGTCTTTGTTGTTTTTTTTAATACAAATTGTCATTTTTAGCAATACACAACGATATTTTTTCCTGTATTGATGTCTTTTTTAACACTTTTGTGTTAGATTGTAAATAGATAATAGTGTGTCATATAATAGTGCCAGCCATTTTTAGCTGAAGACTGAAGTTAGATAACAGTGCCAGACTGTTTTTAGCTGAAGTTTAGATAACAGTGTCAGGCTATTTTTAGCTGTAGTTTAGATAACAGTGTCAGGCTGTTTTTACCTGAAGACTGAAGTTAAAAATCACTACCATGCTGCTTTTTTTCTCCCGAAGTCTTAGGTTGTACACAATATTCTGTATATTTGGTTCCAACGAAATAAACAGACTGCTGAATATTTTGTTCCTGTTGTGTGGAATTTCAGCTTGTGGTTGTTGTTAGGAGAGGAGTTGCATGTTAGTTAATTGTTTTTTGACTGACTGAAATATATTGATGTTGTGTACTTCCTTTATTCCAATTGATAGACTGAACTACTTCATGTTTTATTTGTCCCTATATCTGTCTTGTTGGGCTTAACTTGTGATATCTTTAAGCAATTTTCAGAAATGTTTGTCTTTTATAGTTTGACAAAACAAAAATTCAGAGTTCTGAAATGTAGGAGTTTTTTGTGTGTTCCTTATCTGCCTCTTCACGTGTATTGATCTCTTCTGTTAATAGAATCTCATGTTGTAGAGTAGACAACATGTGTATGAATATGTGCATCCCATGCTCTTTCTATTAACAAGTGATTTCTCTGAATCATATATATTTGTATCTAAAGGAATTAATCAAGTGGTAAATTGTGCATATGTGCACATATCTGCACTCAACATGCACGCATGCACACATGCTCATACTTGCAAGCATGACATATCAGTTTGCACATGTAAGCACATATGTTTATTCATATATATATGCAGATGCAGTCATGTTACATGCATTGATGTGCACATACACAATATATGCATGCAAAGCAATCTAGAAGAAATGAATGAAAAGCTGAGCAATAACCAAAACAGAAAATGAAAGCTGTATGTGCAGTATTTATTTTATCATCAGATTACCCAAGATGCATTCGATGCCTTTCTTACCCATGCCTTACCAATTGCTCTGCGCCTGCCAGACTCAAATGGTTTGTTAGTTGGATAGCATGTCCACATGTCATGATTCCCATTTGTTGAGGGTATCCAGAAGATTGGGTGAACTGGACCTGTGAGGATGCAAATGAGATTGCTGTTTTGTTGTTGTTGTTAATACTTTTCCTGTGCGCTTTAGAAACTGTCTGAATTCATCATAAAATGTGGTTTAATACTCAGAACTTGCAAAGCGAATGTAGATGACTGATATGCCTATGTATGTATGATATGTCTATGTATGCATACCTTTCTGTCTTTCTTTCTTTTTTTTTCTTGTTATTTTGATTGTATTGAAGGATTTTTTTTATTTTTATAAATGACAGCAAGCCACATATTTCCAGAAGTCATACTGGAGCAAACACATTGAGATGACTCTGATGTTTGATTTCATTATCTTAGGCATGGAGAGAAATACACACAAGGATGTGCTTTGCTCTTAGATTGTGAAAGCCATATTTTCTTTGTGTTGCTTTCCTAAAGCTGGTGTGTCCACTGCTTTTATGACTTCATTGCAAACATGGATGGCAAGAGAAAGCCGGACCAGTGAACCAGTGGTTCATACCTCACATGACAACCCATCCCAGTCTCCTCCTCACTGTGTGCTTTAATGAATGGCAGCCGTCATGGGAAGTGTGCTGTGTTGCTCTGAGAGAAGCATTATGTCACATGGGTGACATCTGTATCACAGGAGACCAGTGAAAAAATCCCTTTTCTTCCCCTACCCCACCTCCTCCCTCTTTTTCTATTCTGTCTGTCCTGCTTTTTATCCTGTTTTTATCTCTCTTGTTTTTAAACCATTTTTTGTCCTTACTAGCGGCATGATTGACATCTTGATCCTCTTTCATTTTTAACCATGAGGCCAAATTGTGTCCACACAAAAGACAGGGAGTCCTAATTTTGTCAGAAAAGGGTGTAAAAGAACAATTTATCAAAAGTTTGTCTGTTAAAGCCAAAACAAACAGCAAAGTTTTCTTAATGTATTTTTGTTCTTTTTGTATTGTTCAATTATCAGCAATAGGTTTTTTTCTTATTTTGGCATAGTTCACCCTCATTTACAGTGGTGTAGTTTTCTTCTCTTTGTATTTTTTTTCAAAGTTGTTGTGTATTCTGATCATTAACATATTCATCTGGCCTTTTTCTTTCTTTTGGGAAGCAGTTAGCAGCCATGTACACACACAAAAAAAGAAAGAAAGAAATATGCTTGAATGTGGTTTCCTTGAGAATAAGAAAGGGAGTTGAACCATATTATCACCCATGAGAAAGCCCAAAGAGCTTTTCCTCTTATGATTATTATACTGAAAGGAGTGTAATATTGTAACCATGCTGGTATATGGTGTTGTAGTTCATTCTGTGGAAAAAATAAACATTATGTGATGTAAATCAGTCTTAAAGCTACCTTTTGAGATGTTCGAAATATAACATCTATTCCCATATTTGATAATGTGGGGGTGTGAAGGAGGGAGCAGAAAAGCCTCAGCATGTCATCAACAAAATTAATGTTCTCCACCTCACTATTTCTCCCTCTGTCCCTTCAGTCAAGTTGATAACTTGTGATCAGACTCTATAAGCTCAAGGTCAAGTTCTATATCAGTACTTGAAGGTGTACTTCATTCCAGATGTAAACTTGTCATCTGTAAGCAAATCTACAACTATAGATGTATTGCCTGTATAGGCCAGTCAGCTGTCTTTTCAAGTATTTGTAGCTTTGCATTTTGATATAACTGAGGCAAATGTGATTTACATGTTGGTGCTGCTGTCTTTGTAAGGACAGTTGTTCAATACTCTAAGAGAAGGGCATATGAAGGATATGTACAAATTTTCTCCCTGCTTCATCATACTGTAAGGATGGTTGGTTCATATTTTTGGCTGTGCTCATTTCCAGATACATGAGCAGCTGTCTGCTCTGTATATATGTGAGTGATGTTCATGTGCACTGTTTATGTGTGTGTGACAGTTACCCAGTGTGGTACTGCAGTGCAAAAAATCACAATTTATGTTTTTATTGTGAAGACTGAGCACCAGCACAACAGGAAAAATCTATCTCCAGAACAAACAGCAAGTTTATGCCATGCCAGAGATCGTACACAATGCAATGACTGCATGAGTTCACCAGGTCTCTTGAAAAGGTCTGCCTTTTGCTGGTGTATTATCAGCTCAGATAAGAGAGGTTGGATAATGTCTATGTTGTTGGGTTTTTTTTGTTTGTTTGTTGTTGTTGTTGTTTTTTTATTCTAAAGAGATTTTGCATATCCATTTTAATTTTTCTGAAAGTGTCTTTAATTAAACCATTTACATTTTATGTGATACTCTGCTTTTTTTGCTTTTAAAAAAAATCTCTTTGTTGGTTCATGTGTGTATGCTGTCAGCAGAAAATGAGCTGCTTTCCTGTTCCTGTAATGAAAGGGTTGAGTGTCTGTTCTGACTATAAATGTCAGAGAAGGTCAAAGTCCTGTCACTGTTGAAGTCCAGGGCAACACTGCTAACCTGTTCATGAAATGTTGTTTTGCATCAGATATATATACACCATTCCCGACCATGATACATAAAAGAAAATCTGAGAGACATTTTCTTAACAGTATTCATAAATTACCAAGATAACCAATGATATTCTGTTGCGATTTCATTGAGCTTGAAAATGGTAGTGTACAGTACCCAATGATTTTTATGTTAACTTAATCTGTCATACTCTTTTTTTTTTCCTCCAGTTGATCTTTCTTTCGAGGCCGAATCTCTTTTTGTCACTCAGCTTTTGAATCTCCTGTACTTTGTTCCTGTTTAGTATTTCCCAGAAGCTGCATTGATACAATTTCTCTTCAGATTCTGTATGTCTGTCTATTCATGACAGCTGACCGTGTCTATGTTCACAAATCTACCGGAAACTTTCTGTGGTGTGTCCTCACCATGCTGGTGACAACAATGATCATTATCACTGTGGTTGTGATTCTTGTTATCAGTCCAGTTTACCTACACCATATCTCAATCTCGTTTTGTATTATGTTGTTGTTGTTGTTTTTATCTTCTTTTTTAGTTTTGTTGAGATCTCAGTATTTCCTTGTAGATGTATTTGATGTTGATGTTAAAGAAGCATATATTTCTGATACTTATTTCTTATATACTTGCTGCTGTTAATTCCTAACAAAAGAACAAATTGTTGTTTCTCTGCATGCAGAAGGGATAAAGATAAAATAGCACTGGTTTATATCTATATCTGTTTCTCTCCCACCCTCTCTCTCTCTCTCTCTCTCTCTCTCTCTCTCTCTCTCTCTATATATATATATATATATAATACACACACATATGAATGTGTACTGTTGTCTGTATGTGCTTCTCTTGAACAGTAAGCAAATTTTGCCTTAGCTGCTTCCAGAAAGTCCATCAATATTGGATGGAACCCAGATGGTCATGAGTTAATGACTGTTTTGCTGTTTTGCATTGTTGCAGAGCTGCAAAAAGTCATCTACTCCTTGTACCATGAAATCCAAGGTCATTCTGTCACAGTTTCATTATTGTGACTTATTATTTACTGGGAATATGTGCATTCTTGAAATGTTTATTAGACATGTACAGGATACATGATACAGGTTTTTTTTCCTTTCATACGGACTCTCTCTCTCTCTCTCTCTCTCACTCACAGTAACATAATTTTAAGTCATTGTTGATTGCTGGGTTTTTTTATGCTACCCTTTTCGTTAACCACTTTTACATTATTTTAATGAGAAATAAAGCAGAAAAATATTTGTTACTGACTCGTGTGTAAATGAATAACTTTGTATGATGGTGTGCCTCTTGTTTCCTCTTCCTTCACAACATTTACGCATTTCCCTGTCTCGGCTACTATTGTATTGTTGCCATTCCAGGTCATACTGCAATCAGTCCAGTGTTATGCACTTAACCTGCTGTCTATGATTCATCTCTCTGTCTCTCTCTCATTCTCTCACTCACACACACACATACATCTCCGCTAGCACGTGCATGCGTGCACACACACACACACACACACACTCACACGCGTGTGCTCACACACACAAACACGCGCGCGCGCGCGTCCTCTCTCTCTCTCTCCCATCACACACACACACACACACACTCAAGTAACACATGGAGCATTCCCCATACCACAGGCGTGACAAAGACAAACAGGACTGCCGCTACGTGGTGAGAAAAACGAGAGGAGCAAGATGTTAGACCGTTGTAGCACATACTTAACATCGCCTCTTCTCTCCCGGTTCTCTTTGAGGCTGACAAAGCAGCAGACCGACACGACCCACTTGTGTGCAGGCGACACAGACACGCACGACATGGCCCAAAATATCCACGAATCTGACCAACGGTCTTTTTTTAGGCAATGTTTTATGAGGTAGACCTCTTTTTCTTTTCTTTATTTCTTCTTCCAGTTCTTTCCGACTGATAGGTATACAAGTATCTTCACAGCCTACTATGTATGCATTTCACTCAGAGGAATGAGCGTTCCCAATTTCCCATGAGGACTTTTTTGAAGGAAACATTTAATTGTGTTGTGCTCATTTCGCTTCCCACCCCAAGTCAGTTCCTTAAAATAACGGTTCCTGTTGTCAATATATTGTTGTCACCGAAGTCTGACGCTTTCTTATCAAAAAGAAGTTCTCTTTGAAGAAAGTTGGGATGCTCCACCAACTTTAGATTGAGTGCGTTCGGCGGTTCGATGCAGCACCATCATTATTCTTTCCATCATCTGTGCTTTCTGTATCAAAGAGAATAATCTTCCGAATTTTGCTAAGAACAACTTTCTTGTTGACTTTCCATTTGTCTGTCTGTTTGTTTGTTTGTTTTGTTGTTGTTGTTGTTTGCACTGGATCGATGCTGCACATGGGACTTCGGTTTATCGTCTCGTTCGAAAGATAAGCACCCACTTCACCATTATTTTGAGGTCAGTAGGAAGGGAGAAGTGATCTTGATGAGAAGGTTTGGGCGAGGTGCAGTCCGATACCGTCCTTACTTGGCTCGGAATGGGCACCCTTTGCTGCAAAGCTTCCAGACTGCTAGTCCGAACACACCACCTTCCATGAGACCTGCGTTGTATTTTATCCACCATCACTTGACATGCAGGTGTTAAGGGAAATAAACAAGCTGACAGGCTTGCTGGCAGCACAACAGCAACGAGCGGTCTTCATCTGGGAAAATCTGAAATCTCAAGAAAAGTAAAAGAGTGCCTGAACAAAACGGTTAAAAGGCCATCACACCACTAATTGCCTCACGGAAAGAAAGGAGGCAGCGGCCGTAGTTCTAGCATGAAAGATAGAGCACGATCACTATCAAATAAGACCAAAGCAACATAGCGCAAATTTCTTCAAAACAGAACACAGTCTTCATTCTGGGCTTTCCCAAATACATTACACTAAGCAACACGCTAGATACCACGTTCATGGCATCAGATATCTTTCTCTCCCTCTTGCGGCAAATCGGTGGCAGTGTGTGCGTGACGGTGTGTGTGTGTGTGTGTGTGTGTGTGTGTGTGTGTGTGTGTGTCTACGCATGTGCGCACGTGTGTGCCCGTGTATTGATATTTATTTGTTTATCTGTTTATTCATTTATATCATTGTTATTCATATTCATATCAACACGTTTTTCCATATTTCATTTCATTTTACCATTTCTTTTTAAAATCTTATTTCATTATCTATTTATCTATATTAATATCTGTTTTTAGATATTATTTGAATTATTAATTCATTAATCTAACCATAAGTACTTACATAACATCATCATATCAGTTATACATATCTATTTAATTATTCATGTCTTATCTTACTTCAATTTGTTTAATCTTATTTTTCTGAAGGCCTAAGCGCATTAGGTTCTGCTGCTGGACAAAGATCTGCTTTGCAGATGTGGTGTAGCGAATATGGTATTGTCTGAACCAAGTGGCGCCTCCTTGAGTAACTGAACTTGACTGAAGTGAACGTTATAAGAAGTCAACAGACATTTTGGCGAGGCATCTGGCAGGCTGAGAATAGATAAATGAGACACAAAGCTGCTGACAGTGATATTGTAATAATCAACACACACACACACACACACACACACACACACACACACACACACACACACACATATATATATATATATATATATATATATATGCGCACGCGCGCAACACGTATTTGCGTTTTGTAACTGATCAATTACGGCAAGGCTGTTTAAAAAGAATTCAAACAAAAAAACATGACAACACAAAGAAGACTCACTACATACCCACAATTAATATCCTTTTATCTATGCTGGGTTTCCTTGAAGATGAAAATCCCAAATTTTGTCCGTATGTCGACTCTGTGATTGAGTAGGAAGCAAACCCGTTTCTCAAACAGGTTTTACGGCCAAATCGGATTTCTCGCGATCTCGCGGTCTTTTTGAGTGGACTCAAAAGGGGAGTCGTCTGCATGAAACACGATTTTCGTCTCCGGCTCTGAAGAGGTGCGCTTCAGGAACCGGTTTGTTGTTGCTCTTGAGAAGTGTCTTTCGTGGCTATTTTGTAAAGATTGACTCAACTGCTCACATGTTCTGGGGATTTAATGTGCTAATGTTGTGAGTTCTAGATCCTGTTTCTTTTTCAGCGAATAAACGATAAATTGATCATTGTATATGTGGTGCAAGAAATTTTTATTAATGCTTTCTTTCAAATCTTTTTTTATTTTTTATTTTTTTTACACAAAGTAGTTTTAAAAGAACTGCAAATATTCTCAGACAACGAATACCTTTGCATAAATCAGAATTCACTGTATATTAAACGGCGAACACTTCTTGCGCCGTAGTGAAAATAAACCATAGATTTTAACGATGAAAATTTGAATGCTGATTTTTTTTGTAAACAATAGCAAGAACGGGCATAAACGTTCTTCTTTCTTATTGTCAAACTTTTTGGGAACTGTGATGACTTTTTACTGCGGACAACGTAACATCCGAATTCATATACTTTTATGTCCTATAATAATAGTCTGCTGGATTTATGTTGTTATCGATTTTGGCTTTGTTTCACCTGTTGTTGACGTGTAAGCAGATAGTTTTTATGTGAATTGTTGCCAGCAGTCAGGCTAGATTCTAGACGAAGATGGGACCCCGACATGTATGGCTTACTCTTCTGTGGACTCTGGCCCTGGTTCACCAGGACAGTGAAGGCCAAAGTAAGGAAACGTATGGCTATGTATTGCAAATGTTGTTTGATTGTTTTTTCTGTCTGTCTGTCTGCCTGCTGAAATATAATCCATAAGGAATCATACCAGCGGCAATGTGATCTTGACTGGAAAAATGATTTGATGAATAAATATATAACCGATACATAAACACTAACAATGTACAATTGTTCAGTGACAGGCAGGACATAATTACCACAAACAGTTACTGTTTGAAACGATAAGATAAGAAGTTGAAACAACCGAAGACTATTTCATATGTCGGCTGTCAACACCAGAATTGCTCTTGAAACATTACTTGTAACTGGTTCAGGTTTGAGATACTGTGGATGTTTCATGTGAGAATGAAAGGCGACCTATGAAGTGTTCCTTCACTGTTCTAAAGAAACGCTGGATATTCATTGCAAACGTAAAATACTAGAAAAAAAAGGGCCCGGAAAAACAAAAAGCACTATCGATAGGTGGGGAAGAGATAAATATATTGACAGAAAGAAAGAGATGACGTTTGTAGGTATGATATTGTTATTGCTGCTATTATCAGTGTTGTATGTATTATCATCATCTCCATTATCACCATCGTCAGCATTATCATCACGTTATATTTAATATTATCGTCATCATCAACTTTATCTCCCGAAGTTGGACTCGTTTAATCCGAATGTATAACTAGGAATTAAAGAGGCATAGAAAGAGAGAAACACAGAACAACAGAATCGAAAGAGAGAAACGTAAAACAACAACATATAGGGCCTATTGTCATTCCAAGTGAGACATTGGTTCACAACTTCAAGCTGTTGCTGCTTAGTGCTTCCCACAGGTAGATAAGAGGTGCATAGAAAAAGAAAAAAAAGTCTTTGAACGAAACTGAATGCCTGCACGCTTGATTGACAGGAATTCGCTGCGATGTGCCGGCCGACGTGGTGTTTCTGCTGGACGCCTCAGGGTCCATCAAACCCCCAGAGTGGGAGCAGGAGAAGGACTTCGTGAGGATCCTCATCGAGTCCCTGGCCGTGGAGGAATACGCCATCAACGTAGGGCTGATCGTGTACAGCACGGAGATCGGCCAGGTGGTGGATCTCCAGCCCTTCAAGAACCGGGACCAGCTCAAAGCCGAGCTGCCCAAGCTGATCCAGACCAGGCAGGGTAGGTGGCGGAGCTGTGTGCGTCTGTTGGGTGATGGCGGTGTTGCTTTGATTCTCTCTGCCTTTGAAATAGGTGTATATGTCTTTTCCCATATACTTTATTTATAGAGTTGTGCACGGTGTATCGCGTTGAACGTCTCTCAAGTTGATTTTTTTTTTTTATTCATCTGAACAGGCTGTTATTGAATAATATTGTGAGCGGAGTTTGGCTTTTGGCTTTTGTTTTTACTTTATTCTTTAAAACTGGGTTTTATCTTGTACAGCCTTTTACGTAAAGGCAAACTTGAGGATGGGGAATAGTAATGGACCATCATCTCGCTTTGTCCCATCTAAAACAATAATTATGACTATTTCCGTTGTGCGGTCAGGTTTTGTTTATATGCCGACAAGAGTGGAAAACTAATCTTCTTGATTGTTGGACTGTCAAAGATCTTGTCCGTGACTGCTATTAAAAAAAAAGAAAGAAAAGTGGACTCGAACTTGAAGTTTACAATGGCGAATGAAAAGCGAGAACCTATTATTGTGATGTGTGTTTTACAGCCCTTTTTTCAACAGTATCTGCCTGTCTGCCTCTCCGTTTGTCTGTCTGTATTTCTGTTTGTATGTGTATGTGTGTGAATGATGAATAATTGTCTGTTTTTTGTTTTGTTTTGTTTTGTTGTTGTTTTTTATGTTATTTATATTTTGCTGTCGGTCTACATCTATCAGGACTGAATGACAGAATAAACAGAAAAAAAAACAAGCGGTAAACAGCTTCAATGAAAATTCCAAGAGCAATGAATGGATTATTTTTTTGCGGATATTCATCTTGTGTTTTGATGGGCAAGAGATAGATATACGTGTCCAGAAGGAAGGGCGTTCTATATATCTTACGACGGACATGTGTCAATGGACGGCTTCAGAATAAAACCTATAATTTGTGGACTGCTGTGCTCCCTTGTACGTGTTCCTTATGAATGGGATAACTGTTCATTTTTAATTCATCCGCTTAGGCAAATGTTTTTCTTTTTTGCTGGATATTTTCATTATATTTTTTCTGTAACGAACTGAACATGGGTAAGACTGTTTTTTAACGTGCTCTTTAGCATTTTAAATCATCTGTGTGGGTATACGCCTACACAAGAGGGATATAAAACTGCAAGCACCCACAACTAACCTGACATTGCCGGGGTTCCAACCGGACTTTCCTGGTGAAAGGGGGCAACGTGGGATTAACAAAACAAAGTGGACATGATTAAGCTGATACCGCTCACCTGCAATGATTTTTTCTGCATTAATAGTGAAGGCTGGTGTTTGTTATCGAATTGCGAAGTCAAATTGTAAGAACAAATATCTCTCATTTCGGTTGGTTAGAATTCAGAAGATAATCACGGATCTGTGTGAACAAAGCAAAATTTTATCTGTACAATGTTATGTGACCATGGCGATTTTAACTTCCCATTTTAATGGTCGGTAGACGTATGAATAACATTTAAGAGACGGATTTGCACTGTATAGTAAAGCGATAATTTACTAATTGTCAGTGTTATTACAGTCTAAACGTTCGTTTGTGATCGGTTAAACAATTCTGTATTTACACAAATCGTCACGTTTAAAAGAAAACAGTTTGAATCTTAAGAGTCCTCCCTGAATAAAGTTAATCTGTCGCGATGCTTAGGTTATGGACTGACTCCGTGTGTTGGGCGATCAATAAAGGCTGTTTGGCTGGAGAGGTGGGTTTCTCATAACGCTTCAAATTATCTTAATTACGCCAGATGTGCTGTCCTTTTCGCTTGTCATGTACCATTTCTGCTCCGCCTATATCCGCTTTTTGTGTTTTCATTATACGCACTTATTTTGGATAAGCCATTGACGCTTCAGGGGGTGCTGGATACTGTATGTTAACCGACAAAAACATTACCGCTGGGAAAAAACAAAACAAAATAAAACAAAACAAAACCACATGTTAATCCAGAAGTTGTCCTCTGCTTCTCAAGACTTGAGACATATGGCAGAAGTCTTCTTGAAGATGTCTGTGTATATGCTGTTTATTTATTTGGCTTCCGCGCTTTAAGTACGAAAGGAGTGGGTGAAGGCAGGGAGGTTGCTGAAGTCTTGGTGTTTGCTGACAGTCACAGCTGACGGGGGCGAGCTGTGTAGCGGCCGTTTGGAGACGGGCGACTTCGATTCTGAAGAGTCCCTGTTGTCATGTACGTCACAGGTTCTCCCGTTGTGCACGTGTACTGCTTGTATTCTATTTATTACGGCATGATGTTCGCAGTGCTTATTGACGGTATAAATGCGATATGTACGAGTAAATACTCTTTATTAATTCAGTGTTTTAATTGTTATATGAGTTGTTCATCAATATATGGTGCGTTGTATTGTACTTGCGTATGATTATCAGTTATTCAAGTGATACAAAAGTCAACTCTGACTGTTGTACAGTCTTGATTATTGGTGCGTGTCTTTTATTTTTGACGTCTTCTTGGCAGGTTTTGTTTGCAATTCAAACCGTGCTCTTGGTTCTCGCTCTGTCTTTCTGGCTCTGATTGTTTGTCTGCCTGTCTCTCTGTCACTGTCTCTTTTTATCTGTCTGGTCTCTGTCTCTGTTTCTGTCTGTCTCTGTTTCTCTGTCTCTTTCTGTCTCCCTGTCTCCCTGTCTCTCTCTCTCTCTCCCTCTATGTGCACTGGTTCACGCGACATGACAAAGTGTGTGCGAATGCACGAGGTGAAGGAAGGAGATGGGGGGTGGGGCAGGTATTTTCCTGTGGAACTGGCTCAGCCGCTTCCCACGACGCTACATGGAGACCTATCGAGGGTCATTGTGTGTGTGTGTGTGTGTGTGTGTGTGTGTGTGTGTGTGTGTGTGTGTGCGCGCGCGTGTGTGCGTGTGTGTGTGTGTGTGCCCGCGCATATATTATGCATATGCTTTACAAGTGCCGTGTCCGTTTGTGTTGAAGTGGTTGGGTAGGTGGGAGTTGGTGGGTGGTGGTGCAAGCGCACGCAAATGCACCAGTGTATGTACGTGACTTTGTGAAGAGAGAGAGAGAGGCATACAGAGACAGAAAAATCGTGGTTAATTTCCAAACCAGTATAACCGGAGTGTGTGACATTTGAGGGTCAGTTGAACAGTTGTAACACCAGGACGTGATGGATACTTCACTGAACTCTGCTACATCTCTCTGTCTGCATCGTCTTGACAACCTCCTCGCTTTTGTCTCGCCCATCCCGTCAAGTTATCCCTGCTGTTCTCATTGCATCGCGGCTCAAAATAGATTCTCGTTGTATTTGTTTAAAAGGCTCCTTCGTGTTCATTTCATGTAAACATTGTCCTTGTTCTTCACCCTTTCTTGAATATATATTTTGAATGTCTCATTTTGTTTTACTCTCGTTTTTAAATTTTCTCTAACTTCCAGTTTCGAAAGTCAGATAAAATCAGAAACTGGGATAACCAAAAAAGAAAGGTAGCAAAAACATGTATAACTTCATTTTTGTGAACATTGTGATTAGAATATAAGAGTGGTGAATATGAATAAGACCATTAGAAGTTGATCTAGTGATGGGTCGCCTGTTTGTCAGTTCTTTGATGTTGTAACACTTAGAGAGGTTTTGGGGTTGGCATAGGTATCTCTTGCTTCTAATTTTCATACCCTCAAACTATGGCTTACCTTAAATGTCACATTCGTGAAGTGTCAGTTAGTAACCATTCATTCATTGTTAGACTGATCAATATTGCACTGACGAGCGAAAAGCACCTTAATGACAATTCAGTGAAATGATTCGTGTCCTAACAAGAAAACAAATACATTTCTCATTCCCACTATGTACAATGGTCTCTCTCTCTCTCTCTCTCTCTCTCTCTCTCTCTCTCTCTCTCTCTCTCTCGTCTCCCATTTTTGAAAAAGCAGCGCGTTAAATGTCTTTCATTTGACTGAAGAGCAATGAGCGCATGTATATACAAATTTGAGTTTATCATTGTGCGAACAAAATACCATTGACACTGTAAATGGCACTTAAACTATTTTATGCATTTATGTACACATTTCAGTGTATCGGTACCTGGTTAGAATGCTGCAATCAATGCTATGTGTATGCACGCGCAGATATGTATTTTTCAATGTCTGAACACCATGCTGCTGATAATCCTTGCCGTATACTCTGCAGAGTGATCTACAATGACGACTCCAGTCAATAAGTGGCTTTTGTTCCTGCTGTTGTTGGCATCAACTGTTAACATAATGATGCCATTCTTAAAACCACACCCACAAGACTCATACCCCACTGCGCTGGCTTTTCCAGGCACGGACACGGCACGCGCCATCGAGCGCATGCGTGAGATGATGCGTAACCAAGCCAGGGAGAAGGCCAAGAAAATCGCCGTGGTCATTACTGATGGGAGGTCCGAAAACTCCACAAGCACCATCCAGCAGGCGGTGTATGCCAGACAGGTAGGTAA
This sequence comes from Babylonia areolata, assembly GCF_041734735.1. Taxonomy (NCBI): domain Eukaryota; kingdom Metazoa; phylum Mollusca; class Gastropoda; order Neogastropoda; family Buccinidae; genus Babylonia; species Babylonia areolata. Next base: position 19,757,553 of record NC_134893.1, on the reverse strand, counting down.
ACCTATCAGGGCCAACAGTTGAAGCCCAGCTCTCCTTTCCTGGTGTGTTCTTTTTATTGATTTCCTTTCAAATGTTTCATTTGAAAGATAGGAAAGGGAAAGGGAGGATGGCTTTTTGGTCTGGGGACTGCACCAAAATATTACCATCGACAGCATGCATCAACACTTTCATCGTCGTTATTACTAGCTCGACGACGGTGATGATGATGATGATGATGATGATGACCGTGACTTTGATGATTATATTGATGAAATATTGATGGGGATGTATGGTTGATAATAATATTATCGGTAATGGTGATAACGGTGTTTGGCGATAAAATGAAGATTTTTTTCAGGCAAAATGGTTTACTCATGTTTCGGCCATAGTCCCTCATGAAGGTTGATAACTGAACAGTGATATGAATATGTCAAAGTTTGCAAGTGCAGTTATGAATCCGATTAAATTCAGTTTGTCTAGAAATAACGCTGCATCTCAGCTGGAAATATATCAATAAGTTTGTCACTGTGCTTTTAGTAAGAACATTTGCAACTGGCGTGGGAATTGATACAACACCATACGAATACATTCTTCTCTTAACCTGCCAAGTAAATGACAACACAAAACAAGATCAACATCGCCTTCTTTGCCAGCATCTCTTTGTCTTATTTGCCAGCATCTCTTTGAGGGACCGCCTACAGATTGGAAGATGATGAACTATGGTGTTGTTAACGATGATGGTGGCAGTGATGATGATAATGAAACGATTGTGATAATGGTGCACCTGCTGTTGTGATGACGATTACGAAAACGATGATAATAACGTCAGTGATGACGCTGCTGCCACTGATGATGATGATGACGGCGATGATGAAGGTCATGACGACGACGATGATGATGACTGTGGCCTTTGCAGCTGGACGGCATCACGATGATCGCCCTCGGCGTGGGCAACCAGACGTTTCCTGACGAGCTGGAGGAAGTGGCCAGGTCTGATTACTACCCGGACCAGAACCGCCTGTTCCTCGTCAAGGACTTCACCCAGCTGAGAGGGGTGGTGGAGGAGCTCAGCAACCTCATCTGTGAAGGTTATGGAGTGCAAGTCTTTGTGTGTGTGTCTGTGTGTGTCTCTTTGTGTGTGTCAGCGTGTCTGTGTCTGTGTGAGTGAGTGAGTGTGTTTGAACACTCAAATAATACATCCGCAAGTGCAATAGATGTAAATCAGGATATACATGGCTAATATGAAGTCACTGGTAAAATATGTCGCGTGTGTGTGTGTGCGTGTGTGTGTGTGTGTGTGTGTGTGTGTGTACCTTGGTTGAGCCTTCTGTTCTTTAAACCAGCTGGATGGTCATTTGCGCGCGCGTGTGTGTGCGTGTGTGTGTGTGCGTGTATAATTTTTCTTTACTTTATACAGTGGTTCCAGAGAAGTCGACCACCACCACTCCCACCACCACCACCACCCGCACCACACGTCCTATGACAACTCCTGACCTTGACCGTAAGGCCTCCCTCTGTCTACCTGTCTATCTGTTTTCCTGTCTGTCTGCCCGTCTCCCAATCTGTCTATCGGTGTTTCCCATTCTGTATTATTGTCTCTATCTTTCTGTCTTCTGTCTGTCTATCTTTCTTTTCTTTGTCTGTCTGTGGTTCTGTCTGTCTTCTGTCTCACTGTCTGTCTGTCTCTCTCTCCTTCTCTCTGTCTTGTTTATTAAACATGAAAGAAAAGTATTGAGGAATCATATCTGGTGCACCCCCGCACCCTGTGTTCCTACACGCGCGCATTTCTTGTTTCTGGAGACTAATTGGACTAAAATCGGTAAATCCTGACCTTGAGAAGAGATCTGCATTTTCCCTGTGAATTTCATCAGTATCAACGTCATGATCACCATCACCACAGTCATCAACATCACCATCATCACCACCATCAATGACGAACGTTGACTACTGGTGAGGAGTGAAAAAATAACTTTCAATATGATGAAAGAGGGATCAGAACTGGAACTTGTGGTGCTTGATGACTTTTTTAAAGGCCTGTTCACCGTCAGATTTGAACTACTTCTTACGTGCGTGGCGGTACAGGTCTTACTGTCCTACCTGTTCATAGCAAGGAGGATTGTGTAGTGTCGTTGTGTTTGCCCAGTGGGCATCCAGTCTGGTCTTAAAGTGTTGACTGTTGGTGCTGTAACTACATCGTCTGGAAGGTTATTCGAGGTGTTGATGATACGCATGTGGTACAACACGAAACGAAACGATTTTATATCCCTTTGTGTTATATCTTATGTCCCTGTTCGCCCCCACGATGTGAACAATACACTCTTTTTTATTTCTTGACAGATCGTCATTATCAGTATCATCGCTATCAGCTTCGGCCTGACTACTGTTATCAAAGAAGGTTTCCTTGCTCAAAATCTTAAGTTTGAACTTCCATGCATATTTCAGTGGTTTCACACCACCTTCCTCAGCAATTTTCTTCTGAATATATCCAGATCCAAAGAACATAATGATAAATATGGATACTTAAAAAGCGCCTATCCTCAGTCGGAGACCAAGCTCTAAGCGCTTTACATACACGGAGTCATTTGCACAACAGACTGTCTACCTGAGTGGAGCCGACTGACAGCTGCCATCATCGTCATCAGTATCATTATCATCATCTTTGTCGTCGTTGTCACCATCATCATCATCATCATCATCATCATCATCATCATCATCCTGCCTGCAGCCATCTCGTGTCCGCGGCCGGCCGACGTGGTGTTTCTGTTGGACGGGTCGCACAGCATCACTGACGAGGACTGGGCCAGGGGCCGTGTGTTCGTCACGTCACTCATCAACAGTCTGGAGGTGACAGCCGCTTAGTGTTTTTCTCTGTCTGGTTGGCTGTCTGGCTGGATGCCGGTCTGTCTGGCTGGATGCCGGTCTGTCTGGCTGGATGCCTGCCTGCCTGTCTGTCTGTTTGGCTGGCTGGATGCCTGCCTGCCTGCCTGCCTGCCTGTTTGTCTGGCTGGATGCCTGCCTGCCTGTCTGCCTGTTTGTCTGTCTGGCTGGATGCCTGCCTGCCTGTCTGTCAGGCTGGATGCCTGCCTGCCTGTCTGTCTGTTTGTCTGTCTGGCTGGATGCCTGTTTGTCTGTCTGGCTGGATGCCTGTCTGTCTGTTTGTCTGTCTGGCTGGATGCCTGTCTGTCTGTTTGTCTGTCTGGCTGGATGTCTGCCTGCCTGTCTGTCTGTTTGTCTGGCTGGCTGGATGCCTGCCTGCCTGTCTGTCTGTTTGTCTGGCTGGATGCCTGCCTGCCTGTCTGTCTGTTTGTCTGTCTGGCTGGATGCCTGCCTGCCTGCCTGTCTGCTTGTCTGTCTGGCTGGATGCCTGCCTGCCTGTCTGTCTGTTTGTCTGGCTGGATGCCTGCCTGCCTGTCTGTCTGTTTGTCTGGATGGCTGGATGCCTGCCTGTCTGCCTGCCTGTCTGTTTGTCTGGCTGGATGCCTGCCTGTCTGCTTGTCTGTCTGGCTGGATGCCTGCCTGTCTGCCTGCCTGTCTGTTTGTCTGGCTGGATGCCTGCCTGTCTGCTTGTCTGTCTGGCTGGATGTCTGCCTGTCTGTCTGTTTGTCTGGCTGGATGGATGCATTACCTGTCTGTTTGTCTGTCTGGCTGGATGCCTGCCTGCCTGTCTGTCTGTTTGGCTGGCTGGCTGGATGCCTGCTTGCCTGTCTGTCTGTCTCAATGTCTTTTGTGTGTGTGTCACTGTCTGTTTTGCTACCACTCTCTATCTCTCTATGCGTGCGTTACTGTCTCTGTGAGTGGCTATTGATCTTCCTGTGTGTGTGTGTGTGTGTGTGTGTGTGTGTGTGTGTGTGTGTGTGTGTGTGTTTCTCTGCCTTTCTCTTTGTCTGTGTGTCTGACTCATGTGGTTTCCCAGTTTGTATTTTTGTCTCTGTATCTGTCTACCTGTCTGTCTGCCTGCCTGCCTGCCTGTCTGTCTGTCTGTCTGTCTCTCTCTCTCTCTCTGTCTCCTCTTTCTCCCAGGAATAGGATAAGATATTTATTGTGATTACCAATACTGTCTCGTTCTGTTGGTAATATAACGTTCTTCACATGTCTCTCCGTATGTGTGTGTGTGTCTTTGTGTGTGTATGTGTGTGTGTATGTCTGTCTGTCTGTCTGTCTCTGTGTTATTTCTTTTCAGCTTTATCCATTTATCCATTTAATCTACCTGGCGCACTCATTTTGATAAAATATAAATAAATTCGCGTTAAAAGAGACAGACAGATAAGTTGACAGACAGACAAACAAACAGATAGACAAATAAAAAGACAGACGGACTGACAAAGATATAGAGAGATGCTGACAGATGACAGACAAAGCATACAAGGCAGCTGACCGAAGATGGACAGACGGACAGACACACCTACCTCAGACAGACAGCATTACAGTCAGACACCACCTGACAGTGACGCATCCAACAAACGACGCCCCTAACACACTACTTGTGTACACGGACTGGCACAGATCGACCAGGAGGCCATCCACGCGGGAATCATCGTGTACAGCTCCAACATCGGAGACACGGTGCCTCTGAAGCCTTTCCTGGGCAAAGGCTCCCTGATGGCCAAAGCCTCCGCCCTCAACCAGCCGCCCCTGGGCCGCACCAACACGGCCCTGGGCCTCCGACGGCTGCGGGCCATGTTTCAGACTCACGGCAGGCGTGGGGTGCCGCATATAGGTGGGTGGGGTTTATACGCGCGCGCGCGCGTGCACGCACACACACAAACACACACACGCACGCACGCACGTACGCTCACACACACGTATGCACGCCCACACACATAAATGCACGCACGCACCTACGCACGCGCACGCACACGCACGCACGCACGCACACACACACACACACACACACACACACACACACACACACACACACACTCCATAACTATGTCTTGTGGAATATCCTACATGTGCTCACAATTTACTGCTTTTATTTGCTTGCTCTGTTTTAGTGTCCATGCTTCCTCTGATGGGTTTTACGACAATTAAATGAGTTTGAGTTCTTTCACAGACAGAACAGAATGGAACATGACGGGGAGTTTAAAGTTTTTCTGCACACCGGAGTTTGTTATTTGTTGTCGTTGTTGTTTTTCAACTTAACTCGAGAGGAGAGAGAACGACAGAAACAAACAGAGACAGAGACAGACAGAGTCAGAGACAGACAGACAGAGTCAGAGACAGATACAGACCAGAAAGTCCTGAGTACACACTAGAATGTGAATCTTATAATCGAAAACTCTCCCACTTCAAAATAGACAAACAGCGAGACACATTGGCAGAATGTGATGGGATTAGGGGATAGTTGAGTGTGGGGAAACTTGAAATGGTTGCTTCGAACTTCTCATACTGATTTCTCTGAGCTCACCACCTTAGAGTGTTCCATAAACGCACATGGTTCAAAGCGGACGCTCCCTGGCGCATGTACACCGACTTGTCGACACGGTTGGGGCGCGTTTGGTTACCTGAGTGGTCAGATATATTTCGTGTGTGTGTGTGTGTGTGTGTGTGTGTGTGTGTGTGTGTGTGTGTGTGTGTGTGTGTGTGTGTGTGTGTGTGTGTGTTGACACTGGAATGGGGTTTTTTTTCCCCTTTTTGTGTAGATTATCTGAATAAGGTTGTTGTTTTTTTTGTTTTGGAAAACGTACTTACATGTACTGCGTGGTAAATCACGCGTTGTTTTATGTCATTGTTTTTG
>NC_134893.1:19739336-19746836 GCF_041734735.1 Babylonia areolata | reverse complement strand
AACGAGACGATGATCATGAAGAAAACAGTTCACAACCATGGAACACCAACCCACCACTGTCTGATAATAACAGCAGCAGCACCACAAAAATAGCAATCGTCATCATCAAAATCGCAACGGAGATACGATCCACCGACATCAGCTCACAAACTGACTGACCAGCTGTGTCCTGTCTGTGTCAGGGGCCTGTGTGTTCCGGCCCCACCCCCACGACCCCTTCAGCTACGTGAAGATCAGGCCGGGACAGGCCCACGAGGTCCGACCCTGCATCCCTGGCACTGTGTACAACCAGGATCAGTGCTCATGCGTCCCGTACATGCCGTCACTGGGTGAACGTGCAGTTTGATTAATAATAATGATAAGCAGTAATGTTAATAATAAGAATGATAATTGTAATAAGAAAAATAATAATATTAATAAGAAAAGTGATAATAAGAATGATAAGATTAATAATCATAGAGCATACTTATGTGACGTAAACTCCCCATGTGATGTGCTCCAAGCGCCTTACATGAAACAATTATGCATAATAACATACCTATGCACATGAAAAAACCAACACAAATATGTATGTATATACCAAGACAATACTACAAATTTGAAGCGTTGGAATTTAAGCCCCGTTTTGGGGTGTTTTTTTTCCAGAGTTTTCTATGTTCCAGAGTTAGATTGGCGGGTTAATAGAAGATTAAGTTACTGTTGCATTCTTTAAAGCCACTGTTAAGTTAATCGTTTTCTTAAGCCCGTTTATATTGAAAAATCTTGATATTGTGAGTGGAAATCTTAGCGTTACTCCGTCAAACGTCCCAGTTTTGCATTAAAAGTTAAGCAACTCATTCTCATACAAAACACTCGTTCATAACCAGGTTGTGTCCCTTCCGTTCACTACGCCTTCGACGGCACGTTCGATGATAGATCGCTGCACAAACACGCGGCGCACGTGGAGCGCGTGATGCTGACCAATCACGGCACGGCTTACTTCAACGGCTCGGGCCACGTGCGCATTGACACTCTGCCCAGGGATGAGTTCCACAACCAGTTCGTGCTGAAAATCCGCTACCGTGTGCAGCCAGCACAACCCCCAGCCATCCAGTGGAATGAACATTACAACTGGGGACTGCAGGTATAGAGGTTTTTGTAATGCCTTTGTCTGTAACAGCATACACGAATGAACTTGACGCACACACGCACGCACACGTGCGCGCGCGCGCACGCACATGCACACGCACACACACACTGACACGCACGCACACACACACACGCACATGCACATGCGTACACATACACACGCATACACATGCACTCACTTCTAAGTATATAGCTTGTATCCTTCTGATTCTATGTTATGATTTTGAATTCTTTGTATTCTATTCTTTTTTCTCCCTTCTTTCTTTCTTTCTTTCTTTTTTCTTATTTACTCACTTCCTTATCTGTTTACTTTGCCATTTATTTGTTTATTTATATGCACACTTAATTGTTTGTAAACTCTTTCCGAATTAGATTAATAAGATTTTCACCATAATCGTATGTCGCAATAACCAGTAACACCACGGCTATCCCTACCTCCTAACCCCCAACCCCTACCCACCAACCTACCTCTCTAACCCACCTCACCTCCACCCCACCCCACCCCTTCCCAGGAATGGTTCTCCACGCACCAGAGCCTTCACCCCAGGCTCAACCTGACCTTCAAGGAGGGACGGCTGCCCCACCAGGGCCCCGAGCCCACCCTGCCCTCCGGAGAGAGCTACCCGACCCTGGAGCGGGTGTCTCTCCTGAACAACGGCACGGTGCTGTACGGCCGCCACGCCCGGCCCGAGGGGTCCTGGCCCCAGGGCGACCTGTCCGGGCTGCTGGTGACCAGGGAGCACCTGGGCCCCCTGGCCAAGGTCCAGGACACCACGGTGTCCGGAGGCGTGGTGTACGTGCCCAACCACAAGGGGGAGGTGTTGGTTTTCAGTCCCGGGACCTCGTCGTCTGGAGGGAGTGTGCGGTGGAAGGTAAGTCATAGGGGGTGGGGATCGGGGGGCGGGGGATGGGGGGCGTGTTGTTGTTGTGGGGATGTGTGTGTGTGTGTGTGTGTGTGTGTGTGTGTGCTCTGCCCTTGGCTCTGTTTGTCTGTCTGTTTGTCTGTCTCTGCATTTCTTTCTTTCATTCCCTCAGTCTGTTTCTTTGTGTGTTTCTCTGTCTGTCTGTCACACACACACACACACACACACACACACACACACACACACACACACACACACACACACACATACACACACACACACACACACACACACACACACACACACACACACACACACACACACACACAGACACACACACCTTGCTCCGACAACCGCTCCGACAAAAGCTCGTCTGTTGTGACCGCTGTTTTCCTGTTTCATTTCAATAATATTACCACCGAACTGTTTCCCTCAAGGCTTGACTAAGCGCGTTGGGTTACGCGGCTGGTCAGGCATCTGTTTAGCAGATGTGGTGTAGCATATATGGATTTGTCCGAACGTAGTGATGCCTCCTTGAGTAACTGAACTGAACAGAACTGAACTGTTCGCATCGCTCCGCATTCTTTTCCTGTTCACGCAGATCGTGTCAAAGAACGGGCGAGTTATGAAGTCAGGGGTAGGGGAGGTGCCAGCCGCCACGTCCGAAGCCTTCCAGTTCCGTCTGCAGCCAGAGCCCAGCCTCCGCTGGTTCATCATGGCACCTGGGGGAAAGGTGCTTAGCACGGGCAACGGCCCCATTCCTGACGCCGTCAAAAACCTGTACGCTTACTACAAGAAAGGTGAGTGTTGCGGGAGGTGGTGGTGGTGGTGGTGGCGGTGTCGTTGTCGTTTTCGACAGTGATACCAGTTGCTTTTTTTTTGGTTGTTTTTCTTAAAAAAGAAAAATAAATAAAAGTCTCATATATATATATGCTAAGAAAGACAAGAAAGAAAACAAAATAAAAATAATAAATTAATCCAAAAAATATACAGAAAAAAAATTAAACAGTTGCTGTTTGTGGCCAAGGTAGTAACAGTGATTTCATTTGATATATTTTTGTCGATGTTTATGATAGCTGAATTAAATATCCGGCTCCTTGATTTGTTGTTTGGTTGACTGCCTTGCTGACTGGTTGGCTGGTCGATTTGTAATTCGTGGTTCATTGGGTGGATGTCACTAGTGGTGACGTGCTCTCCCTGGGTAGAGTATCTCAAATTTCACACAGAGAAATCTGTTGTGACAAAAGAGTACTACAATACAATTTATTATCCGGTTGATCTGTTCACCTCCTCGCTGACTGTTGTCACTAGAACGACCCGGGAAGACTTTCACGTTCCAGGATTGAGGAACCGTGACTATAATTATAATTATGATTGTGGGTGAAGATGATGCCACCGTAGTCGTTCAGTATTTCAGAAGAAAAAAATTTCAAAGTTGCGCTCTACGATAAGTATCACCCCCGTCCATCTGCAGTTGAGTTTGAACGGACACACTGACAAGGACTAACCTGTCCTGGACGTGTCGGCGGTCTCCAGTCTGGGGACGCCCACTCAGTTTGGCTCAGCGACAAAGCGATTATTGTCGACAGTGGGGGAGTTAGTGTGTGGTGTCCTAAGTACGTTAAACAAGAACGTCGAACAGGCATTACTGAACACCACCGAAGTGACTCAGCAGCAAAGCAGGGTCTCCTCTGGTATGTGGCCTCCTGGCGACTTAACATCGATAGTTCCCTGTGGACTGACTGACGATGCTGGGACTGCGACAGATGAACCCGGGTGTGGCCGTGTGACGGGGATTCGGAATGAGCGGCGTGGGGGTAAAGCCACTGAAACGGTGCATAATGCGGCAGCAGAGAAAACAAACAAACAAAAAGGACAAACCCCTTCCCCCCTTCATTGCCGTGTGCAGGAAAGCTGGTGAAGGTGCAACAGGTGGGAAACAAGGTGAAAGAGTGGACGGTGTCCAGGACGGACGGCAGTGAGGCCACAGGGGGTCAGGACTCCATCCCTGCCCGCCTCCGTCAGGAGCTGAAGCTGGACGAGCACCTCAAGCCAGAGGGAGGCATCGTCACGCGCTGGGCCGTCCTCTCCTCCTCCGGCCACGTGCTGGACTCCGGCACTGGAGACGTGCCCTCGGGCGTCTTCAGCAAGGTGGGTCACGGAGGTGTCTTGTGGCGCTGCTGCTGTTTTTGGTGCTTTTAGGTGTGGATTTTGTCGTCGTGATCGTCGTTTTTCTTCATCATCATATTCATCATCATCATCATCATATTCACCATCACCAACATTATGATCATCAACGTCATCATTTACTTTGTGACCCCCACTGTTGTAGTTTTCCAACCTCAAGTCGGGGCTGGTCCTGTCCTCGTCCAAGTCTCACTGGCAGCTGAAGCGGCCTGACGGCACTCCCTTGCTGGCCGGGTCCGGCGCCTTGCCCTCTGGGGTGCGGCAGTTCATGAAGGACTCCATGGTGCTCCCCAGCCTGGTGAGGGAGTCCTCCTGGACTGTGGAACTCCCCAACGGGACGACGTTGTCAGGCAAAGGTCCCATCCCGGAACACATCCGTCGTCTGTTTGAGAGCAGCTCTGTTACCACATTTGCCGACCGTCAGTCTTTCATCAAACAACAGACCAGGTGAGGTTGTGAACCAGGTTGTATTTGTCTACAGGTAGGTCTACATGGTGAACCTTCTTGTACCTGTCTGCAGTTAGGTTTACATGGTGAATCATCTTGTACTTAGTCACATAACTGCTTTAACTCACTCAGTACGGTCAGTCCTCTCTTCTCCTCTACACAGACCCCTCGGATGTCCAATGACCCAACCTTTAGCTTCCGTCGTCAGAATTGTGGTATTCTTTGTCAACATTCACCTCTTCAGTATGCTTGCAATATTTTGATGATGGTAACTGGGGTGAAATGCTGTTTACATCGTCTCTTTCGCCGTTCGTATGGAGAGAGTTAAGGTATTCTTCAAAACAACGAAGGAAATATCAAAAGAAAAGAAACTAACCATTCACACACATGTGTCACATATTCTAATTTCTTCAAACATAAACTTAAATGACATGGCACTTTGTGTACCGGCGCCACCTGCTATCCTTGGGAGTTAACAAGAGCAAAACTGCTTCTGACAACAAAAGGAGAATGTCATCCACATAATTATGATAGCAGTATCGGTCAGAACTGGATTGGAAGGAAAACTTCAACCAGCCGCCGTGGCGAAGTGGTTAGCGTCGCGGACTGACGGCTGGGAGGACGTGGGTTCGAATCCCAGCGGAGGTGGCTTTTTCGGCCCGTGGCCGGCTCCTACCCAGAATTGAGTGTGCTGTGGGCTTAAATGGGGAGGCTGGGACCACACAGTCGAGTGTCATCCACTTCAAGGATGCGTCTTTGGGTGTGTTGTTCTAATTACCTGACCAACACTACAAGTGTCTGTATCTTTCGGGCCTGGTTAACGCCGGGATATCATTATGACAGGAAGCGTAGTGTACAGCCTTGTCACGCAGTCCCAAACCAAAATGGACCTCCATAGCAACATCGTCCTCATCATCGTCATCCTCCTCCTCCTTCATCGTCATCAATATAAACAAAATAGTCTCAAAGTCTGTGGCCTTTCATGCCCTGCTCTCATGGTGACCTCAGTTTCGATACCCCTCCACTTCCGTGCTTGGGGTGAGTCCTGTCAATGTCGTCAGTGTCGGTAGATTCATGGGGGGCTGTTGTTTGAGGGGCGTGGTGGCGGTCTCCACTCTGGGAGGGACGCTCACTCAGTCTGGCTCCGCGACTAAGCCATTATTGTCGTTAGTAGGGGGCTCAGTAGGTGGTGTCCTAAGTACGTTAAAACAGAACAGGCACCACTGAACACCACCGAAGTGACTGCAGCAGTGCAGGGTCTCCTCTGGTGTGTGGCCTCCTGGCGACCTAACATCGATGGTTCCCTGTGGACTGCCGACGTTGGAACTCCGATGGATGAACCAGGGTGTGGCCGTGTATGGGGGAATCTAAATGAGCGGCGTGGGAGTAATGCCACTGAAACGGTGCAGATGATGGGGCAGAAAAAAAAGAAGGAAAACTTGATAGTCATTTAAAAGTTTATACTGATGGTTCGGTCCTGGACTATAGCAGCCCTGGATCTGCTTTTGTGAGTGCTAGCCTTAAAACAGAAATATCATTATTAAGGAAAGGGATAAGCAAGCAGTTTTTACAGTTGAGTTAGTGGCCATCCTTATGGCTTTAAATTATCTTGTTCAGATACCATTGATGAAAAGTAATATCCTTTTTTTGTGTTGATTATCATTTAGTCTTTAAAAGTTTTGCTCATTTTTTGATACAAAATCAGAGAGAAGATCTATTGTTTGAAATTGAGCATTTATCACACTCCCTATTTGTGAAAGGCGCAAATACTGGTTTTTGTTGGATACCATCCCATATTGTATTTCCATAACAATGACCAAGTACACAGATTAGCTAAAAGATTAGCAAAGATTTTGACTGGTAGTATAAATGTATATTGCTCGTAGTCATACAAGGAAATTAGTAATATATTGGAAAGAGACTTCATAAGTGACTTTGTATATATATATATATATATATATATATATATATATATATATATGTGTGTGTGTGTGTGTGTGTGTGTGTGTGTGTGTGTATAAATATACTCGTATATATATATAAAACCTTGTCATTAGACTCTCTCAGACTTTTGTCCAATTCGCAGACCAGTTGTGTTTGTATTTGTATTTGTATTTCTCTTTATCACAACAGATTTCTCTGTGTGAAATTCGGGCTGTTCTCTCCCCTGAGAGAGCGCGTCGCTACATTACAGTGCCACCCATTTTTTGTATTTTTTTCCTGCGTGCAGTTTTATTTGTTTTTCCTATCGAAGCGGATTTTTCTACAGAATTTTGCCAGGAACAACCCTTATATTGCCGTGGGTTATTTTACGTGCGCTAAGTGCATGCTGCACACTGGACCTCAGTTTATCGTCTCATCCGAATGACTAGCGTCCAGACCACCACTCAAGGTCTAGTGGAGGGGGAGAAAATATCGGCGGCTGAGCCGTGATTCGAACCAGCGCACTCAGATTCTCTCGCTTCTTAGGCGGACGCGTTACCTCTAGGCCATCACTCCACTTCAATTTAAGTTAAATTTTCTATTATCTAATTCATTACGCACTAAATATTGCTAAGATATCAAATAGCACTAGATATCAAGTGCGATTTTTTCAGTGATAAGGCAGTTAAACATATAATTTTTTTAGTGTTATTTGATGAAGCCTTACCTGCGCGAAAGTGTGTCGTCGCAAGTCACTGGGAATGTTGATGTTCTTTACTTTTTATATTATCAGTTTCTCTCATCGAATTAACGACTTTTCTTTTACAAAGCCCATTCAGTATTTTTCTTTAATTATACTTAGATAATTATTTCAAACATTCATCTTTAATTCCACCCTCCTCCTACACGTTTCACACCCCTCCTCTCCTACCTTTTAAATGATGACATTCAA
>NC_134893.1:19704336-19731836 GCF_041734735.1 Babylonia areolata | reverse complement strand
TGGCAGCACCCTGTCCAGGTCAGCTGTCTGTTGTTGTTTTTTTGTTGTTGTTGTTTTTGTATTTCTTTTTATCACAACAGATTTCTCTGTGTGAAATTCGTGCTGCTCTCCCCAGGGAGAGCGCGTCGCTACACTACAGCGCCACCCTTTTTTTTGTATTTTTTCCTGCGTGCAGTTTTATTTGTTTTTCCTATCGCAGTGGATTTTTCTACAGAATTTTGCCAGGAACAACCCTTTTGTTGCCTTGGGTTCTTTTACGTGCGCTAAGTGCATGCTGCACATGGGAACTCGGTTTATCGTCTCATCCGAAAGACTAGCGTCCAGACCACCACTCAAGGTCTAGTGGAGGGGGAGAAAATATCGGCAGCTGAACCGTGATTCGAACCAGCGCGCTCAGATTCTCTCGCTTCCTAGGCGGACGCGTTACCTCTAGGCCATCACTCCACTCTGTTCTTGGGTCGTGTTGAGCTCGTTCACACTCCACAGTTTCCTGATGGTTTTTGTTGGCTTTTTTCCGGCCTGTTTCCCACAGAGTGTCAGCAGATATTTCTCCACATTCAGATTGTGCACTGTGCATGTTTGTGTTCCCTTTCAGGATTGGTCACAACGGTACCAGAAGTATTCTTCAGGAAAGTATCTGTTATTTTAAACTGGTGTATTTGTATTGGGGGAAAAAGAGATACGTTAAAACCTAAGCAGTAGCCTTTTTCGTCTTTCCACTCCAAGTGATATTTGACAGGGAGAAAAAAAACACAAAAAACGGAGGTGAGATGGGGGTGGGGGGGGGGAGAAGCAGGAGAAATGTAAAGGGGTGTGGGGGGTGGGTGCTACACTGTGTGTGTACGTGTCTTATCTGACATGTTACATGTCTGTCTGAGTGTGTATGTGTGTGCGTCTGAAATCTGATTGAATGACACAGGAAACGAATGATGAGCGCCCAGTGGCAGCCGTCAGTCGGCTCTACCCAGGTAGGCAGCCTGTGGTGCAAATGTCCCCGTGTATGTAAAGCGCTTAGGGCTTGGTCTCTGACCGAGGATAGGCGCTATATAAGTATCCACATCAATCAATCTTGTGCACGCGTTAAAGCCAAAACAGTCGAGTGTACCCCTGTGTGTGTTGTTTTGTCACAGAGGTCGGAGAGCCGCGCCGGGCGAGCGGTACCACGACGTGGTCGGTAACTGCGGCAGTCCCGGCACCCCGTCCTTCCTGCTGTCCACGTCCGAGCAGCACGTGCGCTTCCTTTTGCGGACCACTCAGCAGCGAGGCGGAGTCACCCTCGTCCTACCTATTGTAAGCTGCTGGGAACGGGTCATGGACAGTGTGTAGACACTTCTGCAGTGAAACATGTGTGTTATTCGATAGTGCGTGTGGTGTTATGAAAGTGGTTCGAATTGTACATGAATGATTATTGATCAATGGAAATGACAACCCTTCGTGAGTTGATAAGTTAAACGCCATAAGTCGCGGTGGTAAGCGCTTTTTTGTTTGTTTGTTTTTTTTGTTGTTTTTTGTTTGGGTTTGTATGTGTGCTTTTCGTGTGTGTGTGTGTTTCTTTTTTTTTTTTTTTGTTTTGTTTTGTTTTGTTTTTGTTTGTTTGTTTTTTGTTGTTGTTTTTTTGTTTTGTTTTTTGCTTTGTTTTATTTTTGCTTTGTTTTTGTTTTGTTTTTTTTGTTATTGTTGTTTTGGGATGAAGGAATTGTGCTCGAATGCTTATCATCCCAGATTTTTGTTATTCGTTTCAGTTCAGAGTTCTAAAACCAGAAGTAGAGTTGGTTATCACTGAGGTGCCAGTGCCATTGTCTCTAAACGACTTTCCATTAATCGGCTAGTTTGGAGCACCGGGGACTTTGAATGGACCCACCACAGTGGAGAAACTGGACAACACTAGGGAATTCATGAAGAGCTGTAGAATCTGAGACTCTCTCTCTCTCTCTCCTTTAGTTTCTCTCTCTCTGTATGTGTGCGTCTGTGTAATTATATGTCTCTCTCTCTCTTTGTCTATCTCTCTGCGTCTTTGTCTCTGTCTCTGTTGCATTATATATGTCTCTCTTAGTCTCTCTGTCTCATTGTCTCTGTCTCTCTCATTCTTCTAATCTCTGTCTCTCTCTCATTGTCTCTGTCTGTCTGCCTTTCTCTCTATCTCTCTCTGTTGTTCTATTTCTGTTAACTGGTGTATACATGTATGCGTGAATGTTTGAACATGTTTATGCGAGTGCATATGACTGTGAGAGAGAGTGTGTGTGTGTGTGTGGGGGGGGGGGGGGGTGATTTTGTGTGCAAGTGTGTGTGTGTGTGTGTGTGTGTGTGTGTTCTGGGCACTGAGATGAACACACATCTTTTGACAACTTTCACGTTCCTCGACCACCACATCTATCAATCAAATGCCGTGTATGACTGAACGTACTTCCATTGTAGTTATTTCTGTGGTGTGTATGTGTTTCTGTTCCCTCACCTGCAGTCCGCGGGCATGAACGACGTGCAGTTCACGTATGACGGCAAAACGCTGAACGGGTTCTCCAACGGAATTCAGAAATCTGCGCCACTGACAGGTTGGTGACGATGGTCTCTTCCCCTCCCCCCCCCTACCCCTCCCCATGCCCCCACCCCTCCTCTTTACACTTAGATCAGACTGTTCCTTTCACGATGTGACAGGTTATATGTTGTATATCAGACTGTTCCTTTCACAGTGTGACAGGTTATATGTTGTATGTCAGACTGTTCCTTTCACAATGTGACATGTTATATGTTGTATGTCAGACTGTTCCTTTCACAATGTGACATGTTATATGTTGTATGTCAGACTTCCTTTCACAATGTGACAGGTTATATGTTGTATATCAGACTGTTCCTTTCACGATGTGACAGGTTATATGTTGTATGTCAGACTGTTCCTTTCACAATGTGACATGTTATATGTTGTATGTCAGACTTCCTTTCACAATGTGACAGGTTATATGTTGTATGTCAGACTGTTCCTTTCACAATGTGACAGGTTATATGTTGTATGTCAGACTGTTCCTTTCACAGTGTGACAGGTTATATGTTGTATGTCAGACTGTTCCTTTCACGATGTGACAGGTTATATGTTGTATATCAGACTGTTCCTTTCACAGTGTGACATGTTATATGTTGTATGTCAGACTGTTCCTTTCACAGTGTGACATGTTATATGTTGTATGTCAGACTGTTCCTTTCACAATGTGACAGGTTATATGTTGTATGTCAGACTGTTCCTTTCAAAGTGTGACAGGTTATATGTTGCATGTCAGCCTGTTCCTTTCACAGTGTGACAGGTTATATGTTGCATGTCAGCCTGTTCCTTTCACAGTGTGACAGGTTATATGTTGTATGTCAGACTGTTCCTTTCACAGTGTGACAGGTTATATGTTGTATATCAGACTGTTCCTTTCACAGTGTGACATGTTATATGTTGTATGTCAGACTTTCTTTCACAATGTGACAGGTTATATGTTGTATGTCAGACTGTTCCTTTCACAGTGTGACAGGTTATATGTTGCATGTCAGCCTGTTCCTTTCACAGTGTGACAGGTTATATGTTGCATGTCAGCCTGTTCCTTTCACAGTGTGACATGTTATATGTTGTATGTCAGACTGTTCCTTTCACAGTGTGACATGTTATATGTTGTATGTCAGACTGTTCCTTTCACAATGTGACAGGTTATATGTTGTATGTCAGACTTCCTTTCACAATGTGACAGGTTATATGTTGTATGTCAGACTGTTCCTTTCAAAGTGTGACAGGTTATATGTTGCATGTCAGACTGTTCCTTTCACAGTGTGACAGGTTATATGTTGCATGTCAGACTGTTCCTTTCAAAGTGTGACAGGTTATATGTTGCATGTCAGACTGTTCCTTTCACAGTGTGACAGGTTATATGTTGCATGTCAGACTGTTCCTTTCTCTGTGTGACACTATGCTGTCTGTCACTGAGTGGCAGGTGATCAGGTCTAAATGTTCAAATTTTATCAGAAGGACAGTTCACAGTGCCAAGCAGAAATGTTAGATGTTGATTTTTCAAACAGTTTTGCAAAGAATGTCATGAGAAGGGGTTGAGTGAACGCAGTGAGGATTATATATATATATATATATATATATATATGTATGTATGTATATATATATGTATGTATACAAAACACGCTGACAACCAGTGCTTATTTGCATGAATATGTTCCAAATAAAACAGTCTGCCGATACGTACACGTGCGAATGGCTTCATATTTGCAGCGTTGCAAAAAGACATAACTAATGTGACTATTTGTAAGGTGTCGGGAATGATGAATATTACCATAGAACCCTCTGTCTGCGTGCGCGCGCGTATGTGTGTGTGTGTGTGTGTGTGTGTGAGTGACGGTGTGTGCATGCGCGCGCGCGCGCGCGTGTGTGTATATTTCTCTCTCTCGCATGGTGTTGCATGCGTTTGTGCTGTGTTTCCGGAACAGGTTCAGTCCTGTCAGCTGAAGCCCCAGTGAGCATTGGAGAATGCCGTCGCAGTTCTCCACGTTTCCACGGTGAAATCGAGGAGGTGATTTCCAAACATGCGTTGTTGAGGATTTTTTTTTCGTTGAAGCTGAACTTTTACTGTCATACACATGCACATACCCACACGCTTTCTAACACGCGCGCATGCAAACACACACACACACACACACACACACACAATACTGCAAGTTTCTCTTTCGCAGTCAGGAAACGAAATAACAATTGTTAAAGGAACGTAATTCGTCCTTGATATTGGTATATAAAACTTTGGCTGTTTCCCATTGACTTATCTCATGTAAATCCATACTGATAATGGGACGCGCGTCCATGTTTGTAACAAATGTGTGAGAATGCGCGCGCGCGAGAGAGAGAGAGAGAGAGAGAGAGTGAATGCGTGTTTACACTTGTAATTTTCCACCCAAGTAACAGTTGTGGTGTCTGTTGTATTAAAGTATTTTGCATTTCTATGAGAAGCCGTCAGTGACAGCGGCAAAAACCAGGAGAGACAAATAAACAAGACGATGGTGTCTTCCTGCACACGCCCATCTCTGACCTTGTGCACTTCAGACAGTTGTATTTGATGGTGTTGTTTGATCATGGCTCTATATGTTCTCATATGTTTGTTATGTGTGATGTTTTCATGAACATTACTGTAAAAGTACACTGCCTGCATTCTGTTACTGAAGCAAACAAGTAAACACATGAAAATGGTGATGAGAATAAATACTGGGTTTTTTCCTGTTTGTTTCAGGTGTCCATCTCTGCGTGTTTCCCATGATGTAACTCCAAGGCTCTCTGCATAAAACATGCTTCTCGGCAGATAGTTTCAAATACACAACTCTACAGTTTCACACTTGCACACCCAGTAGGCATGATGCAACGGCTGGCTTTAGCATTCGCCATGTTAACATGGAATTTGACAATGTGATGTTTCTTTTGCTTTTTTCTCTTTGTAGAGATTTGTTCATCTGTATTGTCTCTGTGTGACCATTTGCTTGCAGTTCGCTTGTGTGATTTTTTTTTCATTTTGTTATTTGTAGCTTACCTCTTTTTAGATCATTGTCATGAAATAAACTTTTGGATCTGTTTCGAAATCAGCCCTATCCTTTTAAGAGAATCATACTTAGAAGGAGGGAGAGACGGCAAGAGTATTTCAAATGTGCTTTGTAGATTAGACGATATTCCTCAAAGGAGATCAACTATGTTTAAGCAAGAGACATTTTCACTCTTCTTCTAATAACAATAGTTTACTTATACAAATTGCCACAATAAAAACAAGAATAAATACATTGGTTAGTGAAGTTTTGTACCCTCATGATGTTTTGTTGATGTTATACCTACATACAACAGACTTATCACGAACAATAAACTCATTTTACTCATCAGATTTTATCTGGTTTATAGAAGTGTGCATACCACTGACGATGTGTATTGGAAAAACAAGAATATTACCATTTTGTTAGTAAAACTTTGTCTCATCGCAAGTTTTTTGTTGATGTTCTACATACATACAACAGACTTATCGCGAACAATAATGTCATTTGAATCATCAGATTCTATCTGGATTATATCTCCCTCTTCGTGGAACTCCCACGTTCACTCGTATGTACACATGTGGGCTTTTACGTGTATGACCGGTTTTTACCCCGCCATGTAGGCAGCCATACTCCGTTTTCGGGGGTGTGCATGCTGGTATGTTCTTGTTTCCATAACCCACCGAACGGTGACATGGGTGACAGGTTCTTTAATGTGCATATTTGATCTTCTGCTTGCGTATATACACGAAGGGGGTTCAGGCACAAGCAGTTGTTTGCACATATGTTGACCTTAGAGATCGGAAAAATCTCCACCCTTTGCCCACCAGGCGCCGTTACCGAGATTCGAACCCGGGACCTTCAGATTGAAAGTCCAACGCTTTAACCACTCGGTCATTGAGCCCGTTATCTGGATAATATAAATTCACATGTTGGAAGAACCTGGTGCGAGGATGGGGTTGAAGGGGAGGGATGAAGGGAAAGAGAAGGAACTTGACAAAATATCTCACCCAGTTTTAGTTTCAAGGTGTTAGAGCAAGCAGAAAGACCCATATACGCTACACCGCATCTGATGAATCTGGATACAAGTCATTGCCATAGCAGGAACAAATTAACCATTACAAAATTTCCCACAGGCATATATGACCTAGTAATGGCTAATTTCATTTTCTTCTCTTTTCACAGGAAAAAAGGACATGATGCTTTATTTCTTTATACCGCTAAACGTTGACCCCAACCAATGGTTACCCCTTGTTTTCTTGAGGGAACACTGGGGGAAAAATCAGACGCCCCTCTCTCTCTGTCTCGCTTTCTCTCTTTCACTTGCACACAAGATAATGGAAAATATCAATCTTGTTTATTTCCTGAAGTTCAGTTCCTTAAACATAAATAAATATACAAAAAATAAACAAAGAGATATATAAATGACTGAATAACAAAATAAAATAAAAAGAATTTGGAATGCCTTCATCTGATAACAATAAACACAAAAAATACCAAAGAAACCAACAAATAAGTAAGTAAAAAGACAAAGGCAAGTACAATAGCATGTCAGATTCCATTCACTAAGGCACCGAGCCAAACATTTTTGAACCTGCTAAGGTATGCTCCATACAATTTCTAACACTGAACACATTGTTCATGTTGGAATACACTGCCTTGCCCGTTTAAACAAATCTTACTAAACAAATAAACATATACATAAATGAATAGACAATTTAAAAACGATTAAATAAATAAATGAAATAAGAAAAAAAAAAGACACCCTCACCCATCCCCTCGGATAACAACAACAACAAAATTGTTTGCATTGAAAGAACCACATCGCTCTGCCTGGTCCAAAATAGCATCCCAGTATCACACACATTGTACAACCTTTCCTTAGCACTCAGTTCAATTATTACATTACAAAAAAAGAAGTATAAATATATTGGTGGTGTAAAATGCAGATCATATTTACAAACAAAATGAAGGTGGTGAATGCTTTAAGCTGAAAACTCTTGCTTAGTAAAACAATACAATCTGATAAAAGTAAAACACTGCGAGAACAGCCACTTAATATAAATGATAAAAAGAGCATGTAAAAAGGAACTGGACAGGGGTAGCAATTATGACTAGGTATCAACACTTCAAGAAGAGAAATGACGCTTTATAATTCTGAAATAAATACATAAATGAATGAATAAATAAACAAACATAAAAGAAACAGAAATAAAACTTCTATCCTTTCATCAATGGAAGACTGGAAACATGTATCATATTCTACATATTTGAAACATGAGCACTTTAAATGAATTAAGTTACACTGAAATTACAAATCTCACCCCACTGACTCCTCATAAGAGCCTGTTTCTCATAGTCATAATCCCTACTGACATAGAGCAAGACAGAGAGTCAACACTATCAGAAACAGACAGAGCAGAATCAAAGAAAACACATGATTCTAAAACAAGCATGAAATTAACCAAATAGTAGTAGTATCAATTTTATATATCACATATTGCTATAACATTATGACAATGTAAATGTTGTAAATAAAGACACCTGACTGAGTTACTAACTGGCTTATTATGAAAGCAATTCTATTCAGCAAAAAGAAAGTTAAAAAAGCCAGATCTAAGTATTCAAGAGAATCATAAAATGCCAACCCTCACTCCCCATTATTACACGTTACTTTGAGCCCATCTGCAAGTCTCTGTTAACTTTGATTTCTGTAAGCATCTTTGAAAAGTAATTTTCAAAATGACACAAAAATTGTAGAATTGAACAAGTCTTCATCCCAGCTCTATTTTTGAATTAGATAGTTGAAAAATTAAATGATAAGATTTCCTTCACTGCGAATGAACTTTGCAAAAAATCATATTATGTTTCAGGAACTGAAACCACTGTCTTAAAACTGCATTATGCTCAAATCACATGCATACTATTGTTGTTTTCACTAGTGCACAGTCATAAAATGATTATCATTCCACTGAATACATCACTGAATCAAGCATGATATTCATAATCACAATTAAATGTCCATCACGAAAAAAGCAGGCATTTGGTTCAAGTTTTTTTAGATTAAAATTGGTATAAAAAAAAGAACACAGTATAGTCACCAGTCTTGTGTAAATATATACACCGTAAAATCATTCATACACATTATTCACATTGTGCATATGATTGCGTAATAATGATAATATTAATAAATAATATACCAATATTATGTTTAAACTCATCACGTGTGTCATTTTGAGATAAACTGAATGAAAAATGAATAAGTAGACTGATACTCCTTTGACTGAAAAAGGCACGTTCATGGGAATGAGGAGTATACCTGAATTGACAGGGGAAAGGCAAAAGACCTGTTTCAAACACAAAGGCACTAGCGAATGCTTTCAAATATCATATGAACACACTTTAAACAACTCTTGTTATTACAGTAAGAGAACTGAATGAACACATGTAATTAATATTCATTTGTTTTTGCTGTTGTTTTCCTTCTAATGCAGACTGGACTCTTATTCATACAATAAGAGATGTTAATGAACACATTTGCTTTTTTTTCTAATGCTAACTGGAAACTGATAAAATGTTCCCTCTTCTACTTGTATGCTAGTCAGTTACATCTGAGGATGACCATCAAAACAGCAGAGAAGGTAACTGCTGTTCCGACTTCTGGGCTAGAATTTGAGTTTAGTGTCTTACCCAAGTTAAATACCCACTTTCTTGGTCAATAGGGCTTTAGGACAGTCAGTGTTGGGATGGTCCCCAAAGGCCCCAAGGCTGTAGCATTAAAAGCCAGTAAAATCTTGCCTCCTAGTTTGAGTTGTAGTCCTTCACAAAAGATTAAGCTGTAAATTAATTCCCTTTGCAGTGGAGAAACCATTGATCATACAGCTCTCATGTTGCTGCTGGCCAAACTGTAAGCTCATGTCAATCTCTGATATAAGCTGAGCGTTGACTCCTGATTTACATACAAAGATAAAGAATAATTATGCTCTCATTTACAGTCCATCACACACACACACACACACACACACACACACACACATCCACACAAGAAACAGAAGAAAAGGAGACTGAAGAGACAGACAGACAAACGAACAGAGTAGATGAGAAACAAAAACACTCTAGATATTTAATTACAACTGTAACACGGTGAGATTAAGAGCTGACAATGGCCAACTCCGAGAGTTCCCCACACTAACCAAAGTGAGAAAACAGCCCCACACTAGTGGACAGCTCACTACCATATGACCACGTTGTCCCACAGATCGTAAACTGTGGAAAACACCTATCGCAACAAGACCGCCTGTTATATACTCTCAGTTCAGTACTACTTTAGCACGCATTGAGAAGAATGGTTCATTGTGCGTTTTACACACACACACACACACACACACACACACACACACAAACACTCGTTCCAGACACAAAATCCTCACAAAGTCCAGATCGCACCAGATATGTTGGTCATGTTTGACGAGGGCGAATGTAACAGAAGAAGATGAAGGAGGAGGAGGAGAAATCTCCCCCATATCACGAAGATGGCAGACTGTGAAAGTGGCTGTGACGGGGTCAGCACTGCGGTGTGACAAGATCAGCAGTCGGCGTGGGTGTTCTTGTGGTCCTCGTCACCCTGCAAGTAGAAGGCCGCTGACTTCTTGGCGTTGCCGTTGGTCCGGTCACGGTGCCGCCGCCTCTTCTCACACCTGCTGCATCAGACAGGTGAAATTGTAGTAGTTTTCGGCATCAGACAGGTGGAATGGTTTTGGTTTAGTTTTCGGCAACAGTCAGGTGAAATCATTTTAGATTTCGGCATCAGACAGGTGGAATGGTTCTGGTTTAGTTTTCGGCAACAGTCAGGTGAAATCATTTTAGATTTCGGCATCAGACAGGTGGAATGATTTTATTTTAGTTTTCGGCACCAGACAGCTGAAATTATTTTAGTTTTGATGTCCTCATGTAATGCAATCGTCTTTTAAAAAACTCTTTGTCCTATTTCACAAGCTTCTTTGCAACATTGCTATGGTAAATCAGTGTTTGTGAATATGGTTTCCATAACCACAGAGAAATATCATTACAGTTCAGTCAATAAAAAGGAAAAAAAAACAGCAATAAAAACAGACAAAAAAAGAAAAACACAAAAAAGAAAACGAGCACCGTGTTAAGATAAAATATTCAACGGGAAATTGTGGGTTTATAATATTTATCCATCATTATCATTATTACATCACACACACATACACACACATCCTTCCACTCATCTCTGACCCCCTAAAATACCCTCTCTCAACACTAGCTCATTCACAGTCAACACCAACAAAGCACCCACCTTGCCGGGTCTTCAGGGTCTGCGGGCTTGGCGCTATTGTTCCTGAGCTGCGCCCACATGGCGGTGCGGGTCAGTTCCTCCGTGATGTTGACACGGTCCGTGTCGAGCGAGGCTCTCCTGGTGAACCGCTGCCCGAACTTGCCCTCGCCCAGCCGGTCGTGCTGGATCTTGATCTCCATCAGCCGTCGGTCATAGGCTTCGTCACCTCCAAGCAGGCTTTGTTTCTGTGGTGGCGGAGAGATTGTGTTGGAGGGCTGGGGTTAGAGAGGTGGAATATACACACTGTGGCGTTTAGTGAGTGAATGTCTGTTGGGAGGAGGGGTGTGCATTTCTCTTGAGCCTGATCTTGGGGGAGATATTCACGCTAGATGCTTTCGTTTTTTTGTTTTTGTTTTGTTTCTGTTAGTTTGTTTTTTGTGTGGAGTTTTTTGTTTTTGTTTTCATTTTGGTGGTATACTATCATACAAGGCCATCTTCAAGACAAGATCAGCTAGGAGGGAGAGTTTTCACAAGAATATGAGACAACTCTGGTACAGGCCTATTTTCTTTTCCTCGGGTTTTCAAACACTATCTGTAAAAAAGAAAGAGTAGCCTACACACTAAAGCGTTCTTTCCTATCTTTCCTTCCCCTTTCTTGTGGGTGGCAGGGTGGAGTAAGGTCAGTGAAGATAATAAATTCAGCGACAGATCACCGTTCACTCTTCACACACACACATACACACGCACGCACACACGAACACACCCAGCCCCGTTCTGTCCTGAACGTGATGTCTGACATCACCACGCCTGGTCTGGCCAATCCATCACACGACGTGACGTTGTATCGTCTGTCATGCAGGAAGCAGTATGCCTAAAGTATGCATGAATCGGTCACGGGACTTGCGTATGTCATAGCCACTGTACGACTGTTTGGTTCTTCTCTGTTGTTGTTTTTGTTGTTGTTGTTTTAGAGTTTATTCTGAGTTGTATTTTTTGCTGTTGTTGTTTTCGTGGTTATGTGGCCTATATGTCCATATGTGACAGCGAATGATGCTTCAACAGCGAAAAAGGAGGTGGGGCAGAGTTGGTTTTGTTTTAATCGGAATAATTGCGTCTCACTTCTACTGAAGGTGACCGAACATAGAGCACCTTATGTCTCCTCAGTTCACAAAAGTTTCTGTTTGTGGGCGTGCGTGCGCTTGTGTGTGTATGCGCATCTGTGTGTGTGTTTGCGTGCTAAGCGCTTATGAGCGTGCATTTGCGAGCGTGCATTTGCACGTATGCGTGCAAGCGCACGTGAGTGTGCTCACTTTATTGTTGACATGGTGGTGTTGTTTTTTTCACGAGGACCACCATACATCCCCAAACGAATGAACTTTCCACTAAACTCTTGTTCTCCTTGGTCGTCCTTCTGCCGATTTATGTATGAGTTCAACAAGTGTCTGTCTAACTCATTTTATAACCTAAAACAACAACAATAACAACAAAAACAAACACCTCCAGCATCTCAAATATGAATAGATGATTCGATGAATCAACCAATGAATAAAATCAATCAATGAATAAACACATAAACAAACAAATACCCCCTCCCCAGTGCCCACTAATCGATGAATCAATCAATGAATAAAATCAATCAATAGACCAACATCAATACCACAAAAAACAACCTCAAACTCACACATAAACAAACAAATCATCACACACACACACACACACACACGCACGCACACACACACACACACACACACACACACACCGGTGTGCACTGACCTCTCGTTCCTCCTCCTCGTCCTCCTGGTCGTCGTGGAGTTTCTTGGCGTCCTCCTTCTCTTTCTTGGCAGCGTCAGGCATCAGGTCGTCCAGCCACTTCAGCTCCCGCTGCGTGAAGATGTAGTCCATGCCCTTGCGCACGAACCCTGTTCCAAGCACCTGCACGAGCACCGAGGTTGTGTGAACTCATGTGTCCTTTGTGCTTGACCCACCTGATCCCCCAACACCTACACATGTATTCCTTGTGCTTGCCCCCTTCTCCACCTGATCCCAATATATGTTCGTGCGCGTGCGAACGTACACCTACAAACACACGCGCGCACACACGCTTCTGCACTAACGCGCTGAGGCTTGATGAATTATGCTCACACGTACGCGCGAACGTGCTCACACATATGCGCAAGCATGTAGGTATACTGAAACACACACACACACACACACACACACACTGAGACATACAAAACTACACAAACAAAAAACAAAAACAACCTGGTAATGTGTTTCATATTACACACACGCACACTCACTGCTGTGTATTTGATCACACACACACACACACACACACACACACACACGACGACCACTACCACAACCACCACAACAACAAAAAACAACCCCATACCCCACACCACAACATCGCACAGTCCCCCCCCCTCCCCCCCCCACCACTCCTCCCTCCAACACTGACCATGATGGGGAAGATGATGGACACAGACTTGACGGACTTGATGACCCACAGCACGGCCAGACACACCACCTGGATGGCCGTGAAGATGTGCACGCGCTTGATGGGCACGTGACGCAGGTAGCTGTAGTCGGGCTGGTACTTTGCCGGCTTGAACACCACCAGGATGCGGTCGATGAACTGGCCACACACACAAAGACAGTGATGATGGGTTGGTTGGCATGGAGTGTTTCTTTCATCTCACGTTGTGTCCTTCTGTCTGTTTATCAGGGTTTTTTTTTCTGATGTTGTTATCATTACTATGCAAAATATAGACATGTATACTATGTAGACAAAATTTTGAGGAAGTATGAAGGAAATACTTATTAGGAAAAACAAATAAAACTGCACGCAGGAAAAAATACAAAAACATGAGTGGCGCTCTCAGTGCAGCGACGCGCTCTCCCTGGGGAGAGCAGCCCGAATTTCACACAGAGAAATCTGTTGTGACAAAAAAGAGAAATACAAATACAAGTACAAATTAATGCTGAATGTAAACTTAATATTATACAAAATTTCTGTTTCAAAAACAAATAAATTAAATTTATAAACAAAGCAAGTAGATAAATAAAACTAAATAAAACCAAATCTAATGGATACATAAATGAACAAATACAACAACAAAAAAACAGATAACTTAGTCTATATCTTTTTAAAACCATTTGATTTTGACAACAGTCATCCTTACTTGAGATACAAGAACGTTATAACCACTGACTTTAACCAATAAAAACAAACGAGACAGAGACAAACAGAACGAGACTGCCAAACTGCCAGAGAGACAGACAGACAGACAGACAGACAGACTGAAGCTCCACTGACCTGCATGCCTCTCAGAGCGGCCATACCCATGTACAGAAACACGCCGTACAGCACAGCCATTGGAATGAACTGAAAAAACACGCAACACACGTGAAAGGTCACATGATTTTCATTCGGTCATAATTATAGGGTACACACAAACGCAAAAATTGTTGCCCCCACCCCAAACACCCTCCAACTTCTTCTTCTTCTGCGTTCGTGGGCTGCAACTCCCACGTTCACTCGTATGCACACGAGTGGGCTTTTACGTGCATGACCGTTTTTACCCCGCCATGTAGGCAGCCATACTCTGTTTTCGGGGGTACCCTCCAACAATGTTACATCATTTTAAGTTCTTACAATGTCTTCGAAATACGCAAATATAACATTTCTGTGCTCCGATCGTTGTTAAACAATTTTACAGTTTCAGTTTCTCAAGGAGAAGTCACTGCGTTCGGAGAAATCCATATAGTGACACCACGTCTGCTAAGCAAATGCCTGACCAGCAGTATGACCCAAAAACAATTCTACAAATAAAAAAAAGTATTCAAAATTTATCGATGGTCAGTCATTGGTAATAATTTGTTGAGTTTAACGACCTACTGGTTTACTCCAAGAGTCATACTGTTCAGTGCTTGGGTCTTGGTTTAGATAAGGTATCGTTGTTGTAGGGGGTGAGTCCTGGATCAGAGTCATTGTTGTTTTTTAAGTTTCACTGTTTTCTACAGTTCTCTGAGGGATATACTGTGCACGTACCTTCAGAACCGAGGTGAAGAGAACGGAGAGACCACTGAGCAAGCCCACCATCAGAGCGGTCACACGCTGCTCTCTGCAACACAGCACAGGACAGGACCCGTCACTTGACTACGGGGAGGTAACCATTATGCGACAACATGAAAGGTAGATATGCCAGGCAACATTTTGCTTACTACTCCTGCCCCTCTGATTTGTTAAAAACAACAGGGAAAACAGCATATGAGAATCGAAGGGGAATCGAATGGGGAAAAGCCCAAAGAAATGCGCAAGTACGTATATATCTATCTGTCCAATCTAATAATTATCCAGTAAGAATATACAAATGCGCACGTACGTATATATCTATCTGTCCAATCTAATAATTATCCAGTAAGAATATACATTCATCTATGCACCCTTATGTCCATTTTCCTTTTCTTCATGTGTTACTTTATATACCCGTTCTAGTATGATTCGTTCAAACATATACTCTTTCCCAGACTGGAAGATAGAAGCAACTAAAACATAAAACACGTAAGATACTATCAATGTCAAATTTGTATGTATTGTCTTGAATTCTATGAATCTTAAAAGTTTCTTGATAATGAAATATTCTGTTCTGTTCTCTCTCTCTCTCACACACACACACACACACACACACACACTGACACAGACAAAGGAATACACAGAAACACTCACGTACACACACAAGCACACTCTCTCCCTCACACACACACACACACACACAAACAAACACACACACACACACACGGCAATCACTCAAGATACCACTACCACCATTCACAAGTATCATTATTAGACAGAAAAAAAAGAAAAAAAAACAAGCTCCCCCTACCGAACACCAAGGAAAGTGGGCCTCTCCCCAGGGGCAGTGCACTCTGACTCTTTCTTGAGACTCATGATGTGGGCCAGGGCCGACACAGTGGCGGCCACGTACCACGGCAGGCCCAGGAAGGAGCAGATGAGGATGGTGATGGCCAGCACAAACAGGTCCAGGTGGTACCCGTTCCCTTTCTGAACACACACACACACACACACACACACACACACACACAAACATATATATATACCTTAAAGTTCAATGACATTAAAATGTATTCTATTCAATTCTATAGACTTAGCCACACACACACACACACACACACACACACACACACACACACACACACACAGAGGCTTTACAGCTTTATCAGTGACGTCTCCTTCCCATCATCTTACGTCAGTTTATGTCAACATGATAACAGAAAACACACTCTGATTAGCATCCGTGATTGGCTAAGATATCTGTTTCTCGAGAGTCTGTTTGTTAACTGCGATCTTTGCACAGATTGAAACACTACCCATTTTCTCAACAAGATATTTTGGATAACGTTTGTTAACTGTCTTCATGTCGTCATATCACGACTGTCAATCTCACTGAGCGCGCAGGCAAAATCTGAATCAGCTGGTTTCATTCAGTGTGAGAAAATCTCTCTCTCATACAGAAATTCCCCAGCCCTTCTAAATCCCTTCCCACCCACAGCTGAAAAGAGAAAACCTTCTCCTCACCATTCTTCCTCCTTCTGTCACTGTCTTTCTCCCTTTTCTTTTCCCCACACACAATGTATCTCCTCTCCTCCTTACCCCTTCTTGGAACCCTGATGTGAGAACGGCAACCTTTCCCATACCCACGCCCATAAAACAAGCAAAAAAGTTCCCGCTACTTCTTACCCTCTTCAAACACTGACCGGAGGAAGGCCAACCTCCATCATAACCAAGCCCACCAAAAAAAATAAAGATAAAATGATAATAAAAAAAGAAAGAAAGAAAGAAATGTTCCCACTCCTGCTTACTCTCTTCAAACCCCAGTCCGATAAGACAACCTCCCACATACCCACCTTCACTCAAAAAAAAGGAAAATAAAAGTTCCTGCTCTTTGTTACCCTCTTCAAACTCTGAGCTGAGAACAGACAACCTCCACCATACCCCCCCATCCCCCACCTCCAAGCCCCCAAAAAAGAGAGAAAAAAAGATCCTGCTCATCCTTATCCTCTTCAAACACTGAACAGAGAAAGGACAACCTTCATCATACCCACCCCTAATCCAAAAACAAATGTTGACAATATTCCCGCTCCTCCTTAACTTCTTCAAACCCTGAGCTGAGAACGATAAACTCTCCCATAACCACCCCGACTAAAACAACAACAACAACAAAAACAAATGTTCAAATATTCACGCTCCTCCTTACCCTCTTTAAACCCTGATCTGAGAACAGACCCCACCCCCCTTACCCACCCCTACTCCGGCCCCCTCAAAAACAGAAAATAATAAATGTTCCAGGTCCTCCTTATCTTCTTCAAACCCTGATATGAGAACAACAACCTCCATCATACCCACCCCCACTAAAAATAAATTAAAAATAAAATCCCGCTTATCCTTACCCTCTTCAAACCCTGAACTAAGAACGATAAACTCCCCCCATACCCACCCCCACTCAAAAAACAAAAAAACAAAAAACAAATGTTCAAATAATCCGCTCCTCCTTACCCTCTTCAAATACTGACCCCAGAACGGACACCCCCCCCCCCCCCCGTCCACTCCCGTCACACCCTACCCCCACCCCAGCTGACCTTCAGTTTGTTCTCTTTGCGGTTGACGATGACGGCTGTGATCTGCTGGTCCATGAAGATGAGGATGACGGCCAGCAGAGCGGGCACAGAGGCGGCCAGGGTCAGCCACCAGGGGTTCCGGTTACTCCACGGGTTCACCAGCCAGCCACGGTCATCACGTGTCGGCTGCACAATGTCACATTGGTTTTTTGTTTGTGTGTGTGAGTTGGGCTGGGTTTTTGTGTGTGTTTTTTTGTGTGTGTTTTTTTGTAATTTTGTCTGGCTACGTTTACATTTTGTTGGTTTTTTTTCACTGAGTAAATAACATTGTGAGAAAGCAGCGTGCACATGCGCCTCTATGCATGTCTTTAAGCCAGTGTGTCGTCCTCCAGAGGAACATTCATCTCATCCGCACGTCCAACCCGCAGGACAGCGGTTTTTAGACCAAAGGGAAAGAGGAAAAACTCATCGATAAAAGCAGGCCAATGTAATGTGTGTGTGTGTGTGTGTGTGTGTGTGTGTGTGTGTGTGTGTGTGTGTGTGTGTGTGTGTGTGTGTGTGTGTGTGTGTGTGTGTGTGTGTGTGTGTGTGTACGAGTGTGTGTGTGTGTGTGTGTGTGGTGTCTCACCTTGAACTCCACGGGTACTTCCAGTTTGGGGGTAGGCAGGCCAATGGCGGCGTCAATGCCCACGGCGATCAGAATAGCGATGAGCACAGCGAAATCACTCAGCGTCTGGCGTACCTGTACACAGAGAGACACTGTATGATATCGACTGTCATCATCCTTATTATCAGTATCATCAGATATCACTAAGCCAATCACTCTGGCCAAAATGCCATGTTTTAGGAGGAGGAGGAGGAGGAGGAGGAGGTGGTGGTGGTGGTGGTGGTGGTGGTGTGTGTGTGTGTGTGTGTGTGTGTGTGTGTGAGTGTGTGTGTGTAGAGATATAATGTTCACAATGATTACACATAAAGAATATATATATATATATATATATATATATAGAGAGAGAGAGAGAGAGAGAGGCATACAAAC
Source organism: Babylonia areolata (assembly GCF_041734735.1). Classification (NCBI taxonomy): domain Eukaryota; kingdom Metazoa; phylum Mollusca; class Gastropoda; order Neogastropoda; family Buccinidae; genus Babylonia; species Babylonia areolata. The sequence goes on along the minus strand of NC_134893.1, from coordinate 19,713,324 downwards.
ACACATCGGCTCATGCAAGAATGTACTCCTTAACCCCAACAACACCCGTCGCCCCCCCCCTTCCCCCCAACCCTCTCTTCACTACAAAAATCAAACACACAAGCCTTACTTTCGTGAAGGCACATGTGAAGATAGCAAGCACACACTTTTCCTGACCGTACGACCAACAAGAGCTGGTCGTGAACCCAGCCAACACACACACACACACACAGAACACACACACCTACAACCCCCACTCCACACACACACACACACACACACACACACACACACACACACACACACACACAGCCACTCACAAAGGTGGGGAAGAAAGAGCTGTTCTTAGAACGGCTGAGCGTGCTGGCCACGATGTAGGTGACGAAGAAGAGGATGAAGGAGAGGAAGAAGACGTCCGCCTTGTACTCGGGGGTGTCGCAGCCGCTGCCGACCAGCAACCCCTTCATCTTCTTGCACATCTTTTTCGACAGGCTGGCCCAGTCCATCTCCGTCACGCTGTCCGTGATGTTCTCCGTGACGTTGTCAGGCTGAGGGCGACAGTGTTGTCATCACTGTCGTCACGGCTGACGTCATCATGGTTGACGTCACGTTGTCCAAGCTGTCCATGGTGGTGGTGGTGGTAAAGTTGGTGGAGTTAGGATGGACGCAGGTGCAGTTGTAGTCCAGAGGGGCCTGTGGTGGAGAGGTTGAGGTAATGGACGGTGTGTGTGTGTGTGTGTGTGTGTGTGTGTGTGTGTGTGTGTGTGTGTGTGTGTGTGTGTGTGTGTGTGTTGGGAAGGGGTTATGACTGGTTTTTCCGCCTGAAGGTTTTGTTCTCGGGATTAAAAAAACAAACAAAAAAGATGGGAGGGTAGTAAAATCGTTTGTGTGTGTGTATGTATGATTGTGCATAGGTGTTTGTCTGTGTATGTGTGTGTGTGTGTGTGTGTGTGTGTGTGTGTGTGTGAGTGGGTGGGTGGGTGTACCTGCGTGCGTGTGTGTGCTTGTGTGCGTGCGTTTAAAGCAAATGTGTTATCACAGACACTTCAAGACATTAAAATCCGGTTTCCATCTTATAGTCAACAAAACATGAGCTGATACGTTTATACCAATAACCCCAGCCCTTGTACGGTTGGTTCTGAGCGCTCGGACGATGAACTAAAAATACTATTGACACGACAGTGATAGTAAGACTGCTACTACTACTTCTACTACTACTTATGCTGCTGCTGCTACTACTACTATTACTACCACTACCACCAATAATAATGATAAATGAACAACAACAACTACTACTACTACTACTACTACCAATAATAATGATAAATGAACTACTACTACTACTACCACCACCAACAACAACAATAATGATAAATGAATTACTACTACTACTACTACTACTACTACCACCACCACCACCACCACTACCAATGATAAATGAACTTCTACTACTACTACTACTACTACCAACAATAATGATAAATGAACTACTACTACTACTACTTCTTCCACCAATAACGATAAATGAACTACTATTCCTACTACTACTACTCCTACTACTACCACCACCACCACCAATGATAAATGAATTACTACTACTATTACTACTACTACTACTTACTACTACCACCTATAATAACGATAAATGAATTACTACTACTACGACTACCAATAATAATGATAAATGAATTACTACTACTACTACCACCAATAATAATGATAAATGAATACAATGGTAAATGAATAACCTGGACAAGCCACTCACGCCAGGATCGGTGTTGATAGGAGCCAGCTCCAAGATACCGAAGAGCTTCTTGAAGGCCTCAGCGATGAAGATGAAGGCGATGAGCGAAGCGAAGGACTCCTCCGTGAAGCGCGTGATGTAACGCACGAGCGCCGAAAGGTCGAAGGCCACGATGATCAGCAGCAAGGCCGTGGTCCAGATCCCGATCCAACAGCGGAAGGGCAGGAAGTCCAGTTTGTTGTCACTGTGCACAATGACCATTCCAGTTGTTAATTTACTGCCTGTACTGTTGTCACTGTGGCACAATGACCATTCCAGTTGTTAATTTACTGACTGTATAAAGTCCAGTTTGTTGTCACTGTGGCGCAATGACCATCCCGTCTGTTAAGTTACTGATTGTACAAAGTCCAGTTTGTTGTCCCTGTGCACAATGCCCACCCCATCTGTTAAATCACTGACTGTACAAAGTCCAGTTTGTTGTCACTGTGGCAAAATTGACATCCTGTCTGTTAAGTTACTGATTGTCGAAAGTCCAGTTTGTTGTCCCTGTGCACAATGACCACCCCATCTGTTAACTTACAGAATGTGTGAGTTATCATACCGAGGCACCAGTTTTTGATGACAGACACCAAAATGTGGAACATATAGAGACCCTCATCCTCTTACCGACAAACGTGTTCACCGAGAGAGTGTGAGCAAAAAAAAAGTATAAGCCCAAAGGACAAAGGACATTTTTTATTTCCTTTTCTTTCTGTTTTTCTTTCAATTTCCCAGCCAAACGATTAAATCCAAAGTCAGTGCATCACAGTTCATGTATACTGGACTGCTGTCTTGCCATTGAAAGTTTGAAAGGTTTTAATCATGCATCAGCAAAAACTTCAAAAGCAAAACAAGAGATAAGAGACAGGATGGAACATTATCAAGAAGGGAACTAAGAAGACCTGAACCATGACGTTATGTAATGGGTGATGGTGGCATATATATATATATATATATAGATAGATAGAGAGATAGAGAGAGAGAGAGAGATAGATAATTCATAGAGAATGCAAAAACGACTACACACATACCATACATTCGCATAAACACACACACATAAACGCATGCACACAAACACTCGCACACAAACACATAGATATATACATATATACACACACACACACATACATACATACCATACACACACAATACACACGTAACACACAAACACGCTCATCCACCCCTACCTCTGCGCACACACCACACACACACACACCCCCCAAAACCACACCATACCACACACACACACATACACACACACTCATCCAACCGCCTATCCACCCCCACACACCACACCACCACCACACAACCACCCCAATTCCGCACCCCACACACACACACACCACGCCCAACCCCCGGCGAAAGGCGTCCACAAAGGACCGAACACCTACTCGCAGAAACGATAGAGGATCATCTCCAGCACCAGCATGGGCCCCGTGCTGCCCAGGATGTTGAGGGGCTGGCCGGCAAACAGCGCGAACAGCACGCCCACGATGGATGCTGTGAAGATACACTCCATTGTCCCCTGCAACCATCACACACACACACACACACACACACACACACGCCACAGGTTCAGTTTAACTTTTCGTTTTCAAGGAGGTGTCAGAGTGCGCGCGGACAAATCCACATACACACTCCCATTGCTTTCTGTAAGACGCACGTACGCTGACACACAAACGCGTGTGTGGCACAAAAACACGCGAACACAGACACACAGATGTAGACGCACGCGTGCACTGACAGTTTTATCATTTCTTTTCATAACATCAGCTTGAAATATCTTTTACCCTTTGCATTGTATTACTTCACGTTTCCATCCTTTCATGAAGACCTTGAGGTTTTTTCTGTTCTAATGAAAAGCAAACTTTTAAAATCCAACCTGATATGTAAGAGTTTACCAACCGCATTTGAACAGTTCCAGCCATGCCACTTATAAGAGATTACAGGACGTTATAATGATGCTTCTGGTCGACTGCGGCCAGTCTGTATGCCCCGCAAAGGGTATTGGTGCACTCTCCATGTGCTGGTGAAAAGGTGTGTGCGCACTAACCATGTACTGGTAAAAAGGGGCTCGTGCACCCAACATGTACTAGTAAAAAGGTGCACGTGCACTAACCATATACTGGTAAAAAGGTGCATGAGCACTCACCATGTACTGGTCAGTGGCCTGGCCCAGCAGCCCCCCGAAGGTGACGTTGGGGGTGAGGGTGGCCAGGTAGAGGAAGATGATGGAGGCCACACACTGGATGTGCAGACCGTCCTTGAAGTCACTGGCGTACCACGGCAGCTTCCTCTTCACGTCCTCTATCAGGCCCCCGAACAGTCTGAAACAGTGGACAGTGAGTGAGTGAGTGAGTGTGAGTGTGAGAGTGATTGTGAGTGATTGTGTGATTTTGTGTGTGTGTGTGTGTGTGTGTGTGTGTGTGTGTGTGTGCGTGTGTGAGTGCCTGCGTGCGTTGTACGGTGTGCGATCCAGCAGTATGCATTCCCATTGCAACTAAAAATGCGCTGAACACACACACACACACACACACACACACGGAAAAAAGACGAGACACCTATGACAGACAAGACAAGTGTGTCTGCACGTGCTCTGGGAGCTGCGTCATCTCATCTCGTGCACGGCGTATGTATGTGTGTGTTTAGGGGATCTTGTCATGGGAAATATAATCAAACCAAACGAAATCAAACCAAATATAAACTACAGTTGAAAAAAACAACAACAACAAAGTATGCATCTTCTTCTTATTGGTTTGGTAACGTTCTCATTCACTCATTTCAGCACACACAGACACAGACACATTGGGAAGAGCGTGGGGACCAAGATGGAAGAAAGGAAACTGATGGTGGTGAGGGAAGGTGTGGAGTGAAGGGGACACAAGTCCTATAATCATTCTGTTTGTACACCCAACAAATACCATCCCATACGTACATAATGTAAGCAGTTACACTGCTAACTTAAAGCTGCAATGTGCATGAAAAATTACGGTGGATGTGGTTAATCACAATCTCAACGAAGCTTCAGCGAAGATGGGATTTTTTAAGGCACCAAAAACTTCTTCTTCTGCGCGTTTAAATGTTGGTTCCCTTCACAGTGACCTGTGGACTGATGATACAAAGTACACACCTTCCGGACCGCACCAAGGTCGGGTCACAGTGAGATTCCTCTTCCTCCTCTTCTTTCTCCTCCCCAGGAGGTTGAGGGGGAGCTTTTCGCTGTTCCTGCACAGACAGGTAGTGGGTGGCACTGTGACTATGTCTTGCGTTCATCAATCGGTTGAAGCATCACATATTCCACGCCGGCTTAGACAATCAACATTATAGAGATGGAAAATTGTCTGTGCCTGTATTATCAGTACAGTTTGTGTGCAAAATTGCACAGACATCCATACATGGAGGCCTACATGCAAACGCATACACACATAATCGCGCGATCACACACAACACAAAACGCACACATACACACACACACGTACATAGGTATGCATGGAAATACAGCAATATATAATGAAAGAGAGAGAGAGAGAGAGAGAGAGTCAAAGACACAGAGAAAGACAAGGAAAAAAACAGAGACGGGTGGCCAGACAGGCAGACAGAATATGAAGAAATATCGAAAGTTTGTTCTTCCAATATTTCTTTTCTTTTGGGGGTGGGATAGGGTTGGGGTGACTGTGTTTAGGACAGAGGCAGGCCTAACCCCTGACCCCTTCGGTTCATCAGCCTCACAGTCACACACTGCCATGAGGTGTGGAGTGGTGTCTTACCTGTGACGGGACGCTCTGGGGGGGCTCGATACGGATCTTGGGGTCCCATTCCCCAGGTGGGAGGGCCGTCACCTGGTCCAGGAACTCATCAACACCTGCCAGCACGTCCTGGCGTGTCTTGGCCTTGTATGCCACCTCACGGAACACCTGACACATCACCAAGGTCAGGGTCATGTTGATGCCCAAAGACTCAAAGAAAGAGTGAAGATATTTAGTTTCCTCAATCTTCGATTAATTTTTTTTCACCCTTCAATTCAGGCATCGGTATGTCTAATAAACATGTGCTCTTTACCACACATATTCGCATGCATACAATATAAACATGTGCAGGCCCTTTCAGACTCAATGCCTCTCACGACCATACTTCTCAGAAACACATAATCACGAAAGCTCACAGACCACACACAAATATGCACATAATTATGGACAACCATTATCATTACTACCAGTACAGCAATCAGACAAGGAAACCAACCAATCATACAGCCAGTCAGGTTGAGAGACTGACCTCATCGTTATTACCATTACTAACGGTATCACAGATTGACAGAAGTTTACAGTTGGGCCAACAGCAAAGTATTATCAATGGTTTCTCCAATGCAATGGGAAATCACTTACAACTTTTGTGAAGGGCTGTGACTCTCAAACTAGGAGGCAAAATTGCACTGGCTCATAGTGCTGCAGCCTTGGGGGCTAGTTGGCCTTTGGGAACCACCCTAACGCCGACTGTCCTGAAACCCTCTTGGCCGAGAGAGTGGAGATGTAACTTGGGCAAGACACACAACACTATAATCAAATTCTAGCCCAGGTAGTTGGGACAGAAGTTACCTTCTCTGTTGTCCTGATGGTCAAGTCGAAAACGACAGACTATCATCATCATACCAGTACAGCAAACAAACAAGGAAACCAACCAACGATACAACCAGTCAGGCTGAGGGACTGACCTCATCGACCATGATGGTGGAGATGGACCTGCCGATCTCCACGTTCTTGCTCTGACTGCCCTTGGGGCCCAGCATGAAGAAGATGAAGCGGGTGGGCAGGGGCACCTCCGTCAGCTCCCCGATGTTGCGGGCCTCGCACAGCCGGATGAAGGCCACCACCTGGTACTTGAGGCTGTCCAGCTCCCCGATCAGGATGTTGGCAGCCTCCGCTCCGTCAGGGATCTTCCTCATGAAGTCCATGTTCAGCTGGGGACCGCAGGGTGCTCAGGTTGTTAAGTCATATTGGAAGGTAGGGTGCTCAGGTTGTTAAGTCATATTGGAAGATAGGGTGTTCAGGTTATGAAGTCATATTGGAAGGTAGGGTGCTCAGGTTGTAAAGTCATATTGGAAGGTAGGGTGCTCAGGTTATGAAGTCATATTGGAAGGTAGGGTGTTCAGGTTATGAAGTCATGTTGGAAGGTAGGGTGCTCAGGTGGTAAAGTCATTTTTATTGGAATTAAGGTAGGGTGCTCAGGTTGTTAAGTCGTATTGCAAGGTAGGGTGCTCAGGTTGTAAAGTCACATTGGAAGGTAGGGTGCTCAGCTTGTAAAGTCATATTGGAAGGCAGGGTGCTCAGGTTATTAAGTCATATTGGAAGATAGGGTGTTCAGGTTGTTAAGTCACATTGGAAGGCAGGGTGCTCAGGATATGAAGTCATATTGGAAGGTAGGGTGCTCAGGTTGTAAAGTCATATTGGAAAGTTGGGTGCTCAGGTTATGAAGTCATACTGGAAGGTAGGGTGCTCAGGTTGTAAAGTCTTGTTGGAAGGTAGGGTGCTTAGGTGGTAAAGTCATTTTTATTGGAATTAAGGTAGGGTGCTCAGGTTGTTAAGTCGTATTGCAAGGTAGGGTGCTCAGGTTGTAAAGTCACATTGGAAGGTAGGGTGCTCAGGTTGTTAAGTCGTATTGCAAGGTAGGGTGCTCAGGTTGTTAAGTCATATTGCAAGGTAGGGTGCTCAGGTTGTTAAGTCATATTGGAAGGTAGGGTGCTCAGGTTGTTAAGTCATATTGGAAGGTAGGGTGCTCAGGTTAAGTCACATTGGAAGGTAGGGTGCTCAGGTTGTAAAGTCACATTGGAAGGTAGGGTGTTCAGGTTGTAAAGTCACATTGGAAGGTAGGGTGCTCAGGTTATGAAGTCATATTGGAAGGTAGGGTACTCAGGTTATGAAGTCATATCGGAAGGTAATGTCATGTAGGTAAGGTTTCTTATGAGTTTATTTTGTTGTTGCTTTTGAAACAAGCTCTGGTCCATATGATTATGAAGGAAAGGGAAAAGGCTGATCAAAGGTTAAGAAGAATGAATTCTGGATCTCAATGTCTGTCTGTCTCCCACTCTCTCTCTCTCATGCACTCACACATGCACACACACAAACGCGCGCGCATGCAAGGACATGTGCACTTCCCTTTATAGTGTTTATTATCAGAAGTAGTACTAGAAGTAGTAGCGGCAGTGGTAGTAGTGGAAGTAGTCATGGAAATGCTTAGCAGGAACTGTTTTATCATGTAATGTCATAGTTAGTTCGCATTATTTGATTATTGATCTGTGTTTGTGTGTGTATGTGCATGTAGGTGCGTGTATGTGTGTGCGTCATTGCGTGAGTGTGTAAGTAGTGTCTCTGGGTATGCGTGCCTTTGTCGGTGTGTGCGTGCGTGCGTACGAGCATGTGTGTGTGTGTGTGTGTGTGTGTGTGTGTGTGTGTGTGTGCGCGCGCGCGCTGTGTGTTTTGTATGTATGCATGTATGTATCTATGTGCATGCGTGCTTGTGTGCGTTTTTCAATTGTCTATATTTTTGTTGTCATCATTATTTCGTTTTATCCTCTTCTTTTTTTTTATCTAATACATTTCTTGATTTATTCAATGACATGAACTTTTTTAATTGTTCTTTCTTACCTATGTTTTAAATCACATGCATATGTTTGCGTGGGGATGATTGGATGTTTTAGTGCTATTGTAAAGAGCATAGAGCTTCAAGAATATGCGCTATAGCAAGATTATCTCAATAATTTTTTTAAAAATGAAATGGTAGTAGGAGCAGTAGCAGTAAGGGGCTGACCTTGCTGGAGGAGGCCGACTCAGGAATGTCGCCGTTCAACATCTCCAGGTTGGGCTGACTGTTGGGGTTGCCTCGCACTCGGCCCAGCGAGATCTGAGAATCTACACCAAAGGCATAGGATCTCTTATAAACTGTGTGAACTGACAATAAGTGGTACACAGAAAATAATAAATTACCGGATATATATATATATATATATATATATATATATATATATATATATAGGTGTATGTGTATATGTGTGTGTGCGTGTGTGTCTGTCTGTCTGTCGCAATGTATATTTACAAGTATGTGCGCGTGAAAGTGTCTGCTTTCATTTGTTTGATTCTATTTTTCACTGATAAAGTCGGTGACTGACTGAGAAGGGAAAAAAAGCGTATTTTCATTCTCAACAAAAAAGTATACGGTTACGTTTTCACACA
>NC_134893.1:19694336-19699336 GCF_041734735.1 Babylonia areolata | reverse complement strand
AACACCCAGTTTGTAACTGTAAGTAGTGTTGTTGGTTTGTTTTTTTGTTGTTGTTGTTGTTGTTGTTTTTTTTGGGGGGGGTTGTTGTTTTTTCCTAATCGTCGAAGCTTTTGATATAAATTTAGCCATCAAATTTATCATCTCGTGATCTTCTGATGTTAACAAGCTAAAGAGATATTTTCTTTTTGCAGAGAGAGATACTACATTAAACAGTTTTAAATCATGGACATCCTGCCACACCCACACAATTACAAATGGACACATGATTATGAAAACAGCTGTCGTCTCTTGCAAGACCTTTGGGTGGCTCCGTTTAATTAACCTATCGTCCTAGTCTTCCTCAATTCCTGCTTTCTGGTAAAAAAAAAAAAAAAAAAAAAAAAAAAAAAGCCAGTTGAGCCTACTCGTAGTCCTGGTTCGGCAATGGGTATTCAGTTGCATGTTGACAAAAACCTTGACGCGTCTACACATGACTGCACGAAACCGGTTGTCTGAGTAAGGAGGTCCCACTTGTGTTGTATTACAAAGACGAATTTCCATGAATACTTATTTTCCGGATTCTCTCTCTCTCTCTCTCTCTCTCTATATATATATATATATATATGTGTGTGTGTGTGTGTGTGTGTGTGTGTGTGTGTGTGTGTGTGTGTGTGTCTGTTGTGTACTGTACGTGGAGAGGCCGAGAGGGCGGGTGAAGATAAGTTTGGAGTGCGCGCGCGCATACCTGTGTAATTAATCATGCATAGCTAAATCTTGCAAATAAGTAAACACCAACATAAAAAAAGGAAACAAAAATCACAGGCAGCTAATCACACACAGATGAACCGACAGCTGACCAACAGAACAAAACGGGCAACAACATCAAAAGTCCACGTCCACCATAATGAAACAACGACCACTCCCAACATAAGGGTGATGAGAATAATCATGTTACATGCTTCCTGGTTATATAATTCATACAGCTCTCATCCACTGGAATAGCAACAGTTTATTCATTGCACGTGGCTCGTGCTCCATGTTTACCTGGAATAAACACTGGTTCCGGGTCCGCAGCTGGAGTGCATTAAAACAGCAATTGAATTAAAAGCTATCAACAACAAAGAAAAAGGAAAGAGAAAAAGGGTGGTGAGAGAGAAAGAAAGAGAGAGATGGGAAGACAGACACGAAGAGAGAGAGAGAGAGAGAGAGAGAGAGAGAGACAGACAGACAGACAGACAGACAGACAGACAGACAGAGACAGAGTGTGTGAGAGCACCAAAACAGGATATGATTAAACCGCTCTCTCTCTCTCTCTCTCTCTCTCTCTCTCTCTCTCTCTCCTGGCAAAACACTCCATTCGTAGACGGTCCAATCTGAACCACATCTGAAGAATAATCAGCTGCAAAAACAAAATGTTAACGGCATTCATTAAGGACACAAGAAAGCAAACATAAAATCAGCAAGCAACCTCTTCACAGTGTATAAAACACAGCGGTGATAGACACACAACAAGCTTAGTACCCACCCACGTCCAATCAACCCTGTTCATCGAAACGGCAATCATTCTAATGGAAAATGATGACAGAGATAAGAGGAAGACGACGACTGAAGAGGGAAACCCTGTTTCACTTTCTTTTGTCTCCGCTAATGGTCTGCCAACGGTCTGCTCCTCTTACAATTAATTCCTGTTTACGCCCAGTGTATTCTGGGAAATAGTGCATCCTTCGAAGTAGGTTCCACGGGATATATCCAATCAATGGTTGTTATGGGCGCTGCTCTGAAGGCAGGAGATTTATTGCAGAGAAAAGTGATGAGGTCATTCACTGCCGGTCTTTGGTCTTTGTGTGTATTGGGGGCGTTAGTGTGTGTGTGGGGGGGGGGGGGGGGGGGGGGGGGGGGGGTGCTCGTGTATAGTTTGCGTTGGCGGCTAAGGTATATCTGAGTAAGTGTGTGGTGGAGTTGCCTTCGTGTGTATGTATGTGTGTGTGCGTGCGTGCGTGCGTATGTGTGCGTGCGTGCGTGCGTGCGTGTGTGTGTGTGTGTGTGTGTGTGTGTGTGTGTGTGTGTGTGTGCGTGCGTGCGTGCGTGCGTGCGTGCGTGTGTGTGTGTGTGTGTGTGTGAGTGTGTGTGTGTGTCTGGGTGCCTTGTTGCAAAAGTGCGTTCGTGCACCCTTTTCTTTTTTTGTCACTTTTTAAACCACCCAATATGATCCCAAACTGCAGGACGCATACTCAAATATAACCGACTGAATCACGAATTCGTCTTCAGCTACTGTCACTCAAAATACCAAATAAAAGGTATATCTATGAACGAAATTCAAAATCACACACACACACACACACACACACACACACACACACACACACACACACACACACACACACACCACGCACACACACACACACACACACACACATACACACACACACAGACACACACTATACACCGTTCCCCCACACAGTGTGTACCTGGGGTGACGTTTTCCGTGTGGTTCCGGTCAGTGTTCCGACGCTTGGAGTGGCCCTTGTGAGGACGCCGAGGTCGTTTGGGGAGCCGGAGGTGCATGTACTCTGCCCGGTGACTGTCCGCTGTCCACGGCGCCAGACAGAATCAGGTGTAGGTATTTGTTCTGTCGTTTATCTATTCCTCTATTTATTGATCTACCTACTCTATCTAATCAGGTTAAGTATTTGTTCTGTCGTTTATTTATTCCTCTGTTTATTGATCTATCTACTCTATCTATCAATTTATGTATCTATGGCTGTCGGCTGTCGATTGTGCCCCAAAGAAGCAGCGTGGTTCTTTTGTCAGCCATTTATCTGTTATTTATTTATCTGTCTATTCACTTATCTATTCGTTTATTTCTTTATCTGATATGTCTATCGATATATGTATCTGTCCGTCTACCTAGCTACTTACCTACCAACCTACCTAACCACCCACCCATTCATCAGTGTATGTATCCATTTATCTAGAGGTATCATTATTTCATTCTTTCGTTTTATTACACATCATTATCAAACGTCCCTGCAATCATGAAGTCTGATCTTGCGTTAATGATTCACTCATTCATTCACTTGTGTTTTTTATTTCATAACTGATTTGATCGTTTATTAGACGAGAACACATGCTGATTTATATTTCGAAGTTTGATTAATTTTCGTTTATCTCTCATCTTTTATTTACATCTTACATAAAATAATGGAAATAGCAATGTAGTACTTCACATGACCGAAAATGATTTTTTTATTTTTTTAAAAAGTGCAACATGGTCAAAACCTACGTACTCTCGGATCCACACATCAAAACCATAGCTAAGCCCATAAAGATTCTCTATATATGTGTCTCTTTCTGTGCATGTGTTGTGTATAACACTTCAAAGTGAATTTCTAAACGAACTGAAATCAATGTGGGGGAAAGGGGATGACACAGTATGTTTCCCATTCACGATGTAAACGTTTTCTTTTCGAGTGGTTCTTAGATCCCATGCTTTGTACTGAATGCAATTTAAACTTAACTCTCTTTGATACCTACCGTTAAAATCCGCATCGGTGTAATCGACGTCTCGGAGGAAGCCATGATCACGCATGGGCTGGTTACTCTCCAGCGCGTCCATGATTGCTGAGAGTTGTCTGCCGCTGCACTGCAGACTTGAAGACGTAAGGCGATACTGAAAGCTTCTAGGCTTGTCCTAAAGCACAGTGCCCTGTAGAACAAAAGGTGGTACGAAATCAGCAAAATAAATAATAATGATGAACAGAAGAAAAAAAAAGATGAAAATGATGATGATGATGATGGTGGTGGTGATGATCATGAAAAATGTCGTCACCAACAACAGTAACTAGATTTCAAGTGAAAGTAAGGTATCAATTCGTATGTCGTGAATACACGTTCATCAGTTCAATTTCAATTCCTCCGCAGTCAAGTCCATCACAAAAGCATGATAAACGAGTGAAAAAAATCTGGAAGAATCGATTTTGAGAAAACGTCACCAAGTAATAATACAGAAACGCTACATAAAGTAAATAAAGAAATAAACAGTTCGAAATATAAGACAGAAAAAAATCTGACGAAAGGTCATACAGAAATTGCTGGCAATATCCGAAGTTTTCAACTGACACCGATGACCTGTTGGCGAAAGAAGGTATCACCCATGATAACAAATACCCGCTGCAAAATACTTATGTATATATGTAGGAAACATACGAATGAACAACCAAAACCCAAAAAGAATGACAAATGAAACCAATGTCTTCCATTTCTATCGAGCAATCAATGCGCTGATTAATTATGATTACTGCCACTAATATTGGTCTGTATTCATGCGCAGAAAACGAACCCTGGGGTCCTGCCCATGTAGTAACACGGCTTTGGGACAGAACGGGCCCGCGGGGGCAGCTGCTACTGCTGCCCATCCACAAGTGATATGAATAATGTATCAGTGTCATGGAAGCTGTGGTGTCGGCATGAAACGGGAGGTCACTCTACACGTGAAGGACAAAAGTCTGTAGGAGACACGGGAGGGAGTGAGGAGTAGCGAAATGGACACGGTTACCCTTTGAGCGGTTGTATTCATTTCTGGAACTCTCTTCCTGTCTGTCCGTTTGTATCTCTCCCTCTCCAGGTTCTAATTCATTGCTGAGTTCCCTGTCTGTCCGTTTGTATCTTTCCCTCTCTATCCTTCTCTCTTTCCACTTTTTCTTTTTCTCACAAAAAGATTCGGAGATTACGAGAACAAACGCCTTGCTCATAGACTAATTTTGACAAACAACGGACCTTCCTTCCTTAAACACACTGGCGTGATCAAAGAAGTGTCTGTCAATCAGAGTGTTTATAAAAGGAAAGAAAGAAAGCACACACAGAGTGAGAGGAGAAAAGATGTCCCAAGACAAATTGACAGAGAGGGATGGAAAGAGGGTGTAGATAGAAAAAGAAAGAGAGAGAAGGGGGGAGGGAGAAGAGGATAATTGTTTTCCCAGAGACATAGAAAGTCAGACAAGGAAATGTCAGGAGAGTATTAT
>NC_134893.1:19681836-19689336 GCF_041734735.1 Babylonia areolata | reverse complement strand
ACAGAACAAAGGGAACATTGTCAGCAACCAACTAAACATCATGATGGTGAGGTCGTTCACATTTTGCTTACGGCAGCAGCAGCAGGAGCAGCAGAAACTGTGGTTGTGGTGATGCTGGTGACGACAGAACAGGCCACGTGATTTAGCGCTGTGGTTATGGAGAAGGGCACTCCATCTCTCCACTCTCACATGTGACTGGTACTGACGAGAGGGGGTGTGCGTGGGTTGCTGGGGATCTGTGCTCTGTTAGAAAACACTTCAGGGCCGCATGTCTGTGTGCTTCTCTGTGTCGTGATTTAGCACGTGTGTGTGTGTGTGTGTGTGTGTGTGTGTGTGTTGTGTGTGTGTGCGCGCGCGCGCGCGTGTGTGTGTGTTGTGTGTGTTGTGTGTGTGTGTGTGTGTTGTGTGTGTGTGTGTGTGTGTGTTTGTGTGCACGTGCACGCACATGGGTATGAGTGTGGTTGTCTGTACGTACGCGGAAGCGTGCGTGCATTTGTGTGTATGTGCTCCCGTTTACTGTTCGCGTTTTTCTTCAGTGGTTGTAAGACTGTTTAGAACTCCATTTTTCAGAAATAAAGCATTGAAACAAGAAGTTCCGCTGGAACAATGATTGTTCAAGCTGAAAGTGAAAAGTGGATCGCTACAGCAGAGTGCAATCGATCACACAGTGTGTGTGTGTGTGTGTGTGTGTGTGTGTGTGTGTGTGTGTGTGTGTGCGTGCGTGTGTGCGTGCGTGTGTGTGTGTGTGCATGTGTGCGTGCGTGTGTGTGTGTGGAGGGGGGGGGGGGTGTGAGGGTGTGTGAGTGTGTGAAAAGCACTCGATGCTCCCAGTTTACCTGTCGTGAACAGTCGGTGTTGTATTGCGCCTTGAACTTTGCTAAAGGAAAGACTGAAGTATTCGATAACGATCATTTATGTGTGCTACACTTGAATGATTAAATTCTACCACGAATCTTGAGGGAGGAAGAGACAGACAAGATAAGATAGAACAACACGGCCATGCAGAAAGACGGACAGCCAGGTCACAAATAAACAGACGGAGGGAGAGACATACAGTGTGAGTGTGAAATATAGGTGGGAGAGAGGAACGAGAGAGAACTCTATGTGTGCGTGGGGAGGGGGGATAGGTGCTTGTGCATGTCCGGGTGTGTGTGTGTGTGTGTGTGTGTGTGTGTGTGTGTGTGTGTGTGTGTGTGTGTGTGTGTGTGTGTGAGGGTAAGAGATCGAAAAAGAGAGACAGACAGACAGAAACAGAGAGAGAGAGAATGGTGGAAGACACAGAGATAGACAAATAGACAGACAGCAGAACACCAACAAAATTGTTCTTGTCAGCATATCACGTGGCTATCACACACACACACACACACACACACACACACACGTACGCACACACACACACACGTACGCACACACACACACACACACACTTACGCACACACAGGCAGACATATGACAAAATGAGCGATAAATGACGGCACTAAACACGACAGATTGCACACCTGTGGCAGGTGGCGTGGGGTGTGGGGGTGACGAGGGGGGAGGGAGGTAAATGTCAGCAACAGAAACCGGGTAAAAGTCGGTTAAAAAAAGCCTTGGAAACAGACTATATCATATGTATGGCAGTTGGACTGCTACCACTCAGTCATGATGCGTGAAGGACGGTGTTGTGAAAGCAAGCAAGCGCGGTGGACGGGGGTGGGGGCGGGGGGCGGTCATTGTGTGTACGTTCGAATGCTTAAGAGCGTACGTGTACGACCATATTATGTGTATTATGTTTGAATTTTGAACGCTACTCTTACTGTGTGTAAAAGAAAATTTCATGTCATATTTTATGGTAAACAGCTTGCATTTATTGGCAGCCAAGGGACTGTTCTACCTTGTATCCAGGACACAAAAAAATACAAAGCTTCACACAACCACGACTAAACTTACAATGATATCACTGTCCTCTTTTTCTTCTTCCTGGTTTTGTTTTCTTTTTCTTTAGCGAGATAATAATTATTATGGTTTCAAGACTGGAGAATCGCTTTGGGAACAAACAATTCTCATTTGGTCTTGGTCCAAAATATTAAGGAGCCGCTGCGGCAGAGCAGGAAAAGGCTTAAGGTGTTGGACTTCTGATCCAGTGGTCGGGGTTCGATCCTCCCCGTTTCGGCCTGGTGTTGTGGGAAAGGCACTGTACTCCGATTCTCTTCACTCCACCCAGGTTTGAATGGGTACCTGACGTGGTTGGAGAAGGTTAAAACTGTGAAAGGACTGGAGAGGGTTCGACCCCGCCTTCCTATGCAGAGCTCTTGATTGATATGGATACTTATATAGCGCCTATCCTCGGTCAGAGACCTAGCTCTAAGCGCTTTACATACACGGGGACATTTGCACCACAGGCTGCCTACCTGGGTAGAGCCGACTGACGGCTGCCACTGGCCGGGCGCTCATCATTCGTTTCCTGTGTCATTCAATCAGATTTCAGACGCACACACGTACACACTCAGACAGACATGTAACATTTTACGTGTATGACCGTTTGTTTTTTATTTACCCCGCCATGTAGGCAGCCATACTCCGTTTTCGGGGGTGTGCATGCTGGGTATATTCTTGTTTCCATAACCCACCGAACGCTAACATGGATTACAGGATCTTTAACGTGCGTATTTGATCTTCTGCGTGCGCATACACACGAAGGGGGTTCAGGCACTAGCAGGTCTGCACATATGTTGACCTGGGAGATCGGAAAAATCTCTACCCTTTACCCACCAGGTGCACCGAGATTCGAACCCAGGACCCTCAGATTTAAAGTCCAGCGCTTTAACCATTCGGCTATTGACACTGAATATGAATTCGATATATGATAGACGTAAAATGCCATAGAACTTTAAAGCTTTTACCATATGGTGGAATTATATATAATTTCATGCATTTGTTTACAAGCTTTGTCACGGTTTTTGGGCAACTGCTATCCCCAAAGAGTTACCAAATCCGTGGGTCTGACTTGTATTTTCAAGGTTATTCTCTGTTATATAAATAAATAATGAGATATCTGTCTATCTCCCTCTCCATTTGTCTCACTTGCACACACACACAAGCGAACGCACGGGCACGCACACACACACACACACACACACACACACACACACGTGCGCGTCTATTGATTTTGCACATTAACCGAAATTTCCTCATTATCGCAAACAAATCGCACTATTACCAGTCATCACTCACGAATGGTTAATTAAAAAACTTGTGAATAACCAACTGATGCTGATTCTGATGTCCGTCCCCACAACTAACGTCAATCACCATTGCAACAACATGGCCACACAAGTGCAGACGCCGTTAGTTAGGGCACAGGTGCACGTGCCAGACAGGCGCCCCTGCACGTGACAATAAAAAGGGGGACCGGACACAGATGAGCTTGACAGTCCCCACAGCCGCTGGTAACAAACGATGCATCAAATTTCATGAACACGGTGGGTCTGCCCATCTGCTTCCCACCAGCTTCCAACACTCTCGGTTCCCGTGTGTTTCAGTGTGGGGTTTTTTTCTGCTGAATCGTCAGTACTGACAACTTGGAGAAATGTCGGTGAGAGAAATAGGAGTACGTAGCACACACACGCACGTGGGGAACACACACACACACACACACACACACACACACACACACAATAATGTAAAGCTGAAGACTAACACCCACTCTCTTACCCATCTCCTCAAGCCTCAACACACCCACCCAACCCACACCAGCCACCCACCCATCCCACACACGCGCATACACCACCACCCACCAATCCGTCCAGCTCCAATCGCTCCCCCCCCCAACCCCCACCCCACCCCCTAACTCCTATTCCGATCCCCCTACACACAGAGACAACCCCCTCACCCGACAATGATCCTTCTTTTCCCCCTTTACCATGTTCACACACACACACACACACACACCAGCTACCGCTGTCAGTCAGTCTGTCGGATGCGGTACGAGTCGTACGTGCGAAGTGTTTCCGTGGGGAATTATCTATCTATACCAGCAGCTTGTGTCTCTCGGGCTATACTGGCTCTGTTATTGGTGCAACACTACTAAAACAGTTATGTGTATGGTGTGCAAGCATCACGTACTCAGAGAAAAGTCGGGAGCAATGGCGGGGATCGTGTTACCAGGAAACGGGGAACAGTAGTGCACACAGCACGCTCTCACTCTTGTCTTCTCTCTCAGTATCTGCCTGTTTCTGCCTCTGTTACTCTTTGTGTGTGTGTGTGTGTGTGTGTGTGTGTGTGTGTGTGACAGAGAGAGAGAGAAAGAGAGAGAGGGTGGGAATGGGGAAACATGAGGGGTTGTTCTGCACACCCATTTTTTTTTCCAACTGAACTCGGTGCTGTTGTTTTTCACCAGATCACAAATTTATCTCTCTCTTCCCGTTTCTTTCTCCTTGTTCTTCTTTCTAAGCGATATGCAGATATAACAATAACAACATTAAAAAGTGAACAGATAATTAATATGTAAGTGTCATGTCATGAACTGTGTTTCTGCCTGAGGTTCAACCACACAGATCCGGATGTACCCGAAACTGTAAATGTCCCCAGTGTGGGGTGTTCAACTTGTGGTAGGCGTTTAAACTTGTGTACGCGCGCCGTGCGTGTGTGTGTGTGTGTGTGTGTGTGTGTGTGTGTGTGTGTGTGTTAATGTCCCTTCCCCTCTCGCTCTTTATCTTTTGCACTATATCCATGCAAGTATATACCGGAACGCGTGCACACACACACACACACACACACACACACACACACAACACAACACACACACACACCGCGTGGGATCCGGGAATGTTAGCCAACTATAAACATAACAAATGGGTGTGTATATGCATTATTGCCTGTGTGTATGTGTGCGCGCGCGTGCGTGTGCTTGAGAGTATGCATGTGTGTGTGAGAGAGAGGCAGAGAAAGAGAGAGAGAGACAGACACAGAGAGAAAGAGAGAGTGCTAGTGTGTGCGAAGTGGGTGTCGGGGCTTCAGTGGAGTAGGTGTATATACTTATCACGATGACCCGACACATCCTCTATCGTAATGACCATCGACGGAAAAACCGATCCAACAAAGACTATTTCTTAGAAAACAACTGAATGGGTACCCTCACTCCCTCCATCCCACTGCACTCAGTCAGTCAATCAATCCTGGCCCCTCCCCCAGCGAGCTGACCTGACACGTCGAAACAGGACGTCACTGAGAACAAGTGATGACCCCAGCGCAGGCTGAACTTCATGTGTACACTTTTCCAGTAAAGAGGGAGGGAGAGGAGGAGGGAGGGGATGGGGGGGAGGCCGGGGTCTGTTGGTGACAACTGTGAATGATGGCGTCCTTTTTAACATTTTCGCCGCTGTCGCACCAAGGCAAATCTCCCGGAACCTCGCTCAGTGGCCAACCAGATTCCCCAGTTTTCCGGGTTGCTGTTTGTATCATTTCATTCTTATAGAAATGGGATTTTTGGGGAGTACACACACAGACACACACACACACGCACACACACATATATACATATGTATGTATGTATGTATGTGTGTATATATATATATATATATATATATATATATATATATATAAATTCATCTATATTGTCTTTTCTCTAGTTGTTTTATTCGCCGCATATCAGTTTGCATCTTTGTTTCTGGTGACTTTTATTCATCAAAGTATAATTTGGGGGGGTAGGGGGGTGGGGCTATGATATACACTTATTCATCTTAATTAAACATATAAAAGTTCCGGAAAGCGAAATTAAATGCTCTGATTTTCTGCAGTAATTTCACACACACACACACACACACACACACACACACACACACACCAAAGAACTCCACAGCTCCAGTCACAACCTAACCACTCCGTCGCCCCCATCCACAAAACACACACACGCGCTCGCGCGCGCAAACACACGCACACACACACACACACACAACTTCACAGAAAGCTCGTTAGTGTCCAAACTACCATCCCCCCCCCCACACACACACACACACCTCACCCCCTTCCCACAGCTGCTGAAACATGGGTGTTCATCAACTCCATGTCCCGCACTGTGTCGTTCTGGAGAAGTGATGGGGACAGTGCGTGATGTGTGCGTGTGCGTGTGTGTGTGTGTGTGTGTTTGTGTGTGTGTGTGTGCGCGTGTGTCACAATGTGTCCGTGTATGTGCGCGCGCGTGTGTGTGTATGTGTGTGCGTCACAATGTGTCTGTGTGTGCGTGTGCGCATTGTGTGCCCCATTCTTCCCTGTCGCCAACTCACTCTTACTGATGCATTTATTTCTTTTTGTTTAATTCCTTGAAACCGTGTGCGGTCCAAAACAAATAACTTTAAAACTCTCCCAGAAGTGAAGAACCCAATCGATGAGCCCAACCAACCAAGCAACTAACCGACTAATCCCGACATCTGAAACACCCGGGCATCAACAGAATGACAAGACAAGATGAACACCAACGAAATGCAAAACACAACACTCGCTCACCCTGTAC
The DNA here is from genome assembly GCF_041734735.1 of Babylonia areolata. Classification (NCBI taxonomy): domain Eukaryota; kingdom Metazoa; phylum Mollusca; class Gastropoda; order Neogastropoda; family Buccinidae; genus Babylonia; species Babylonia areolata. Next base: position 19,682,843 of record NC_134893.1, on the reverse strand, counting down.
TGGTTACGATTGAGTACGGCGTTGCAGTACCACTCACGTCCTGTAATCCTCAAATGCAAATCGATCGGGGAACTTTCAGCTCCGAAAACACAAGGTGCGCTCGCACCTTGCTGGTTGTTTTCGGATGATAATAAACGTCAGGAGACACCTGACTGCCGTCATATGGCGAGCGGATATTCAGCGGCGTGGAAGCTCCAACCGTGAATCAGGAAGTCCTGGTTCCACTGCTAGGGTGGGAGAGAGAGAGAGAGAGAGAGAGAGAGGAGATGGTAAAGTGTGGGAGTGGAAGGTATGGAAGGAGAGAGAGAGAGAGAGAGAGAGATGGTAAAGTGTGGGAGTGGAAGGTAGGGAAGGAGAGAGAGAGAGAGAGAGAGAGATGGTAAAGTGTGGGAGTGGAAGGTAGGGAAGGAGAGAGAGAGAGAGAGAGAGAGAGAGAGAGAGAGAGAGAGATGGTAAAGTGTGGGAGTGGAAGGTAGGGAAGGAGAGAGAGAGAGAGAGAGAGAGAGAGAGAGAGAGAGAGAGAGAGAGAGATGGTAAAGTGTGGGAGTGGAAGGTAGGGAAGGAGAGAGAGAGAGAGAGAGAGAGAGAGAGATGGTAAAGTGTGGGAGTGGAAGGTAGGGAAGGAGAGAGAGAGAGAGAGAGAGAGAGAGAGATGGTAAAGTGTGGGAGTGGAAGGTAGGGAAGGAGAGAGAGAGAGAGAGAGAGAGAGAGAGAGAGAGAGAGAGAGATGGTAAAGTGTGGGAGTGGAAGGTAGGGAAGGAGAGAGAGAGAGAGAGAGAGAGAGAGAGAGAGAGAGAGAAAGATCCGATGTGCAATCAAACGCAGAAAAGTTGGAGTGTTGGTGTTGGGGATCCATGATATTACAAGCACGTGGGAACGGCAAAACGAAACGTAAACGACCCCCCCACCCCCTGTCCCCACGCCGCTCTCTACCTCCCCACAACAGAAACCCTTCGAAAACAGCATGACACAATATGCATGTAACACAACAAGCACATGACACCACA
>NC_134893.1:19551836-19676836 GCF_041734735.1 Babylonia areolata | reverse complement strand
GTGAACGCGTGTGTTTGTACGTGTGTGGGAGTGGCTGTAACTAAGCACTTCGTGTTAATTTCGATGTGTTTGTGCGGGCAAAGTGGGTGTTTGTTTTTAATTGGCGTAAAATAAATGTGTGTGTGTGTGTGTGTGTGCGCGTGTGTGTTTGATAGTGAGAGACTGGGGCAAATAGGATGAGGGGGGGGGGGGGGACAGGACTGAAAAAGAGCAAGCACATGTGTATGTGTGGACACTGTGTGTACGATCGTTTAACGAAAGCGCATTGAACATCTCACCGCATCAAAATGCAAACGACTCTGTTACCTGCCCGACCATATGTGACACGTCAAACAAAACACACAATCTCAGTTAATCTGCACACGTATCCTACACACACTGCACTGTCTTTTTCTGTTGTCTACACACACACACACACACACACACACACACACAATTAGATATATATAGCCCTGATCAAAACAGACAAATCATGCACGAAATACCGGGGTTCATCGACCCACATCATCCACCGAGTACACACACGTGTTCACAATGTTTGACAGCTGAGCGGCACCAAAATATCAAAGGCATGTGTGTAGGGATAACCTGTCACATCATAACACCCAGCGGGAATACAGCTGGTTGATAGTTGTTTCTTTTGAGTCTTCCGGCTGCAGTCTGTTTTCATAAACTAAATATGTTATGGATCCCGGCGAAAATCCAAAGGCTCCGGTGAATGTGACACACTTCAATGTTATTGTTTGTAAGGCACGAATGACCCGTGTTGTGTTATAATATATAGGGTTGTGGCTATGCGTCCAAACAATACAATTACTCAAAATGAGAAAGAGACTTCACAAGGTCCGAAATGCTCGTTGGGGCACTGAAGATGGCAAAACTGTCACTGAGTCGTCTCCTACTACATGACAACATGGCAGTATTGACTGTCCCACAAAGTGCACATGTTGGCCATATTGACCGTTCAAAGTGCAGTGGTTAGAACACAGCCTCAGTAACACACTTGTAAGCATCACCACCACATCACTTGACTGATAAACGTTATCGCGGCACTCTGAATCTGTCCCCCCCCCCCCCCCCCCCCCAAAAAAAAAGAAGCAATCAGCAATGTTCGCTAGAACTATCCCCATGACACTAATGTATTACCATGGTCATTGTTGTCTTCAAAACGAACCCCCTTTTTTTCCTGTTTTCCCCCGGCCACTGACTGAAATTCAAATCAGCAATGAACTCAAAGCAGCTTCAACTAACACAGTCAAGAGGTCTTTAATACAACCATGATACAATTAGGAGAAGTTTTAAACACGCGCGGGAACACGACAGTTTTGTACATTTGAACTTTTTTTTCCCATCTTACCCATTATCCAGGGTCGACATCTAAGGCTTTAAAAATCTGTACACAAAAACGCCAACATGAATCCGAGCTTAACAAGTAAAAAATAAAGAGTTTCATTATATTCATTCGCCGAGCCATTAAAAAAAATCCATGGATCGTTAAACGGCTTGTTTAGAAATCCTGTCCTTCCCGAGCTGTCTCCTCTTCCTTGCGCAAACATGTAGCCGACATTTCTGTTTTCAAAGTCGTAAGTCTGAGTCGTCCCATGTCCCTTTTTTGCGTGGGTGTGGCAACGTGTGCAGTGTGTGTGTGTGTGTGTGTGTGTGTGTGTGTGTGTGTGTGTGTGTGTGAGCGTATGCTGTATGTGTATGTGTGTTGGTGTGTATGTGTGTGTGTGTGTGTGTTAGCGTATGCTGTATGTGTATGTGTGTTGGTGTGTATGTGTGTGTGTGTGTGTGTGTGTGTGTGTGTGTGTTAGCGTATGCTGTATGTGTATGTGTGTTGGTGTGTATGTGTGTTGGTGTGTGTGTGTGTGTGTGTGTGTGTGTGTGTGTGTGTGTGTGTGTGTGTGTGCAGAACAGCACTGAGACTGAACACTGTGTGTATGTGAGTACGATCGAAAGAGAACACCCTCCTAAAACCACCGACCGCGGAGATGGCAATCATTAATATCATGTTGTGACACACCGGTATTCGACAACTACGACAGTTATCAAAGCATACAGAAATACGATCCACCTTTCCATCTGTGATTTACGTTAAATTTATATAAACGTATCGATAGAAATAAATGTACCGCACCAGTGTGAAAATACAACAAATATGAAACAACTTCAACAACAGCATTAAAAAAAAAAAAAAAAAAAGGATTCAACACATTCACACACATTTAGAGTTACTTCCCTTGACCACATCACATCAAACCAGACAAACATTAGCAGAAAGAAAACACAAATAATGGATAACACGAAAATCGTACAAAATCAACAGAAAACGAACATATGGGACAGCATCCTTCATGTACAATGATGCACGTGCCTTAGGGGAATTTCCAGACGCAGACACACATCCGAGACACAGACACACACACTGACACAAACAAAGACACGCCGGCAGGTTCGCTTCTGAAGCCAACGTGTGCATGAAGACAAAGATGACCCACAGAAGAACTGGGATCTGGGTGTGTGTGCGCGTGTGTCAAGAGACAGAGAGAGTGGACGGGGTAGAGACAGAGGCCTACGGTCACGGGTACCTGTATAAAGAAGTGGTTGCTCGTGGTCCCCCAACGTAAGGTGTGGAAGCAGGTCCAGCTGACTTCACTCCACTGTCTTGTGGGCATACTATCACCGCGGGAAAATACCAGTCTCGAACTGCACTTTTCAAACCCCCTCAGCTTAAATACTCCCTCACGAACCAGCTGGAGCCTATGAATATTCATTAACCCTCTCTCTCTCTCTTTCCCTTGCATGCGGGCGGAGCTTTTCACCCTAAAATAAAAAAAAAAAACCAACAAAAAGCGAAGTCAGCGCGAGCATGGGAAAGACACGCGCGCGGCACACACACACACACACACACACACACAGGCAGCTGAAAACGTGGAGAGGGAGAAAAATGTGTGGTGTGTGGAAACGCGAAACGACGGCAGCCGGTGCAGAGGGAGTGGGTGGCACACAGGGGGCGGAAGGGGAAAGCAGAGGCAGGGAGGGAGGAGAGGAGCGGCGGTGACTGGGGGTGAGGCTGTGAGGGAGGCTGTTATTGATGAGGGCACCACCCCCTTCCCGTCCACTCACCAACCCTCTCCCTCACCCACCCCTAACTCCCCAATATCTGTATGTGTCACATGGTGGAGCGGTGACGACGAAGCTACTAGCGTAGTATCAAACCCAGCACTGCCGAGCTGTCATCCGAGACGGCCGTGACGTAGGTTTCCATACATGTTGGATGGGCAAGACGATGCTGCGAAAGTCTCTCGTGCAGTTTGCCTCTGGATTTCCCCGGACACTGAGTGCGTTAGTGTGTGGCCGGAATAATGTAGATAGAAAAACCGCTAAAGTGACGCAGCGAAAACTCCGATTTGAATAATCAACTGAAGAAGAAGAAAAAGGAGAAAGAAAGAAAGTTTAAAGGATACATAGAAATATGAAAAAACTGGTTCAACTGGTTAAAACGGAAGGTGGTTTGTCACACACACACACACACACACACACAGGTTGAAATTGGAAAGCCGCGAGTACTGTGAACTTGATAAAAAAAAAAAATATATATATATAAAGATTTTTTTTTAAAGAAAAGCCGCGGTATCTTTGGACAGACTTGTAGTGAACTGTAGTAAACACACAGAACACCACTGAAACAAGTACATGTACAGTAACTTGACTGTCAGTCCCACAAGGACACACAACTTAGGTCCTTGCCTTTCTGGCATCTCTGATCTGGTTTCACTACTGAAACGTGGCCTGTCTGCGCTTTGAAAGTGAAACTGAAATAACTATAGTCACAGAAAATAAAACTAAGTGATAAAACTAAACGACTTTATTCAGATCTTAGTTTTGTTAATTGAAATTAATGTATGATCACGTTTAAACTTCTAGCTATGAGATCAGTCACTGACATACTTAGTATGCACATATGTATCAGGACAGGATTTACATAAGATCTTCTTGTCCCGTGTTCAGCTATAACTGTGTTGTATTGTGACATCATGTCCCAAATGAAATACTGTTCAAACAGAAACAAACTAAACTTCCTTTGTTGTCGCGCATAAGATATAATATCCATTCTGATTATACTGAATTTTGAAAATAAAATAAATAAATAAATAAATAAATAAACACAGAAGATGGCGGTGAGAAACTAGACGAATCTTCATGATAGGTGGCAACTTAAATTCCAGATCCTTTCGACCAAGAAAAAGAGGACAAGGAAAACGTGCCCTGGGCATGTCACAACAGGTCACACTAAGAACCATGTGTTGATTCTTCTAAAAAAAATAATTGCCCTGAGGCGCTGATGATCTCTTGCGATTTAAGTCTTGATATAGGATTTATCTAATCATGCTTCCGGGAATAGATTTTTCAGATATTTATTTGAATTTTGTTAAAGGGGCAAGAACAGGTGTGCGGGTTCATGCACCAAGCTTCGTTGTCCTTGTATGTGATGCGTTGTGTAACACCTGTCTTTCATCGTCAGTATCGTTCTTTCTTCTTCTTTTTTCCCCTAACAAAACGCGAGTGAACGATTTTCAACGTTTACTCAATTTAACCCAGTTCCTGTCTAACTGAATACTTGCCAAGACCCTGCCACATACAAAGTGTTGCCGGGGTAAGGGGAGAAAAGAAGAAAGACTGACACTGACAGACAGGATGGAGAGAAAGAACGGAGGAGAGAAACGTATGCTTTCTTTGAGAAGGACAGATTCGTGACTGGTTGATCACGTGTTACAACACTATTGTTTTAGCCGATTTTGTCTAAATGCTATTACCACAGGCAAAATCATCCCCTCTCTCTCTCTCTCTCTCTCTCTCTGTCTCTCTCTCTGTGTCTCTGTCTCTCCCTCTCTCTTGATGGGTCTGACTGTGGGGTATTCTTTGGTTCCGTTTTGCACTGTAGGCATTTTAGCTGATATGGATTAGCGACGACAGATTGCAATTTTTTTTCTTTCTTTTTGCTCTGGCTAACATATCAGTTTTTCAGCAACTAGTTTTCAGTTGTCTTCTCCCATCGACTGCTTCTGCTAATAAGTGCTAGATATTAACTGATGTGATGGATGTGTGAGTAAGCATACGGTAGCGTACACGTCTTTATTCGCGCCCACACGTACCTGCGTATGTGTGCTTGTGATTCAGTGTGTGCGTGTGCGTGTGCGTGCGTGTGTGTGTGTGTGTGCGCGCGCGCGCTTTGTGTCTGTCTGTTTGTCTGTCTGCCGGTGTGGAGACAGGATATAAATGAATAACTGTTAGCGTCTGTGCACTAACAGTGAGCAGAACGTGATATGGTATGATTTAACTCAGTCAAGCTCAGTCATGAAGGGGCGTGTATAGATTTCGTTTTCCAAGCGACCGGACATGAGACTGATGACAAACCGAAGCAGATTTACACATGTCACAAACGCGCGAGTATGGTCACGATGATTTCACATCATGAACATTAACATTTTACGTGGCACACGTACACAGAACAGAACAAGAACAGTGTGTGATGGTCTGAACGTGACCACGATATTTTTCCATGGGTCATAACACTGCACAGTCACGGCGACGGAACTTCATTTCTACATGTGGATAACATCAACCAAATCCTTTCAACAAAAATCCCTATTTATCATTATATCAACTCCAAACATTTCTGCATGTAAATAACATCAACCAAATCCTTTCCACAAAAAATCCCTAGTTATCATTATATCAACTCCAAACATTTCGCATTTTTAACACTTGAATGTCGGGTGATGTATCACAAAAAATCTCAGTCAAGCCTGTTTTAAAATCTGTCCGTCCACTCTGCAAGATCTTGCACGTGGTCGTGGTAGCGACGGCCGCTCAGAGGGTAGCGTCACTTGCCGGTAGCCATCTGTCATATCTATTTTAAGATGTGGACCTGCAGCTTTTCAGACTCAGACTTCACGGATGTTTAACCCACTTTTTCAGGATATGTCAACGGCTGTCGGGTCCGACCCCCTTTCCCGGACGGCCGTCATGAAGCTGTCTTCGAGGAGGAAAAGTCTGGGGAGAGAGAGAGAGAGAGAGAGAGAGAGATTCCAAGCCTACTGGACCACAAAAAAGGAAGAAGAAAAAAACACTGCGACGAGCTTTGTGACACTACCTGAACTAGCAGCATCCTGTAATAAATCAGGCGGGGAAAGTCAGTCCCTTCATGCAGAACACAAAAGATGTACGTAAAAGTCACTGTGCACAAGTTAAGTAGACTGAGGAGGAGAGGCAGGAAACGTCGTGTGGACGATATAATTACCGTGCTTTTCCTTATCTAAATAATGAAGGTGTGGTTTTCCACTGTGACAAAAAAGATTAACCGAGGGAGGGAGGAGGGGTGGCGGTGGGGAGATGAGGGGAGGGACTAACCTGTTCGGCTGTACTGAGAGGTGTGCTTGGCAGTGTGGCGAAACGATGTTCATTCATTGCTGTGGGGTCTGTTCTGACGTGCAGGTTTCTACCGGTCCTGTCAGTGATACTGACGATGATTATGGTGATGACGGCAACAACGACGACGAAGATGGTGAGGAGGAGGGAGATTAGGGTGACGATGATGATGGTTGCGAATGAAACCAGTTATAGCTGGTGACATTCTGAACATTATTCAGGCTATCGTTGAAAAGTAAGGTGCTGGAAGACAGAAAGGAGTGGTGTGCGACAGACAGACATATATATATGTATAGAGAGAGAGAGAGAGAGGGGGGGAGAGAGAGAGAGGCGCCGACTTTACAAGCAACTGAAAAACTTCTTGAATAAAGAAATACACAGGACAAGAAAATAAAAGGGACAAAAACACTCAGTTCCTGGGCGGATGCAGTCATTACAATCACTGTCTTCTTCTGTTTTTCTTCACCCCTCTCCCACATCCCCCATAAAACGGGGATAGAGACAAAAGAAACGAAAAAGGAGGGGTTGGGGAGAGAAGCTGTATAAAGGGGGTGGGTGTAGGTTTTTTTCTTTTATATAACTGTAGCGGACAAAAGAAAAAATCACAACAAGAAAAAGATATAGAAGACAGCGACTGAGACAACATATCATTGAGGGAGAAGAAAGAGAGAAAGAAAGAAAGAAAGAAAGAGCAAGCTACTGGCATAGATTTTCGAGAGGGCGTGGATGCTGTTTTTCACCGCAAAACACCCACATAACTCCACTGTCGGCGGAGCAACCTAAGCTACAGAGTACAATCACAAAACAACAATGGGCGAAAATGGGGACATGAAAGCGGAAAGAAAAAGTGTCGGAAAGAAAGTCAGGAAGAGAGAACTGTGGGAGGAACTACCATCTATTTCGTGTGTGTGTGTGTGTTTGTGTGTGTGTGTGTGCGTGTGTGTGTGTGCGTGTGCGTGCGTGCGTGCGTGTGTGTGTGTGTATGTGTGCGTGTGTATGTGTGCGTGTGTGTGTGTGTCCGCGCGCGTGTGTGTAGCAAAGTAGAGGATAGAATAAAAAACGAGAGAAACTTCATCTATTTCCTATTCCCTTCGTCCCATCTGTAGTGATGATCTCCATGAGTTACTCGACTCGATCGTATCACTTGACACCCACCATCAACTGCTTGTGGATGCACGCACAGAGAGAGAGAGAGGGGGGGGAGAGGGATGGATGGAGGGAGAGAGAGAGAGAGGGAGGGAGGGTGATGGGGAAACAGAGACACGAACATGACGACGTGGTAAGAGATTTCAGTATGATGTACGCGCGCGCATATACACACACAAACATGCATGAATGCACACACGTACAGAAAGTAAGAAACAGTGTGTGTGTGTGTGTGTGTGTGTGTGTGTGTGTGTGTGTGTGTGTGTGCGCGCGCGCGCGCGTGTGTGTGTGTGTGTGCGTGCGTGTGCGTGCGTGCGTGCGTGTGTGTGTGTGTGTGTGTGTGTGTGTGAGCAAACGGGGATGATAGGTAAAATGATTGACGAAGCACTTGCGCATTTCTCTCTCACATATCTCTCCTTCTCTCCCAGACTGTTCTTGACACAATTATCGTATGCCGCGCACGGCATTCTTGGCTTTAACTCAGAGACAGAAATCACAAAGAAGTCAGTCACAGACAGTCAGGCAGTCAAGAGACCGGCAAGCCGTGGGGCAGACAGATGAGAGAGATCGATACAGGAACGGGGTATTTACACTTCATGTAATGCTCAATACCAGATGAAACTTTGTTTGTTTGCTTGTTACTTTGTCTGCATTCAGTATGCAGTAAATGTGGCGTATTTTTGGCTTTCTCTATATTTGAATTTGCCATCCACGCCAATGTCGATGATTCTATGACACCATCTCATGCAAGTCATAGACACATCTGTCCATCTCAGCTCCAGCCTCCCACTGCCATTCTCCATCTCTAACCAAACAGAGAGAGAGAGAGAGAGAGCTGTTTGTGTACAAACTTTACAGTAAAACGCCCTGCAATTAGTAAAACGTTTTTCAAGATGTTTCATGCTCCAAGAAGGTCGACGATATGCAAGTTTCAGTGTGACAGTTTATTTCAACGATAAATCAATGGGTCTAACGAAATCCGTTCTCGGTCTCACCGGAGGACACTCAACTACAGTCAGAAAAAAAAACACCAAGGTCCAGAACCCTCTTAAGGCTATAGGGACAGTGAATTCATAATCATTCACTGCCGTGAGTTCAGGGCTCGACATGTGAAGGCAAGGCCCAATCCTCTGCGTCCGCCAGTTCTACTTTTCCCCGACCCGCGATGTCATGTTCCCATTCATACCTGGGAGGTGTGAGAAAATCGGAGTAAAGTGCCTTTCCCAAGGACACATCACCACGCCGAAACGCGTTCTCGAACCTTGATCACTGGTGAGCACTAGGTCAGAAGTCCAACGCCAAACCGATTCGGGCACTCAGCTCTGCTAACTTGTAATATTTTCCGATACCACCGAGCAAGATCGAAGCATACACACGCAACAGGTGTCGTCGAACACAGGGACAGAGGTCTCGTGTCGAAATTGTCCGCGGCGCGATTTTATTGTGCGGCCGTCACAGTTGTACATCGTTCGTTATTCTAACTTAATGGACAAGGTAATAAGTTAATTAACTGTTGACAAAGCAGCACCGCAGTTATATCACGTGCAAGAAACAATGGGAAATAATAGACACACACTGCCGTTGTGCTCGTGTATACACCCCATCCCAATAGGAATACACGAAGAGAGAGAGAGACAGGCAGACAGACAGACAGACTGAGATAGACTGAGACTGAGAGACAAGGACATAAGGAAAAAAACGGACACGCAGACAGACAGACAGATAGAAATGTTGAAAATATACGTATGGTTCTGACTGCGGTTATCCTTTCAACACATCATTTTTAGCGATCGTTAAACTCAGCATTCCATATTATATTCAAGTGAACAATTCTGACTGTCTGAAGACAGAGGTACCTGGACAGCGTGTGCTCTGTAACAAACCAAGGTATCACAGTATGTGAACGCCAAGAACAGTTTCAGTTTCAGTTTCACTTTCTGAAGGAGGCGTCACTGCGTTCGGACAAATCCATACACGCTACACCACATCTGTTGAGCAGATGCCTGACCAGCAGCATAACCCAACGCGCTTAGTCAGGCCTTGAGTGCATGCTTACATATTTGTGTACCTATGAAAGTGGATTTCATTTTACGTAATTTCGCCAGAGGACAACACTCTCGTTGCCATGGGTTCTTTTTCAGTGCGCCAAGTGCGTGCTGCACACGGGACCTCGGTTTATCGTCTCATCCGAAAGACTAGACGCTCAGTTTGATTTTCCAGTCAAACTTAGGAGAAAGGGCGAGAGCGGGATTCGAACCCACACCCTCACAGACTCTCTGTATTGGCAGCTGAGCGTCTTAACCATTCTGCCACCTTCCGCCAAGAACAACGGTGACTGAATAGACCACGGGAATTGTTTTCAACATCATAACAAGTGTCTGGCAACTGTCAGCAACAAATTAATAGTTCAGCTTTATTGCACACACGTTTTGCCTCTTTCTACTTACAGTTTCATATTTCTCTGGCAAAACAGACTTAGACATAAACTCACAAAAAGTTTAGAACCAAGTCTTAAAAAAAAATCGCCAATTCTGTCGGGTCTTTTTCAACAACCATCACGCACCTACCTGTAATGATAGTCTTCTTATAGAAGTGAAATCATACCTCCAAAGAACCAGCTAGCTCTCACAGCCACAGACGGACCACACTCTCCGCTCTGTCCTCTATTTTGTCCGCCACCGGAATATAAATGATGAAGCCATCACCTCCAAATCTTAGTCAGAGCAGTCTTTTTGCCTATGAAATAAGGGAGGGGTAAGAAACTGAAGGAACAAGGGAGGAGAGAGAGGGGGAGAAAGAGGGAGAGAGAGGAAGTTGTGGGAAGCGGTTAAGAGACAGTGATAGGGTGGGGGAGAGAGAAAGGGTAAGGTCGCGGTTGGGAGAGGGGGTTGGGGGTGTGAAAGAAAAGACTAAACGCCCCCTACAGGGAGGCCCCCCCCGCCCCCCTGCCTCTCTCCCTTGCCCACCAACACCCCCCCAAACTGACAGGTCGACCTCTGAAGAAGACAACAGCCTCGCTTGTTGTCCTGCACCATTTTGGGTGTCACCTTCCCTGTCTGTTGTTGTCTTGTGCCCTGTTGGCCTGGTGGAGATGGGACGGTGTGGAGGAGAGGGGGTGGGGGGGTCCCAGTCACTGACGCCCAGAGAAAGAAATAGAAAAGGAGGAAACAAAAAGAAAGAAAAGAAAGAAAAGAAAAACCTCGTGGCTGGGTGTCCTTCCCGTGCCGTTTCCACCAACAACCTCCCTGTCTCCCTGTGATGGCCGAACTCTGTCCATTCACTGATGATGCTGTTTTCTTCCCAACCCAACCCCGAAACTCTCCCCTCCTCTCCCATCCCCTCGTAACCATCCCCCTACACCCTACCCCCATTTTCTCTCTCCCTCTCTCTCTCTCTCTCCAAGGTCTTTTCTAGCCTTTTGTGTTCCGGTTGACCCTGTTCATTTTCTTCGTCCAGGTATTTGTAGGACACACACACACACGAGCGTGCGCGCGCGCGCGCGCGCACCCTTTCCCTCTCTCTCTCTCTCTCTCTCTCACACACACACACACACACACATACACACACACTCTCTCTCTCTCTCACGCATATATATATATATATATATATATATATATATATATATATATATTCAAATATTTTACAAGCTAAGTTTAAACTCCGAAATGACTCTTAATTCCTGATGACATTTTCCTTTTGTTGCCATTGGTGGTCGTGGTATTGTTGTTGCTGTTGCAGGTTTCAAATAATAATAATAATGGATACTTGTATAGCACTCAAAAAAAAACTTCCGTGGGTGTATTACAAAACACACGATATGATACATAACACATTACATCAATGGTGCACATACACACCAAAATGTACCCAGCAAAATATACACACAAACACTATGCATACATACACATAAACATGCATATGCACATAGATATACAGGTACAGTTTCTGCATGCCAAACGACTTGTAGTATCCGCACCTGTCCTGTATGCACCTGTGCTGCGTTTTCATATTCCCACTAGCGATCTTTCATATGTTGCGCTATATCTTTTACCAGCTCGATACTGTTTATTGACGAGGAGGTGGGCGTTGAGGTTTTGTTGTTCAGTTGTTGTTGTTGTTGTTGGTCAACGTGGTGCGCTTACATGAAGAGGTGGATAGAAAAGGGGAGGAAGAGAGACAGAGAGAGAGAGCGACAGGCAGAGACACAGAGACAGGGGAGAGATGGCGGAGAGGGAAACACAGAGAGAGATGGCAGAAAGCCAGTCTCCCGTGTCCCCTATTTTCAGGAAGATCAGGATGTTATAACGTTTTCGGCCTTGTTCCCGGCCTTTCATGCAAGATAATGCAAGATAAAATGTCACTTATGTCTGGAACAGTGAGAAATGAACACTCTTATAATCATCGCTGACTTCTGTGGAGGGCGTCGTTTCAAACAAGAATTTATCTAAGTTTAAACTTTACGATGGGCCTCAGTATCATGTTGATGATTAACGTCTGAAGGAAAAGGTCTTACTTACGCGATGGCAGAGGATTGGGGGGATTTCCGGAAGGTAAATCATCAGATTTGTTCAGAGATGATATGGGTGGGGTCTCTCTCTCTCTCTCTCTGGTGTGTGTGTGTGTGTGTGTGTGTGTGTGTGTGTGTGTGTTTGTGGGTTTGTTTGTGTGTGTGTGTGGGGGGGGGTTTGTGTGTGTGTGTGTGTGTGTGTGTGTGTGTGTGTGTGTCCCCCTCTCTCTTCCTTTCAATCTGCCTTTCTCTTTCTCCTTTCACTATGCAGTGCAGTAAATGTTTATTCATGTATCCATAATTTATGAATGTACACACACACACACACACACACACACACACACACACACACACACACACACACACACACACACACACACACACACACATCTGTATATATATAGCTGTATTTTACTTTCTTCTTTCCCGTAGTTCTTCTTCTTGTTCCCCCACCTCGGAAAACAAAATTGATTCCTTCTCTTTCACATCCACCCATCAAAGGAAAAAGCGGAGATGGGACGAGGATGACCAACTGAGACTGAGAGAGAGAGGGGAAGGCAGGGGGAAGGGAGAGAGAGAGTGGGGGAGGGAGAGACACAGAGAGAGATAGAGAGAGAGAGAGGGGGGGAGACAGGGACAGAGACAGGCACACAGGGTCAGAGAGACGAGGAAGAACAAGATAGCTTAAGGTCACTATACGAAGGGTATATTTATGTGCCATTCATCACACTAAAACGGACAAACTGGCTCTTATAAAAGAAAATTAACGCAAAAAACACACAGAATACAGTGTGCAAATGAGAAAGGTAATGGATGATGTGGTATAAATAACCGAGAGATCAAGGGAAACAATGTAGCCTGTGTGTGCGTGAGTCATTGTTACATGAGCCCCATTTCCTCTCCCCGGAACAGGTCTTCACATTTCCGCCTGCCCCCCCCCCCCCCCCCCACCACCCCACCCCCCCTCTCCTCACCCATCCTCCCCCAACGGTCCCCTCCCCATATAACTCACTTCCTTCGTCTTTCCTTCTGACCCGTTTCACGGAATGACATTCATTTCAACCGCAGACAGTTTGAAACATGAGGCAGGATTATGACCTGAGGAGTAAATGGGAAGCAGGAAACAGCTGGGAACAGTTCAGAAGTACAGTGGGGTCGGTTATTTCTGGCAGTTTGGGTGAATAAAGCTAAAATAGTTTGGAAAATAAAGGGGGAAAAAAAACAACCTGACATATATATATTCATGATTTTTTTTTAAATCGCTGAATGTATCTATATATCTTGTTCGTAAATTTCGATTATGGTGCCCTGTGGTTTTAAGTTTTGAAACCATTTACCCCACATACTGATGTCAATTGTCAGCGCTCCGGATCCTTGTGTTAGAGAAGTATAGCGCATTATAAATACCCATTATGATTACTATTATCATTATCATTATCATTGTTCTCATCATCTTTAACTAGTTTAGTTACTTTATCTGGGATATCTATCTCTGTCAGTAAAGCCAGTCTCCTAAACCGGAAATTCAGATGCATTGAGGCCAGAGAACGAGCGGAGGTGACAAGGATAAGAGTTATGCCCATTGTGAATAAATCATCCAAAATTCGAGATAAAAAATACAGTGGGCATTGCAGTCATACACGTAAGGTTGTGTGGCTGTATTGACAACTCTTCTGGCTACAGTTAGATTCGTGTCTGTATCGACAACGTGCCACACACCGATTTTGTGTTTTTTGTAAACCCAGGCCTTTTTTTTGTCATTATGCCACGCTCAGTTTCAGTTTCAGTTTCACTTTCTCAAGGAGGCGTCACTGCGTTCGGACAAATCCATACACGCTACACCACATCTGTTGAGCAGATGCCTGACCAGCAGCATAACCCAACGCGCTTAGTCAGGCCTTGAGTGCATGCTTACATATTTGTGTACCTATGAAAGTGGATTTCATTTTACGTAATTTCGCCAGAGGACAACACTCTCGTTGCCATGGGTTCTTTTTCAGTGCGCCAAGTGCGTGCTGCACACGGGACCTCGGTTTATCGTCTCATCCGAAAGACTAGACGCTCAGTTTGATTTTCCAGTCAAACGTGGGAGAAAGGGCGAGAGCGGGATTCGAACCCACACCCTCACGGACTCTCTGTATTGGCAGCTGAGCGTCTTAACCATTCTGCCACCTTCCTCCGCCACGCTCAGCATGGTCCTGTTCACGCATAAACCTCTCTCTCTCTCCCCCTGTGTGTGTGTGTGTGTGTGTGTGTGTGTGTGTGTGTGTGTGTGTGCATAAGACACGGACAAGCACACACACCTGGCGTCGACGTTCTCTCCAACCGATCCCCCACGCCATATCCCTTCACACCCCTTGCGGCATATCTTCCATCTCTATTGGCTCTGGCTAGTTATAACTGGAAGTAATTACTACCATCAAGGGCGACGAATCGATCGAAACAAGCTATCGCATACTGTTCTCTCGCTACTAATGTAAACAACAAGTGGCTACATCAACCCATATGTCTCTTGGTTTCTGTGGTATCGGTGCTTTGGCTGGGTTGTGGTGAGGAAGTGTCGTGTAATGAGGTTTGCCAACAAAGCAAACATGATCATCAGCAGTTATTGTCCGATATGATGATGTCGAGTCCTGGCGTGGTGTCGAGAGACGTGGGGAAACAATGGGGTTTTGTGGGTTGAAACTCTCTCTCTCTCTCTCTCTCTCACACACACACACACACACACACACACACACACACGTGCACACACACGCGCACTCATGCAGGGGAGACAGACAAACAGAAATACAAAAGACGATGAGATGGGACAAAACAGCTACTGAGGAAAATTTACTCGTAATGAATGAACATGAGAATATGATTATAAGCAGCGACTGTAATTGTCATACCGAACAAATACAATGATCAGACACAAAAACAATTAGCGTAGACGTAATTCATTGTCAGCCAGCATTTTGTGGGCGTCATTTTCTCGCTAAATTTCCAGTTGAACTCTATACAATACCGACACCAAGAAACTTAACTTTTACAACTAAAACGAAACTTAAATGAGCAAAAAATAAATAAATAAAGGAAAGTGACAAGAGGAGGCAAAAAGATGAGATATACGGAATCAAGACATTGTTTCTTTGAGAACATGAGAACAACTGTACGTCCGTTGCACACACACACACACACACACACACACACACACACACTCACACACACACACACACACACACACACACACACACACACACACACACACACACACACACATATATATATATATATATATATATATATATATATATATATATATATATATATATATGAGCGTGCGCGCGTGCACGTTCACACCTGAAATGAATACAGACAATGTAAGCGTTAATTTCACACGTTGTTTAAGATTATGTTTCCAGTGAGGGCAGACAGTGGAAGAATGGCAACCAAGAATTATGACATGTATGGAAATACCCATCAAGCATATTTAAAGGGTTTGGGTGGACAAGTCGCTGTCTCTAATCGTGACATTCATGTGTCCTTCGACTTTCTTACGAAACCTTTTTAATTTGTCCTCTCTCTCTCTCTCTCTCTCTCTCTCTCACACACACACACACACACACACACACTCACACAAGCAAACACACACACACACCATCTGAGTGCGACAGAAACTTGCTCTCTTTGTTATAGCATTTCAACCACGCACGTGCCAGTTCCTAACAAGAATAATAATGATAATAAGTAGTAGTATCACAGAAATAATAATACAAAGAACAAGAAGAACAAAAAGGTGAAACACAACAAGAAGAACAAGAAAAATAGAATACAGAAATACTCTACATATTCCTGTATGTAAACTTCCTCTACGCGGACGAACAATGGCAACAATTGTATCATCTTTGGCTCAACCATAACTTCAGTTTTCCAGACAGTAGGTATACACTAGAGAAGACGTTCGTCGAAAAAGAGAGCTATATAACACACACGAAAATACTGACGAAAAGAACAAACGCATTATACATGGCAAACCCAAAACAATAAAGCTACCTGAGGGAGGAAAATATTAATAAAAGCAGTGGAGGAGTGGGAGCGGGGGAGGGGGAGGGGGAGGCAGACAACCTTGTCAGGATGAATCCTGTGGGATTTGCAGAGATGTATGAGGACAGGGGCTGTCACTCTCCATCACACAGAAGATGGCGCACAAAGGAAGTGACCGTGGCCTCAGTCCAACGGTGTCCTGTCCGCCCGTGGAATTACCCCGCAACCCCCCACCCCCAACCACCACACTTCTTCACCAAATCCCCCCCCCCTCTCTCTCTCTCTCTCTCCCATATCACTTATCTTTCCAGTTTCTTTGAAGGATTCAGACTTTTTTTTTTAGTTTAGACAATCACTCATAAATTAACTTGAAAAAGTATACTGTAGCCCGTGTTTGCATTACGTATATTTGTCACTGTCAGCCTGTCATAATCTTGAAACTGATAATGACATTAATAAAGAATCCACTGGATGAGCTGCAATGTCCCTGAAAACTGTTCAAGCTAATCTTTATGTGGTTGAATACCTGCTTGAGTAACTGAGTAACTGACTGACTGGCCGATTTGCCTACCGGTAAGTTTTCTCATTCATGAATCGACTGGTGATTGACAACACTTCAATGGCTCGACAAAATGTTAGTACCACATGATTGTAGCATAGTCTACGTCGTGACACGCTTTCGAATGAAACGATACCAAATCTCTTTTACGTTTTGCCAAAGCTCTTTTAAGTTTTTCTTGGAACGCATGCGCGCGCACACACACACGCGCGCGCGCGCGTGGACAAAGAAAAGAAACAGAGAACAAAATACAAGGAGATCCGTGTGCTTGGTTTTGTGCGAAAGTATCGCTTTATCATTGTGATTCACAACTTAACTTCTTTAAACAAATGATTTCATAAAGTGCAGAAATCACTTAGAAGTGTATTCCACAACATCGGTAAATGTGCAGATACTTTGGACAGGAATGGATTCGAATCTCAATGATCTTTGATTTCGTTGACTGAAGGTCAAGAAAAAAAAAACACCCAGAATGAAATAAATGTTACTAACATTCCGACATAGAGAAATGTCACATCATTCTTGTGGGTGAACACCAGAATCCATCATGACTGTGCACCATGGTAACGGGTGTCAGCACCTGTCGGGAAGAAACATTTCTAAATGTCTTACCTTTGAAACCCGTGACGACTTTTGTTGTTGTTGTTGTTGTTGACAGTCCTGACATTTTCAAAAGCGTGTGCATGCTCTGTGTGTGTGTGGGTGTGTGTGTGTGTGTGTGTGTGTGTGTGTGTGCGTGCGTAGAGGACGGGGAGAAGTGTAGGTGGGGGGCAGAGTGTGGAGGTGTGTGAGAGGGAAAGGGATTCCAATTCAGTGTTCCAGCTGCCGAAACAGAGCCATTACACTGCTGACGTCAATGAAACATGTGGATCACGTGCTGCAAGTGAGAGGGGGTTCTGTGACTGACCACAGGGAATGTATCATTCTGTGACAGTTCAGATCAATCAGTACAATCTCTCTCTCTCTCTCTCTCTCTCTCTCTCTCTCTCACATAATATGTTTACTTGCTGAAGAATGGTTCTATTCATGGTACTCGTAATTTCTGAGTTTATATATTCAATGCCCTGAAGATACGACAGGAATTCGTTGACAGCACTGAAGAAATTTATAATTAATTTACAATGCACAAGAGGCACTTCTGTTCTACACGTTTAAGTTAGTATGTATTTTACATTGAGTTGTCGCTACGTGATCACCATATTGTGTACATTTGACCTCTTTCTAGGGTCCGGAGGCCTGGAGATTAAAGTTTTTGTTCTTCTTCTTCTTCTTCTCTCTCTCCTCATGCAAATCTGACAGAACCGGCTTTCCACCAGAATGTTTATAGAACCCCCGTTAGTGTTTACTCGTTTAGAAACAAGTAACGTGCCCTTGATCGAGTAAAACACAAGCTGAACATTTTATTCTGGTCACCATTTCTTCACAATCAAAAAAACATTTAGCTGTGCCTGGTTGTGGTAACTTTTTCTCTCTGATCTCACTGGTATGAAACTGGCTTTTTGCCTCCAATGAAATATGAAACCGACTTTCTCATAAACACCGAGACGACATAAAACAATGGCTTCCGGTGTAACTAGCGTATCATTTTGATCTGATATAACGTCACTGAAACGAGCTAATGGGGTTGTCAGTTATCTTGCTCATTGGTAAAGCTCTTGAATCCCACCCCCACCCCCCCGCACACACACACACTCAACCCCCTCCCCCACCCGCACCCCTCCCTTCCGCCATCCCCCCCCCCCCCCCCCCGCCCCCGCCCCAAAAAAGGTACAATTCATCTCCTTAGACTGACTGAAGACTCTTGACTATTTGAGTGGTTTTGTTTTGTTATTGCCCCTCTGTCTTTCTCTCTCACGAGGAATTTATCGACTTAAGACAGACACAGAGAGAGAGAGAGGAGAGAGAGAGAGAGAGAGAGAGAGAGTGTGTGTGTGTGTGTGTGTGTGTGTGTGTGTGTGTGTGTGTGTGTGTGTGTGTGTGTGTGTGTGTGCCTATCAGTCGTACACACATACGCTAAAGCAAAGACTTAGATACAGACGGACGGAGACAGAGAGCAAGAGAGCATGAACGCGAGAGGGAAACGAGTTTTGAGGGAAAAGAATATCAACAATTCAATAAACCAAAATGTAGACACAAAATGTGAATCATCACCGACATCAAACATTAAAAAAAAGTTACTGCATCAAATAAAAGATCTCGATGACCGATAAAACCCACAGTTACAACCTACAGGCCCAGTAACACACACGCGGACGATGAAACACCAATAACTCACCCCACTGTTGACCGCAAAACCGGCGACTAGAAATCGTCAGTGCACGGCCAGCCAGATGCGAACTGCACAAGCGATTGGCCAGCAGACTGCGACCCACTCTACCCTCAGCCCAACTCTTTCGGCTTGCCCCTCAGCCTGGCAGAAAGAGAAGTGACTTTGGTGGGAGACCGGTCTTCAAACTCGAAGACAACTGTCGTCTGCTTTCTCTGTGACGTCGACTTTCAGAGTCTGCGCACTGGGCAGAGGGCGGGTCATTTGCATGTTGATCACGGCTTGACTTTGCTGTGTCCCACACTGGAGAAAGTGACACCGTGACAAATTGTATTGTTTCTGTTGTAAATTTCTTCCTCACTTTGCTGGAGACGGGAAGCATTTGTTGAGAGGTCTGCTGGCAATGCTGTCACCGATTTCCGTTTATTGCTCTGGACAAACATGGTTTCACACCCCTCACCTCCTTCCATTCCATCCCCACTTTAACACTTCGTTTGCAGAAAGAGAATTTTTTAAGTTCAGAAGTAGCTTGAAAACAATCTTTTCTCAAACTAGAACACTTAGGCCTAAACATTACAAGCGTGCTTGTAGATACATTTTGTCGAGATTGAATAAAGATGCCCCCCCCCTCTCCCACACCTCCCTCTCCCTCCCGCTCTCTCTCTTTCTTCTTTCTTTCTTTCTCTCTGATGTTGTCAACTCTATCTGACCCCGACTTGAATTACAGACGGAAAATAATATGGCATGGGATTGAGGATTTAAAAGGTCAAGTTTTAGAAATTATTAATACTAAAATAACTGTATAATCATGCATGATTTAATACAGTTCATTATGATAACGTCTCCTTAGCGTATGTTGAATTTTTAGACTTACTGTCTGCAGAAGACCTGACTAAAAGGACAGTGGTTTGATTATGCTTGACAATATCATGATTTTCGCGGTTGATCATCTTTCCATTTCTCTCACGTAAACGCAGCAACATTTTTTTTTTCTGATTGTTTCTCCTTCGCATGCGAAGAGTATGAGCTTCACATTGGGTGGGTCCGTAGATAAGTGATAAAACCAGTCTGGACTCGAAGTGTCTGTGGCGCTACGGACAAAGGTGTAGCTATTGATGTCCAAGTGTGGGTGTTTTTATTGTGCCTCCTTGCACTGTTGTTGTCTCAGAATGGCATTGTCGATCCTCATAGGCTGCGACACCAGACGGGACCCGGTTGTGCCTTGCTTAGCGATCGGAGGCTGGAGCTTCCCATGTGCTGGGGTCAATGCCTCAGCGCTTGTGGGAGGTCTTCAAGGTGTCTTTGTAACGCTACTTCTGCCCCCCCCCCCACCCCCCCCCCCCACCCCACTCCCCATCCCCTGTCTCACTCACGAGGAAGTCGCGGATAGGTCATGTGAACTATTTGTCAGTGGGTGGTTTACTATATAATGAACCCAGGTTTATGCGTCACTTCAGACTGGTATGAATGCAGAATGACAGTTTTAAAAAATTGAACAGCATTCTTTGCATAGTCATTTCTCTATCGGCACGTGCATTTCCAGAATTGCGATAGTTCAGTTCTAGTTTGAAGGAGTTGTGCCAGTGTGTGAACTAATCTATTTTCATTAAACCACATCTGTATAGTGGTGAGGCCAAAGATACCCTCCCACCCCCCACCCTTCCCAGAAAATATGGATTAACAAGTTCCTGATATATGCAACAACCTAACGTGCTTCTCAGACATACGTGACCACAGTTCGGTAGCCATCATCATCATCAACATCATCATCATCAACAACAACATCGTCCCTCAGCTTGGGAGTCTTCGGGGGGACATGAGGGCTGAAAAGACAGACGACCTCCTCCACGCTGTTGTGAGGGTGGCTGTCAAGTGAAGACCCAGAAAGAGTGGCACTCTTCTGTGAAAGGGTAACAGCGATACGATGTATACCGGCAGACCAAGTGTGAAAAATAACCATGTCTTGCAAGATGTAACAGCGTTACTTCACGTCGCTATTACTGTAATGTTTATTCACGAAACAAATACATGATTTGTTGATAAAAGTTTTATGCCTATCTTTTTTTTTTATAAACAGCCCAGTTTGATTACTAAATAATCTATTTTGTGCCCTTCCCAGAGGTGCAATATCCATATGATTAGGATGTTTGGAAAGAACTGATCATTTGCAATTCATGTGCCAAATTTGGTATCAACTAAATATTTCCAGACAAAATGACAATGTAAAGTTTACCACACACACACACACACACACACACACACACACACATATATAATTATTGTTATCATTATTAAATTATTACTGTTAAATGTAATTGCATGTTAGGTATGCATTTTTTTGGTAGTTTTCTACCTTTTCTGTTTCCCTTCCCCCTAATTAATTAATTAATTAATGAGGATATATTATTTCAATTGATGGATTAAAAGACACATTAGTTTGTTTTCAGCCTGTCCTCGTGCACAAGAAAAAATATAACAAACACGCATTACATTAAAAATAGAAATTTCAAAATCATGCCAGAATACATATAGCCTAAATACATATATGCATGCATAAGATTTCAAAATTATTTCAAAATACACATAAGTACATAGATGCATGCATCAGTTATGCCCATCGCTCGGCATATATCACAGACTGACATGAACATACAGTTGGGCCAACAGCAAAGTGAGAGCTGGATGAGTAATGGTTTCTCGACGACAATGAAAGTCATTTACAGCCTAGTCTTTTGTGAAGGACCACGACTGAAATCTGGAGGCAAGATTGTACTGGTACTTTGTGCTGCAGCCTTGGAGGCTAGTTGGCCTTTGGGAACCATCCTAACGCCGATTGTCCTAAAACCCTCTTGGCAGGGAGAGTGGGGTTGCAACTTGAACAAGACACCCTCCATTATTGTGATCAAATTCTAGCCCAGATAGTCGGGACAGCAGAAGGCCCACCTCTGCTGTTCTGGTGGTTATAGTCGGACACGACTGACTATCACACACACACACACACACACACACACACACACAGATAGAGAGAGAGGGGGTGGAGTATAAAGTCTCGGGCGAACTAATTAGAACAAAACACAAAGGGATTCCAGTCCATATTCGAAAAGTAACTTGACACTTCCCAAATATTTCTGTCAAAAGGCAGAGTACAGGAACGCAAAATGATTGACGACAAACGGTCCTGCGCGTGAAACACGACAAATTGGCGCAGGAACGGGCTGTACGTGTTGAAGTGAAATGCGTGAACTCGCCTGCGGAGGGCGATAGGAGCGGCATGTGTTGGCCAGTCGTTCATCGAACTGGTGCAGTGCACCACTGTGTCTCCGTGTCATTGTGTCAGTGTCCTCCTAAAGCGATGGAAGCAAGGAGCTGTAGAAATACGGGTAAGCACTTTTGTAACTAACATAGTGCTAGTTGTTGGTATAAGGTCCTGTTTTAGCAAACACACATCTTTTATTTGTTTAGCAAACACCACAGACTTTCCTGGAAGTTGTTCTTCTTCTCGGGACACGCATGGAGAAAGGGACATTCACAGAAGTACCCGTGTAAATGGCGTAGTTAGCTGGTGGATTAGCATGTTGTTTTTTCACCGGAAGAGAGTGGTTGCAATGAACAGTTACGTATTTTCTGTTAAATGTGCAAGGCTGTTGACACTGAGGTGGTTTTCGTTAGTTTTATTGGTATATTTGAAGCATTCTTAGAAATATACATTTGGAAAGACATTACCCCTTTAATCCATCCGCCTCACCCTCCCCCCTTCCCCACCGTACCAACCCACGCCACTCCTCATTCTTCATCTCTGTGTTCTAGAAATCATAAGTAGGCTACAGAAAGTCGACAGTTTTGTGCGCTTTCATCAGCATACGACAGGAAAGTGTCAATAAAGAAAAATGTTTTCAGAAATTAATTTTAATTTAATAATAATGATAATGACAACAACAGTAACTATGACAATAACAATAATGACAGTAACAATAGCTGAAACAATACGTGAATAGTTATACATTATATACTTATGATTGTAGTGACTACCTCGCGTCTTGAAGACCCTGAAACAATGTCACGTTATGTTTTTAGTTGTACAGGAAATTGAAAAAGAAAATGCAGAGCCTTTGGAAATAATACATTGAAACATGTGCATCAGAAACGCACTGACGCCATTCCTACCATTCTCCCCTCCTCTCACACCCCACTCCCCTCCCTGTGTTGCAGAAAGTAATGGGACTACTTCGATGCGTCAACGACCAGTCATAATGACCAGCATTTTTTGTGGGTTTTTTTCAGTGCCGAACCCCGTGCAGACATTGACAAGCTGGTGTCTTCCTTCGAGCCATCAGGAAACGGAAATCCTGCTTAAAGCTTTGGGGCCAGTTCTATCCACACCACCGTATCAAGGGTTCTTCAGGTCAAACCCAGTCTGATCCAGCACGGTCTCCCTGGTGACGTAAGTATAAATATTTGTGTGTGTGTGTGTGTGTGTGTGTGTGTGTGTGTGTGTGTCTTTGCATACTACTTGGTCAGGGCGGGTCACAGAACTGAAAAGAAAAATCGATATCAGCCTTTTTGCGATTAGATTTTTATGCCATAGCTGGTAAATAATTTAGAGGGGATGATCGAGTAGGGGATGTGTGTTACCAGCAGTATGGTGTGATAGTAATCTTTGTCTATGTCAGTGGTCACATAAACAGTGTGTATGCTGCTCCTCGTGTCAGTGAAAGAAGAGCTGACGACGACCGATATGAATAAAACTCGATGACGACAATGGACCTTGAGTTGCGTACAACACATCACTGATACACGTTGTGGTGTAGTGTTTCAGTTTCAGGCAGGGGACTCGGCGACACCTCAACTGCTGAGAAAGAATTCATATATTTCGGGTAATTTGGTAATAGTCTCACACAATCGTTTCCAAATGAATCTTCAAGTGGCTTTGGACACCTTGCCCCGGTGTGCGACTGAATCAGTGAAAACGTAATTAACGGCGATTACGCCACGTTCGTTGCAAGACGAGACAAGGAAATTCATTTCCTGTGCTCCCTGGCGGCACAGCAGCATTGTACATTAGCACCTTTTACACACGGTGACACCATATTTTTTTGTTCTTTTTCTGCCCATCATCTGCAACGTTTCATTAGGACTACTCCCACGCTACTTATTCCGAGTCCCCCATACACAGCCACACCCGGGTTCATCTGTCGCAGTCCCAGCGTCGGCAGTTCAGACATAGTCGCGGAGCGAGACAAATTAAGCGTCCCCTTCATAGTGGAGACCGCTATGACGTCATTCCAGTCACAGTCCCCCATGGATCTGCTGATACTGAAGACCTTGACAGGACTCGCCCCAAGCACGGAAGTGGAGGGGTATCAAAGTTGAGGTCACCATGAGAGCAGGGCATGAAAGGCCACGCAATTTGGGTTTTTTTTCTATTTATGATGGATGAGGATACTATGGAGGTCCATATAGGTGGTACTCTACGCTTCCTGTCATAATGATATCCCGGCGTTAATCGGGCCCGAGAGATACAGGTACTTGCAGTGTTATACACACACCATATAAACAAAAAAAGTAATGGCAGAAAGTAAACAAATACAACAAACCCTCACGAGCAAACAGGCTAATGCATATTCACAAGTCATTTTCCTTCGCAACAGACAATATTAAGCGCATAGAGCTTCAAGAATATGTGCTATAGCAAGAAGTCTGAATAAATAAACAGACAATATTATTTTCTCTGTCGGTATGTAAAGTTTTATTGAAAAAAAAATGTATCGTCGAGTCCAACCGTTTGGTCAGGAATAACTTATAACTGACAAGGCCCCTGACCACCCCATCCCCCTCCGCCACCTTCCAGCCCCTCCGCCCAAACTAAAGTTGCAACAAAGTTCGAAGCTCTAGAGTTTGATTTTAACGATTGTAGACAGCGACATCAAGAGCATCGTTTCCAGTATGTTTTATCCTTTTTTTTCAGTGCAGCTGCAAGTGCCGGCGTTATGATGGAACGTGCAGTGAAGGGTGACCAGAGACGGGGAAGGAGGTGCAGTTGTTGGAGTTGGGCTGGACTGAAAAGGTAGAGAACTGATGTGCACAGAGCTGTGATTTTGAGCTAGCCTCCCTTTTTCCCCGGTCAAACATGTCGCCCGCTGAACACACATGGGAACCTGTGGTTCAGAGGTTCTGTATGGGGCAGAACGAAGACATAATTTCCTGCCTCTGTCAGTTTCAAGATGTTTGTTTTTAAATACTTTATATTGCAAAGATATTTTTCTTTTGTTTTGAAATCCTTGGTGATGGTGGTCGTGATGGTGGTGAATATCTAGTTGGATTTCACTTGTATTGTTTGTTGGATTGCAGGAATGTATTTGATTTATTGATGTCTGTGTTCTCAACGTTATAAAGATTTCATACCTGGACATATTTTACAGTGTATTCATAGCCCGAAAAGTCTTCGCGGTCGGTTAGGCTTTAAAAAAAAAAAGACAAACTTGATAAAATGTAAAAAGTATGCTTAAAAAGAAGAAAACAACCAGCAGGAGCCAATCAGTAAATTCTAGTGACCCCATGCAAAAACAAAAAACAAAACAAAAACAAAAAACAGAGAGAAAAGACAAAATTCATACTTTACCGAACTGGGCCATTTGCCCGTGTCAAAGAGAACAGTGGGGCAGGGACGAAAACCAAACGTAAGAAAACAGCGTTCATTTAGATTGCATGGCCAAGGGTTTTAAAGTACATGATCTGTCCATGAAGCATGACCTTTACTGAAATGCCTTGTTTGTGTAGATCGCGGCTTCCATTGAGTGTTTCACGTTTGACAGCACTAACGCTAATCTGAACACAGATGGCTGTTTGTAAAACTTCGGAAGAATAAACTGTTCTCTAACCTGTTAAGAAAAAGAAAGGGAGACAAAGGGTTTTGGGAGTTTACTTTCTTTCAAAGGAATCTTTCTTGTAAAGTGAACTCACTGAATGTGGGCTCCATCTTCACTCGGAGAAGGTGAAGGTGAGGGGTAACAGGGGAGTGTTTGGAAGTGTGATGTAAAAGGAGGAAGGCCAGGAAAGGATTATAGCAGCTGAACCAAGGACGGGAGCAATAGCCGAGTGGTTAAAGCGTTATACTTAAAATCTGAGGGTCCCAGGTTCGAATCTCGATAACGGCGCCTGGTGGGTAAAGGATGGGGATTTTTCCGATCTCCCAGGTCAACATATGTGCAGACCTGCTAGTGCCTGAACCCCCTTCGTGTGTATACGTACGCAGAAGACCAAGTACACATGTTAAAGATTCTGTAATCCATGTCAGCGTTCGGTGGGTATGGAGACACGAAAATACCCAGCATGTATCAACGACGACAGAGTCATCGGCAAGTCGATGTTGGTCGTGTAACGGTAAGAAGCAGGAAAGAAGGAACAGACAACGCTGCAGTGGTGGTTTTTTTTAAACTGCTCACAATTGACAAGTCACAATTGGTGAAGCAGGGTTAAGGTAGGGTCAGGCCAGAAAAGATCAGACTGGACACTTCTGCCATCTAAACAGCAACCATGTGCACATGAATACAATGATTTCAGTACATTATCACAAGTACAATTCAAACTAAAAGAATTTTCGCTTCTAGAATTTTTTTATTTCTTTTATCTATCAACCTGTCTGTCTATTTTGCTGTTGGAGTGGCGACTTGTGGGCCTGAAACAGCATCAGGCTGTGTTCAGGGCAGGCATTGGTCCTGGCTTGCTGGGACGACAGGTGACCGTTGGTAGCTTGCTGGCAGCTCCGCATACAGCTGCTCCAATAACAGCTTAGGGAAAATATAATAAGCTAGGTTTTTTTAACACGCACACGCACACCCACACCCACACACACACACACACACACACACACACACAAAATCAGCATGTTGATTGATGACTACGCAGATATTTTCAATTTTAGATAAAATACTTCGATTTCGTCGGTACTAGTTTCCCCTATCTTTGGAAAATACAACCCTTGACTTTGTTAGTCCTTTCTACTGTATAAAATGTACTTAGTTTAACTGTAACTTTGTCTTTGGAACATATGCATCCTGACTTTGATTAATTATCCTTTTTACCCTATCTTTCATTATTGTCCATTACGAGGAAGAGAGCCTTAATTGTTTGCTTACTTCAGGATTCTGTTGGTATTTCGTTTTGCGAAAATGGTGTAAGACAATACCACATGAGCGCCTGTAATGCATCCATTAGCAGCTTTTTCGGTCCCCCGTCTTTTTCAAACTCTCCGTATGTGTGCGTGTGCATGCATGTGTTTGTGTGTGTGTGTGCGCGCGCGCGTGCGTGTGTGTCCGCTGTATGTGTGTGTGTCCGTTTTGTGTGTGTGTGTGTGCGTGCGCGTGTCCGTGTGTGCATCTCCGCTTTGTGTGTGTGTGTGTGTGTGTGTGTGTGTGTGGAGGATGAACAGCCCTGAAATGTCCCTTTTGCGGTCGGCTGGGCTATAAGCAACAAGATTTGATTTGATTTGCCAGATTCACTTCTCACTCCGTGCGCCCTGTAATAGCGCCTTTGAGGCTGCCTGGGGCTGGAGGCAACACGATTTTGATTTGATTTTGTATAACCATGTACGTACTGCACACGCGCGCGTGTGTAATTGACTTTACGCGTGAAGATGGGTGGAATCCATTCAATTGTGGAACTTTATAACAAAACACTGCCCCCACATTCTGCGCCTTTACATAGGCCAGAAACACTCCCGCTGTCTGTATCCACGTCTATACACAGCCGTGGTCCTGGAACTGCATCCAACGGCTAGAAGGTGTCATTTTTATGTAGCCGTGAGGTCATACACACCGGCGGCCCCCTCATGACGGTCGGCTGTGCAGTGAACAACCTGGTTGGATTTGTGGCCACACGTCAGAGGACAGTCTGCACTGTTGTTGAATCACCGGTGGTGTTCAATACTGCCTATTATAATTCAGCGTACACATGTTGTTCAATAGTGCCTGTTCTAATTCAGCGTACGCGTGGTGCTCAATAGTGCCTTTTTTAATTCAGCGTATACACGGTGGTGTTCAATAGTGCCTGTTCTAATTCAGCGTACACACGGTGGTGTTCAATAGTGCCTGTTCTAATTCAGCGTACACATGGTGGTGTTCAATAGTGCCTGTTCTAATTCAGCATACACATGGTGTTCAATAGTGCCTGATCTAATTCACCGTACACATGGTGGTGTTCAATAGTGCCTGTTCTAATTCACCGTACTCTTGGTGTTCAGTAGTACCTGTTCTTTTAGCGTACACATGGTGGTGTTCAATAGTGCCTGTTCTAATTCAGCGTACACATGGTGTTCAATAATGCCAGATCTAATTCACCGTACACATGATGGTGTTCAAATAGTGCCTGTTCTAATTCACCGTACACTTGGTGTTCAGTAGTACCTGTTCTATTTAGCTCACACATGGTGTTGTTCAATAGTGCCTGTTCTAATTCAGCGTACACATGGTGTTCAATAATGCCAGATCTAATTCACCGTACACATGATGGTGTTCAAATAGTGCCTGTTCTAATTCACCGTACACTTGGTGTTCAGTAGTACCTGTTCTATTTAGCTCACACATGGTGGTGTTCAATAGTGCCTGTTCTAATTAAGCGTACACATGGTGGTGTTCAATAGTGCCTGTTCTAATTCAGCGTACACATGGCGGTGGTCAATAGTGCCTGTTCTAATTCAGCGTACACGCAACACTGCACACACAGCCCCATGATGACGACAGTTATCCGGCCTAGAGTAACCCGTCCGCATGGGAAGCGAGAGAATCAGAACGCACTGGTTCGAATCCCATAATCGCCAGTCTTTTCTTACCCTCCACTTGATCTTGAGTGGTGGTCTGAGCACTAGTCATTCAGATGAGATGATAAACCGAGGTCCCGTGTGCAGCATGCACTTAATGCACGTAAAAGAATCCACGGCAGCAACAAGGTTGTTCCTGGCAAAATTCTGAAGAAAAATCTAAGGTAGGACAACAAATAACACTGCAGGCAGAAAAAATACAAAAGAATGGGTGGCGCTCTCAGTGTAGCGACGCGCTCTCCCTGGGGAGAGCATCTCGAATTTCACACAGAGAAATCTGCTGTGGAAAAAGAAATACAATACGGTAATCACCAAGTCGCATCGCCAGACTAGATGAGCACCACTTCAGACTTGGAGATCGCTGCCGCGTCCCCTCTACGACAACCTGACACCCGAGACTGACGAACTCAGCGAGGGAATTAGAAGTAAACTCGAAAACCAGGAGAGTGGCTGGCGAAGAATACCGCAGAATTTGGGACCGGGGTTTCTTTTATCTTTAATGAATGACGGGGATGAGGAGGATAATGCAGCTGCTGTGAAGATCAGTTCAGGTGTAGGACAACGCGAAGATGCCGCACTATACGCTACCTATTGGTGAGGGAGTTGTAACCATAGAATGCACGTCGATTATGCATGGAGCAAGACTTTGCACGCTGTAATACACTTTGCGTCATGTTTTGAGTTTTTTTTGAAAAGACAAGGAAATATTTCACACAAGCTAATCGCTTAACTATGACCGGGCTCAGATACACTTTGGGTGATGGTGGCGAGTCTGCATTCTTCTGATGAAAATCCGGTCGCAAAGGGCCGGTTCTGCATCACAAGCAGTGCCACCGTTAGTACCGCCTTCACATTCACTTGGCTCTGCGATGTCTTCACAGGTCTGTGTGGAAGGACGACAGATACGTCTGGTTTGGCAACCAGTCACTGTCAACACTGCGGTGGCAGGTGAAGAGTCCACAGAAGATATACACAAAATTGTGAGACTACTAGAAGGGTCAACATTTCACTCAAACATAATAAAAAATAATTCTGAAAAGACACCGAAGGTCCCTGTAGAAAAAATAGTTTCGAAAACTACGATGATTATATGAATACTTATATTGCTCCTATCCTCGGGTCAGAGACCAAGGTTAAAGCACTTTACAAACACGGAGTCATTCGTACAACAGTCTGCCTTTCTGGGTAGATCCAACTGACAGCTGCCATCGGGTGCTCATCGTTCGTTTCCAATGTCACTCGCGCGCGCGCGCACACACACACACACACACACACACACACACACACACACACACAAATTGCATACACATATATATTGCTTCTAAAAGGAGGGATAGGAGGTAAAGAAAGAATAAGGACAGAGAGATCAAGGCAGAAGGGCCCAGGTGCTAGACGTCAGTGACTCTGACGTTCAATCCACTCGGCTGTGCGGTCCCCAAGCGGTCAATGACGCGGCTCTCCATGTACTTTCTGTACGTGTTGTCACCGTTCTTTGGGCGAGCGCTTCTCCGAACACCTGAGGTCGATGAAGCTAGGCTACAACGATCCTATCGGCCAGCATTTTACTGGCCCACACCACAGCTTCACCCATGCAAGAATCTCAGCTGTGTGGCAGAACCCCAGTGACAGCACGTACAGAAAGTACATGGAGAGCCACGTCATTGACCGCTTGGGGACCGCACAGCCAAATGGATTAACGTCAGAGTCACTGACGTTTAGCGTCTGGGCCCTTCTGCCTTGATCTCTCTGTCCTCATTCTTTCTTTACCTCCTATCCCTCTTTTTAGAAGCAATATGTATGTGTATGCAATTTTGTGTGTGTGTGGGTGTGTGTGGGTGTGTGTGCGTGAGTACGTATGGCACTGAATGGTGATCAGCAAGTGTTTAGTGTGCATGGCCCATCAAAACAGAAAGCAGTGAGATGTCATCACCCTTTCCTTACATAGGCTTTCCTTTTCACTCTGTCCTCTTCTCATCACTTGACAACGGGCCTATGGACCGAAACGTCGTGTCAAAACTAAGAGGATTCAACTACCACCCAAAAGGTTTTTATAAACTTTATTTTTTTGTCTTTGAAGAATCCTGCAGTCATTTTTGTCTTCTTCCATGTTAAAATGAGTTAAACATTCACCGACGCTTATTTCAAGACTTGTTTTTTTTTTTGTTTTTTTGTTTTTTGGTTTGCAGTGTGTGTGCACCAACACAGGTGTTTACAGATAACGCTGTCGTGCGCGTAGGTGACTGCAACGGGGAATGGAATTTTTTGCACACCCCGAAAACGTTTCTCACCACATCGAAGTTTTGCCATCCCCGAAAGCGTTTGACACAGATTAAATACGTCAGTGTTTCACATACCTCAGCACATCATACATACATCTACATACATTAAACATATCACTGTTTTATATCAGTATCACACACAATCAACCTTTTTAATAATTAAATGTGAAACAAGGCATTACAGTTAATGCCATCAATTGGTATGATGGATGTTTACATTCGTCAGGTTGGTTGGTTGTTTTTTGGGGAGGGGTGTTTTTGTTTTTTAAACTGATTTTATTTTTGAAGGTGGGTACAGTCACTGTCAACAGAGCACCAACTGGAAATTATGGTTCAGTTACTCAAGGAGGCGTCACAGCGTTCGGATAAATCCATCCATATACGCTACACCACATCTGCTAAGCAGATGCCTGACAGCAGTGAAACTCAACGTGCTTAGTCAGGCCTTGAAGGGGGGGGGGAGCCACATAAGGAGATAAATGGATGTCATCAAATTAATAAATAAATGAAATAAATAGATAAATGAATAAATAAATCTAAAAACCTGTTGCACAGTTCAGTCAGCTCAATTCAAGCTGTGAAAAATCGTATTGTTCAATGACAACAACCCCCCCAAAAGTAAACTAAATGATATTGATACAGAATTTCCACCTCTTTCCCTTTTACTGTTTACATTACACTTTTAACATTAATGGAAAGACTGCAGCAACAACCCATTAGAAAAGTTCAGGACGGCCAGGAACAACAGCTGGAGACAGATCCTTTCCGCCTGATACACTGTGCAGTGGCCACGGTTTGTTCATCTCTCTCCCTCTTCTTTCTCCGCTCATGCTCAGCAGTGGCGTCAAATTGCGACGCCAGGTTTCTCCCGACAAATCCTGTCCTCGGCTGCCGCAATGTTGAACGCCGTCAAGAGTCAGCGTTCCCCCCCCCCCCTCCCCCTTAATTCCCCTCCCCCCTCGGACATTCTTCGACGGGTGGGTGGCACGAGCTGGCGGGGTTCTCTGGATGTGTGTTCGGGGGTCTTCTTCAACCCCCGCCCCCACACCCCCAGTGAGAAAAACTAACACTGAGGGAGAGTTTCAGGCAGATAGCTGTCAGACGATACTATGCCGTCACTCACGAATTAGTTTTCTGTTTTCTTTCCTTCTGTTTTTTTCTTTTTAGACTTAATCTCCACAGAATTAAATAACGTTGATTGAATCTGGAAATGGAGCGAAGACATGTGCTGACTTTGAGAACCGCTACAAGAACTGCAACGATTCTGTGGTTGGGTTTATTTACCAAGAAGAGATCATGGACTCCGGTGTCATTTGTCTTGATTTGTAATCAGTGACTTAACCCAGTTACCTGTGGAGTACTGAAGGGAATCAACAGACTGGAAGCAGCATAAATATGGGTGATGAAATGTTCCCCACGCTCTGCAACAAGGCACCATCGAAACGGGCATAGAAATAACTTGTGTGGGCCACTGACGATGTAAACTACTGACAATGTAAATCTGCCACGGAAAAATACGCTGTTGCCAGCTGTGTCTAACCACGCGGACAAAGTTATGTTTAATTGTGACAATAGATCAGGAAGTAAACACCATCAGCTGTTACCAGATTGTGAGTGCAGCAGCACCACCACCCGCCCCGGAAAATCGGAACAATGACACTTCAAACTGTTTCTTTGAAGAAATGCTTTGCTAAATTTTCTGCCAACAGGGTTCAGTCCCCAGGTGTTTTTCTTTTTTTTTTTCTTTTAACTCGGTGACCGACTTTCGACTCATCCGGTTTCGGAAAACAACGGACTCATCTTTTAAGCGAAGTCACATGAAGGTAACATTTTGTGTTTTTTATTGGTTTGCATAACTTTCTCTTTTTTTTTTCCCCATGGGGGGGGGGGGGTTGGGGGGGGGGGGGGGGGTGGGGGGGGGTAGGTGGATACTTTGCTTTTACAGACATAAAGGTAACATTTTGTTTTTGTTTTTTATTGGTTTGCATAACTTTCTCTTTTTTTTCCCATTGGGGGGGGGGGGGGTTGGGGGTGGGGGGGGGGGGGGGGGTAGGTGGATGCTTTGCTTTTACAGACATAAAGGTAACATTTTATTTGTTTTTTTTTATTGGTTTGCATAACTGAGTTTCTTTTTTTTTTTTTTTTTTCCCCATTTGGGGTGGGCGTGGGGGGGTAGGTGGATAGGTGGATGCTTTGCTTTTACAGACATAAAGGTAACATTTTTTTTTTATTGGTTTGCATAACTGAGTTTCTTTTTTTGTGTGTTTTTTTCCCCCATTGGGGGGGGGGGGATGCTTTGCTTTTACAGACTGGTTTAGATGCAGTTCCTCTTTTCGATTTGCATAAAACATGTTCGGGGTTCGTTTTTTTTTAGGGGATTAAAGTGGTAAGGGATGGGGCCATTTTTTGAGCCCCACCCTGGCCCTGACCTCCATACCACTGTCACTGTCTCCCTCACCAGCTGTAACGAAACCTTCAAAGACAGCTTGCATTGAACTCTGAAAATCCACCAAAAGAAAGTATTTTCTCCAAAGTTGACAGAGTTTTCAGAAATGTGTAACACAAGATTTAAAAAGAAATATCCTGGCAGATTTGTTTAAATCGAAGTTAACTGTTGAAATCGCACGAAGAGAGGTACTATTTGAACATCAGTATGATGCATTGCAATTTTGTTGACGAAAAGCTATTCAAAAGGCCAGTACCCCCGAAAACGGAGTATGGCTGCCAACATGGCAGGGTAAAAAACGGTCATTTTATACGGAAAAGCCCACTGGTGTACATTCGAGTGAATGTTGGAGTTGCAGCCCACGAACGGAGGAGGAGGCGGCCAGCAACCTCGCTTTAGTCGGCAGTTCAGTGTTGAGGTGAAAACTCAGATTTTGAAGGGAAAACGAACCTGTGGCGGAACGAACGTGACGACAAAACCTCCTCGCCTGGTAGGTGAAATGAAATGAACGACCGGAGACGAAAATACACTCCACCTCATGGGTTCGCTTCCAGTTTGTTCAAGGTATCTGTAGCGGTGTATGGTTGGATATGCAAACGTCACATAGGTCCCTGGACGTTTGGTGTCGATGACGGCTGGCGAGGGAGCACGAAACGGGTAGCGTCAGTTGTATAACATGACGTAACGTAATGTGTAATCAACAAGCCTTTCGTGTATTGGTGAGTGCATTGGTTTGTTTGCTGCTGTTGTCTCCTGAGGTGATGTTAAAAAAAAAAAAAAAAAAGAGAGGCAAGGCCTTCAAGACTCACTTGTGATAAAGTCCCCTAGCATTAATTACAGAGTAATTTCCCTTTTTTTACACTCTGCACCGAAACGTTTGCAAAATAAATAAAAATTCCATGCTTAGCAAAAGAAGTTCCTGTTTGAACAAAAAATGATAATAATGACTCCTCTTGTTGTGTCAGAATAAGAGGTCAAAGTGCCAAGTTTAGAGAATACAAAAAATATAAATATAACAGTAAATGCAGTTTGCATATAATCAGGCTTCTTTTTTATTTTTTTGTGCCCATCTCAGAGGTGCAATATTGTATTAAACAAGATGACTGGAAAGAACTGAATTTTTCCTATTTTTATGCCAAATTTGGTGTCAACTGACGGAGTATTTGCAGAGAAAATGTCAATGTTAAAGTTTACCACGGACACACACACACACACACACACACACACACACACACAACCGAACACCGGGTTAAAACATAGACTCACTTTGTTTACACAAGTGAGTAAAAAAAAAAAAAGAAACGCAAAAAAATTGTGTGTGTGTGAGAGAGAGAGAGAGAGAGAGAGAGAGAGAGAGAGACTAATCATAGCCACGTCAGCCAGAAGGAAACTGTAGCAAGACAAAAAGGCTCCTTGATGTATCGCAGCTGGTGGTACACTATTCAGGTGTTAACTTTGAAACATAAGTTTGCTTTAGTTGTCGAATGTTATACGAATATCATTCTCAAATGATAAAAAGGATATTGTTAAAAACTGGTTGATTTTGAATATTGTAAGAACATGTTTCGTAGCTACCGTTTCAATTTTTTCCAGATTTCTAAGACTATCCAAACCCAGCCGTGCAAGTACATTTTGTGTTTCGGGGACAGTCAAGACTTAGCCAGTGCGTACGTGTATATGAGACGTCAGTGCGCACGTGTGCCCATACCTTCGCAGAAAAAGCACACTCGCTTGCACGTCATGTGGATCGGACACTTTTTTTCATTTATGTTGTGGGCTATACACGTGTTTGTTTGATATATTTCCACATACTTGCACTGAAACTCGCCGCGAATTGCACGAACTATCGCGCTTACACACACACACACGAGAGAGAGAGAGAGAGAGAACGGGCGCTGCAAAAAAAAATGTCATGGTTTATTTTAAGAAAACTGTCATTTGCATCATCTCTCAACTTCACCTCCCCTTCCCCACCGGCTCACCCCCTATCTCCCTATTCTTGTCATACCACTCAGACAGTTTGCACTTAGATATTAACACTGAGGTTTTCTTGTGCATGACCAAGTGGGGGAATATCTTGACTTTCCAAATCCTGGTGCTCTGAATGCGTCATGAAAACTCGTCCTGTCACCCCTGTTGTCAAGTAGACTTGATGGATTAAGGAAGTGGGGCACACTTAACAGTACAAGGCACGGGTGGGTGGGGTGGGGTGGGGTGGAGGGTAGGGATTAGGGATATTAGTAGAGATAGAGACAGAGAGAGCGAAGCACCTGGTTTGTGGGTGCATCAGTGTCACCCCTGTGACGCAGAATGGCACTTATGGCGTAAAGCAATCCTCCAAACAGTACCCCCCCCCCCCTCTCTCTCTCTCTCTCTCCCTCCCTCCTTGGGGGCTCATAGTCCTACCGTATATGACGACAAACCTTAAAAAAGTTAAAAGGGTTAGATATTTTCGAAAAGGAAGTTTTACTTATTTGACTTTACTTTAAAAAGATAGATGTTAAGAAAGCTTCTTTCTCATCTGAAAGAAGTTAAAATCCTTCAGGACCACCGTTAAATACAGTACTGCTAAAGACGCCACAAAACAGAACACAGATTGTATGTATAACATATATACTCTCCACACTCCAGCCATACCAGAATGTGTGGTGTTTTGTCTTAATGTGTTTTTGCTTTTTTGAAAATAGTGCTTATCAATGATTTATTTATATAAATGCTTTTGTGAAAGTACTCTTTCAAAAACAAAACAAGAAATCGCTATATTGAATAACAAATTTCCGGCCTCTTGGATGAGAACGAATGCAGTCAATTATTGTATTCCGGCAGGGGATATACTTGGGAGGCTGTCACGTGACCAGTAAAGGTTGAGGACCCACCTACAACCCGACCAGCCCCGCGCAATCAAAGGAAAATTTATGAAAAAATGGGTCTCCGGATTCTCGCACGCTCAGTGAAGTGCAGCCAACACCAAGAATTTTAAATACAAAACTTTATTCCCTCACTTAAAGACATACTGGCCACCGAAACAGCAGTGAGGCCCTAACAACTATTTCCCTTTATTACCCCATCCCACCCTCCCAACCTTACTAACCCGCTAACCATAATTCGCCTCACAATATCAACCGTCTTTTCGGAATAGGAAACACACACACACACACACACACACACACACACACACACACACACACACAAAACATACTAAAAAAACAACAACACACAATCGCTTGAACTCACTCAACCCCTCTTGTGGTACTGCGTTCACACATGCACAACCATGTCTGGCTCACGTTGGCCCTGAGCCCGATGGCCCATGCCACAGACAAACCGCCAAGATGCCGGCAACCACCGAGAGTCCCAGTCCCCGTGCAGACAGGCCATGCACTGAGGTCATCCAGCAAGGCGGCAGTCTATCCCCATGCCCGGCAGGGACACTCCAGCGACAAACCCGAGGAACACTCGGGCACCAGGGAAGGCTGCAGGCGCCCAGGAAAACGGCGGAGGCTCGGAGAGGTGGGTTGCATGAATCAAGACCACGGGCACCCGGGGAACCTACAGGCACCCTCAGAACTTTCCGGAATTGTCTCTTCGGAGCTGCCGAGCACAAAAAAAAGACACCCAACAGAATGCATGTGCTAAAGCAGACAGGGGTTTCGCACACACCCACACGTACAGCTGAAAGCCTTAATACAGTTGTTTATCATTATCACGAAAAAAACAAACCCAGAATATATGTGCACACAGATATACATAAATCTGGATCCACACGGATAGGTAGAGCTATACTGCACTGAAATTAAAAAATATATATATAATAAATCATCAAAAACTGAAATATATATTAGTGGCCGCTCTTTGCCTTTAGAAAAACAAAACCAACACTTCACTCCCAACATGACTCGCCTCAAGAGCTCGTGAGGGGAAAAAACCAATAAGGGAGATTAAATTCCTGGAACTGGAACGCAGTTCCAGACCTGGTCGGACAAGGACCCAGAATATGCAGTGGCACTGGAGGCCCCAAAAGCGTACCGAATCGGGAAAAAAACCCACTCTCCAAAATGAATGGAGCAGGATTGAAAAAGAAACCTCTCCCTGACCGGGTGCAACTGCCAGTGAATAAAACAACTGCCGATGCCCACGACATCGACAGGTGAGCTTTTCATCATCGAACCTGCAGCTCAGCTTAACAACATGCAGGTATACATGCACGAGAAAAACAACCACCCGAGCTGACTATGGGGGAGAGAAGGAACGAACACGCACGCGCGCGTACGCACGCACGGGAAGAAAAAGAAGAAGAAAAAAAAAACCCACGAAAATCATGACGCATTCGGGGGGTCAAGTTGACCAAAATTTCCTCTTCCTTCCGTGACTACACTGTCGCACGCGACAGAGGCTTTCAGCCTTTCGTATTTAGTTCCCGAGCACCAGTCCTTAAAAAAAAAAAAATAAAAAATAAATAAAAAGGTGCATCGGGTGAAAAGTTTGTTACTGTTATTATTACTTGTTTTAATTTTTTTTTAATGAAGAGGTTTGTAGTGTTTTGTGATCCATGCATGTGATGTAAATGTTTTTCCTTCCCTTTTCCCATCCCTGGGCTATATCAATGATCAATGATGGGAGGCGGGGGTAAGGAGGACACATACTATAGAAGCAATGCTAGGGTCTAACCCTAACGAACTTAAAACAATACTATTTATCCAAAAGAGGTTTGAAATGATCTTTATAATCTTGCCACTGATAAACAAGTGGGGAGATAAAGGCTCCGCGCTTACAGGTTTAAAAAAATCAAACTTGTTTTCCAGACTCCATCACGGAGTCATATTATATATATATATATATATATATATATATATATATATATATATATATATATATATAAAATGTGGGATAGATGTGTGGGAACTGAGGGGAAGAACACCCCAGCCCTGCACGGAGCAGCCGGATCGTGACAACCTTGTCTGTCCACCATCGCCAAGAACACCCACCCCCATCCCCCCAGGCCCTCCACGCTACCTTAACTAGTTTTTCTTTAACGTCGGACAGCGCCAAGCTCATGTCCACTTAAACAGCCATGTCTCCAGCGGCAGCCCGTTTCGCGGCCCTGTCGGCCCTCATTTCCTACAATGTAGCAATGAGCTGGGATCCACTGTAGTCACACTCAGCACCTTCTTTGGAGCGGGTGAGAAACAGTGAGCACCCCGGCCACCACGTCCTCCCTGCTCGACCTGGACTCTGTCTTGATGACGGTTAATGCCGACAGTGAGTCGGACAGGATGGCTTTGGCGAATGGGGGATCGTGGAGCCCGCTAATGAATTCTGGGGCCATTAAAAATTTTTGAATTGCCACCAGCTCTGCTGTGAAAATGTTCACTCTGGGGAGATGGAACTTTTTCTCCATTCCGCCCCACACTGGGATGTATTGGATGCAGAAGGCGGCGCCCACTCCATCCACTCCAAATGAACCGTCGGTGTAAATTCATAAGTAATTAATGAAATTTCACATATACAGTTGTCAGTATGTACATATACAGCGGATTGTCACTTTCTTGTTTTCTTTTCCTTTTTTTATTATTACTATTTATTTTTTTAATACCCGCCATGTCCAGGTCCACCCGCAGCCTCTTCGGTAAGCAGGGTACTGGGGAAGGGGCCGTGTGGCCCCCCTCTGTACCTCCAGCCCGGCCCACGTGAGTAGATCCCGGACATGGCCATAGGAGGTTGTGCTGGCTCCACCGGCCTGAGGCAGAGCGAAGATGTTCATCAGGTCCGGGCCGGTGGGGATGGGCACTGTCTGAGACCTCAACAGGTATTTAGAGCATATAAGCTTCAGTAGTACCTCAGTGGAAGCAGCCCCGGCTCCCTGTACACTATTATGGCATTGGGTGTCGCACGTGGAAGGGCCTCGCGACAGTTTCAGGGCCCGACACTCAGTCGCCTTCATGGCCGAGACCATGGTGGGTGTGACGTCATACAGGCCCTCCAAGTCATAGGTCAGGGAGCAGGTGAGAACCATGCTGCTCGAACAGTTTGCCCGTGGCAGGCGAGAGAGCGTCTTTAGCAAGTTAATCGCTCGCGCCACCCTGGATAGTTCTCTTTGACGTGTGTGGCGCTACCCCTCCGACAGAAGGTCACGCGTAGATATTTGTGTCAGAGTGGTGAATAGTGGTGTTAGTGACTGACATGAAAGACCTTTGGGACTCCCATGCCATACAGTGAAAAACTGCAAATGTAGTGTTTTCAACCGACAGGACAAAGCCATGTTCATGTAAATATGTGGCTATCCTGTCGACCGCATTTTGAAAATTTCTCATCTTTTATAAATACTAGATCTTTTCAAAGTGTTCTTAAATTTTTTAAAGAGGTTTCACACATATAGCGTTATCGTCAGCGTAGAGGGTGACAGTTGTGCCGTCTGCGGATGCTCTTTCAGTGTCATACATCATCAGGCTGAAGATCATGGGCGTTATGACGGCTCTCTGTTGCACTCCCATACTTTTTGTTAGGGAGAGGGACCCCCTTCATCTGACTTGAAACGTTCTATTTCTTAAAAATGATTTAATAAAATTATAGACGTTTCCCGAGCTTCTCCAGGAGACGCCTGTACCACACGGTGTCAAAAGCTCGATGCACGTCAAAGAAAACACTAAGGCAGACATCACTTTTTCCCCATGGCCCTTTTTTATGTGTGAAACTAATTTCACTGCATGGTCAGTGACCCCACGGCCCTTGCGAAAGCCCGCCTGGCATGACGGTATGATATTTTTCTCACAGAAGTAGTCCAGTCGGTTTTTAATCAGCCTCTCATAGATCTTCTCTACGTGCGATGTGAGGGGTGAGGGAGTTGGACCTGTAGCTACCCACCTCTGAGGGCTTTCCCGCTTTGAGGATGGGGGTGACGGCGTGTTTCCATGCCTCTGGGAATACCCTCTCCCAGCACCACTGGTAGACGGTGAGCAGCAGCTCCACATGGGAGTCCAACTCCCTCAACATCCTGTAAGTGACCCCGTCGGCCCCCGCAACCACCTTGACTTTCTTCAGAGTGGACACCACCCTCACTGTCTCTGCTTAAGTCACGGTTGGTTAAATGCTGTTCTGTTGTCCGCTGGGGGGTCCGACAGGGTATTGGTCTGTTCTGTGTCATTTTTCATTGTTCCTATGTCCTCCTGCAGGTTCTCCACCTTGCTCACCGTACGGAAGGTGGCGGCAAAGGCCTTTACCTTCTCCTGTGGTGAGCACGGCGTCACCTGTGTGGGTATCGGGGTCGGTGAGGACATACTGCTGTTTCACAGAGATACCAACTGTTACGATTTCGCCGTATTTTGTTACGTTCGATCGCAGTTTGTTCCGACGTTACGCAAACGCAAAAATTGTTCCGATGTGTTCATTTTCGACTGCATGGCTTGGTACATGCTTTCCTGTCGTAACATTACCCAGACACTCTGCGAGGCCAGGGCAGTCACTACTAACCTTGGTCTCAAGTGATGATGCTCAGCTAATCGCGTGCGTGTTTACATTGAAACAGCATTGAGTGGACCAGTCGGCTTTAGTTGTAGCAGTTACACCGTGTTGCAGGTTGCCCCAAGTGTCTGTGTGCCTTGGAGATGAAAATGTACGTTTGCTAATGTGGCACGGAGTCGTGAGTGTTCCTACCAAATTCAAAATGTTCCAAATTTCCTGATTGTTCCTACAAACACTTGACAGGGGTTGGCATCTGTGGTTTCATTTTTTAAAATTTTTATTATTATTATTTTTTTTTTTTTAATCTTCTTGTACACTGAGGCCAGGTCAGCGTTGCTGAAGACCTGGTGACTAAGTTTGCCAGTGCTCCAGTTTAGCCTTTCAGTCTTGTTGCTTTTCTTCTTCATACGTGCATGTGTTTATTTTGTGGCGATGCGTCCGTAGCGCCGGCACGCCCTCCGTTTAGCAGTGACTGCTCTGTGACAGTCCCGGTTCCACCAAGGGTGGTTTCTGCTTTTTGAAGGGCTCTGTCCGCCCATGGAAATGGCTTTCTGAGCAGCTTGGATGACACCACTGCAGAAATGCGCGTTGAGCTCAGTGATCCTCATCCGTGTATCATCGGGCTCAGGTGTTTCCATGAGCAGCTTTTAAAATAAACCGCAGTCGGCTTTGTTATAAACAATACAGCCCTTGAGGGACGGGGCCTGCAAAACAATGCCGTGATAAACTGTTATAGTGATAGGGAGGTGGTCACTGGTGAGGGGCTCCCCCTAACCCGTTGAAAGGGTGTTTAACGTCCTCTGGCGTTAGCCATCTGGGACGTTTGTAGACTTTGGCTACGAAAAGGAAAAAGCAAAAAACAAAAACAAAACAAACAAACAAAAAAGATTAGCAAATAAAGTATATGCGAGATGCAAAGAAAAGTTACATATAAAACATTTTTGTAGTTGTGGTTTACACGCTCCGTGGCTGCCATCCATGGGGAGGAACCGGTAAAATGTCTGTTTAGAGTCAGGGCCATCAGGTTAAAAACTGTAATAAGGAAAAATGTAATAGAGAAAAAAATAAGGAATATAATTTACATACAACTGTACAAATGGGTGTTATGTAGCTTGGATCCATCAGTGTATATCTGTAGTGTATGTGAAATGGAATCATTTTTTTTCTTTTGCTTTATAGCTTACTATATTTGGTTGATGTTTCTTGGATGTATCTTCCAAGGTAGTATCT
This sequence comes from Babylonia areolata, assembly GCF_041734735.1. Lineage (NCBI taxonomy): Eukaryota > Metazoa > Mollusca > Gastropoda > Neogastropoda > Buccinidae > Babylonia > Babylonia areolata. The sequence goes on along the minus strand of NC_134893.1, from coordinate 19,634,673 downwards.
ATAACGGTTGGTTCTAAAACCCAAGAGGGCAGGGGCACAGAAAATGGCTTAGTGATATGTTTTGTGTCTACGTTTGCGTCTTTTAATGTAGGTGTAACGTAGTCTGTAATTTGAGTGATTACCTTGTATATTTTTGGTTTGTTTTTATTTTTGGAAAATTTGTTATACTATTCTCCTCTCCATACAGAGATGAGAAAGCAACTTGTGTGGGGTTCTCCGTCGCAAAAGAACGGATAGCGTAATTAGTACAGTACAGTTTAATTGTATGAGAGAGGGACTCTTCCACTTTGTCATTCCAAAGAGACTCCATGGGGGCACATGGAAAAAGGAAAATAATTCTTTGCGACAATGCCTGTGGCAAGGTTACACAGTTTATGTCATTCCTGTTGACCAAACATCGGACCTTTTACATTTAAAACTTTTGTTTTTCGCTTCCAAAAATAGACTGCTTGGGGTGGGGAGTGGGGGGGGGGGGGGTAGGGATGGTGGAGGGGGAATGCGCGGGCATGCGCGTGTCACATTAGCGGATATCGCGAGTGCATATCCCTTTTGCTATATTTGGGCATTACTGTTCAACAGCTTGAGATTGGGACGGGAGGAGCGGGGTGAGAGGGGCGGGATGGAGGGGGGGGGGGGGGGTTGGAGTGGAGAGCGCGCGTGTACGTTATAAAAGTTATAAGCTACAGTTGTCTGTGAAGTTACAAAGTCCAACTGTGCAGTACAGTACAAAGTCCGGCTGTAAAATACAGGTACGTCATTCTTGTACCTGTGATAATTATTGCAGGCGTTCCCATCTTGCTTCCGGTCGTTTGTCACTGCCCGGACTGGGGGGGGAGGGGGGCGAGGAGGGAGGGGGAAGGGGGTTAGGTGAGCATCATGACAGGAGATGGGGGAGGGGAGCTGTCCTTTACTGACCCCTGTCATGTGCCCAGAACAACGATACGCAGTGTGTGTGTGTGTGTGTGTGTGTGTGTGTGTGTGTGTGTTCTCGTTCTCCCTTCCTTCGTTTTTCTTCTCCTCGGCGACACTGTGTCACTCCCCTTTTCCCTCCCACCCGTCACTCTTTAATTATACACCTCCATTTCCGTGGTTATTAGTCCACCTTGTTGGCCGGCTTGGAAGAAGAAACGGAGGTTCAGGTACTGACGGCCAAGGCTATCTGACCTTTAGGTGTTCGATTGTAACACGTTTCTGTTGACAAGCACGTTGTGAAAGTTCTAGCAATTGATGGAAGCATACTGTGTCCTGACGACCTGTTGGTGTTCGTTTGTAACACGTTTCTAACGACATGCACGTTGTGAACGTTCTAGTTATTGATGGAAGCACACTGTGTCCTGGCGAGTAGTCCGTGTTTCATAATTGTTTCATAAAGAGCGCACACAATATGGAAAGGAAGAAACCGACCACGCACCATGAAATGTACGTACTTATACATACGACTGTGCTTTCTTTCCGTACATTGATGTATGCTGGTTGCTCTCATGCATTACATGTTGCATATCACGAACAGCAGGGCTCAATTTCTGGAGACGTTTTCCCTTGCAACACCTGTGGGAAGTGCTGCGCATCCAGAATCGGCCTCTTGTCCCATATGAGGACACACACCGACAGATAAGCCTGCCTGCCTGCCCACTCATCCGTCGGTCCGACGGGAGACTCCATTCATTCATCACGAACAAAATTTTCCGCATGAAAAGTAACTCTACATTCTCAATTTCTGAACCTTCTTTACATGTGTGTGTGTGTGTGTGTGTGTGTGTGTGTGTGTGTGTGTGGACACACACGTATGTACACATATTTCAATTCAAAACTCTTATCAATAGTCTGCTTCAGCAATTAGATATATAGATATAGATCTACATTCTTTTTGAAAGTGTAAATCAATTACATGCAGCCATCCCTTACCCCCACTCCCTCAGCTTCACTCTGCTCCAGCACACACACACACACACTCTCTCTCTCTCTCTCTCTCTCTCTCTCCTAAATGACATGACAAGCCCAAGAGGGAAGTGACAGGACCTGTGTGTGTGTTTGTGTGAGTGCGTGCGTATGTGTATGTTGTGTCTGTGAGTGTGTGTGTGTGTGCGCGCGTGTGTGTCTGTGTGCGTGTGTGTGTGTCCCTGTGTGTGTGTGTCGGGGACCGGGGCTGTCAGTGCAGGACAAATGAAGGTGTTTTGGACAGGCCCGGAGTGGCAGGCTGGCAGGTTTACGGCCCCGCCAAGCCCATTTGGCCGGGTTCCTCCTCCCCCCCCCCACCCCCAACGCTCCCCCCCCTCCCAGCACACCCCCTTCCCCATAGCCCCCCATCCCTTCTCCTCCAACCCCTCCCCATCCCCTCCTAGCTGCTGCTTATGTGATGAATTTTTCGGGAAACGCCTGTGTAATTAATTATCTCTTGTCTCGTGGGTTTCTTTTGTCAGGTGTGTGTGCGTGCGTGCGTGCGTGCGTGCGTGCGTGCGTGCGTGTGTGTGTGTGTGTGTTGTTGGCTCTCTTGCTGTGATGTGTCACTCGGTTGGGTTGGGTTGGGTTGGTTTGGTCTTGTCTTGTCCATCCGTTTGTTTGTCCGCATATTTGTCTGTTAGTAGTTAAGAGAGTTCGTATCCTCTCTCTATGTCTCTCTCTGTCTGTCTCTCTCTGTCTCTGTCTGTCTCTCTCTCTCTCTCTCAATCTCTATCTCTCTCATACTTGGAATGTATTTCCAAAGGATCACCGTTTTACCTTTATATGGGTACCATTACATGAGGACCATGATATGGGTCAGTGTTAACTTGGACCCGGATCCCTTCCCCTAAGGTAGAACCAGGCGAGTGGTAAAAACGACAGTGAAAAGATTGAAGGCTTCCACTAGTTTTCCGCATAACAAAAGGTTGTGGCTGATGCTGTTTGATAGTTTTCAGTTTGTTTGTTTCTCAAGGAAGCGTCAGTCATGTAACTAACACCACGTCTGTTAGGCAGATGCCTGACAGCGGAGTAGCCAAACGTGCTAGTCAGGCCTTGAGTGCATGTATGTATCGTTATGTAGCTGTCAGAGTGGGTTTCTTCTACATAATCTTGCCATTATGCTTATGTTGCAATGGGTTCATTTTCAGTGCGTGCAGAACAGGGGACCTCGGTTTACCATCTCATCCGAGTGACTAGAAGCTCAGTTTGGTTTCCCAATGAAACTTGAGAGAAAGGGCGAGACCCGGTTTCGAACCCCAAACCCTCACGGACACTGTACCGGCAGATGAGTGCCTGAACCACTCTGCCACCTTCCTCCCACTGTTGGATGCAGTGAGTCCCTGGTCTGGGAGTGGAGGTCTGTTGCAGGTGTGTCAGCGGGACCTGGATGGGGGGTACTGCGGCTGTAGCACCTCCACCACAGTCCTGGTTCTTCCTTCCACACAATCTGCTTCTGAAGGGTGTCCTCACCACTCCGTGTATTGAAGGTGATTGTTCAAAACCCTTTGCATCGACATTCACCCTGCACAGTTTGGTTGTTCAAGGGTTTGTTGTTGGGAAGAAATAGCTCGGCAGGGCTGAAATGAATTTCTATAAAGATGTGCAGTGTGGAATGAACAGACAAAAGATTTAATACCGTAACTTTTTGTTTCTTTACTGTCCATCATCCTTGCCAGTTCAGTGGCGTAAGAGTACAATGTGAAGCGAGTAATTGTGGAGGGGTGGGGGTGGGGGGCAGTTTACACGGGCATGACCAGAATGATTCCCCTCCTTTGCTGTGAGGTTAGTATGAAGGGTGTACACAGGCATAAGGTCAGAATTGTTCCACTCTTCTGTGAGGTAAGAAAGGGGGGGGGGTGTATATGGGCTTGAAGTCAGAATTACTCCACTCATCTTCTGTGAAGTTAGTATGGGGGTGTATACGAGTATAAGACCAGAATTCACCCGTCTGTGAATTCAGTATTTGTGGGAGTTTACACAAGCACAAGGTCAATATCATTCCCCTCCTGTCCTGTGCGCTCAGTATTGGGAATATGGAGGGTCAATGCGACCATAAGGCCAGACCCCCCCCCTCCCCCGCTTCCAGTGAACTTAGTATTGTGGTTAGGGTAGCGCATATGGGTATAAGGCCAGTAAACTCCCATTTCCCATGAGCTTAATAATTACTGTAGGGGTTCATAGTGACATAAGTCCAGAATTACACGCCTCCTCTTTTGTAAGGTGTCAGTGTTAAGGGGGTGGGGGAGTATACGGCCATAAGGCCAGAATTACTGCCATCATCCTCTGTGAGCATAGTAGGAGAGGAGAGGGGGTTATACGGGTATAAGTCCTAATAACTCCTCTCGCCTTGAGTTTAATATTGGGGGGAAGGTTCTATACGGACACAATGTAAGAATAACCCCCCCCCCCTTGCCCCCCTCACCCCCACATACACTACTGTGAACTTAGTATCGGGATGGGGGTTGTATATGGGCATAAGGGCAGTTTAAGTCCCCTCCTCTTCTCAGTGTGAGCTTCGTGTTGGGTGGGGGTGTACAGGGCATGCATCCAGAATTAACCCATTCCCCTTCTGTGGGTATGGTATGGGGAAGGTTGGGGATGCCTACTGACATAAGGCCTTGGCAACTCCTCTACTATTCTCTGAGTTCAGTATCAGAGGGGGAGAGGTGCATACGGGCATGTTGTTAGAATCACCCTCCTCCTCTCTCCTATGAACTTCGTAATGGGAGGGTTTATGGGTTTTAGGCCAGAATGTCCCTCCTCATATGTGAGCCTAGAATTGAGGGAGTGTGAGCCCAGTGTTGAGGAATGGGGGCTTGATGTGGACAAAAGGCCAGATTGACACCACTCCACCTGCAGTGCGTGAAGAGTCGTTTTAGAACAGGTATGGAGTGATTTCTGCATGTTCTAAAACGATCCCACGGGGGTTAAGTTTGGTCACGTGCCGTTTCTTAACCACAGGTGAGTAATTTCGGAACGGAGAGCGATTCCGGCACATTACTCCGAAGAGGATGAATTTTGTTTAATGTCCCGTCACACATTTCGGTGATTGAAGACATTTTGTTAAAGTATTTATGAATACATTTGAGTATTACCGGTTAGAAGGGGTGGGGCATTTGAATGAATAGAGAGTTGAGGGAAACTGGGCAAATGAGGGTGAAGTGAGGGTGAAATTTGAAAAAAAAATCTAAATACAATTACTGGAAATTACTTAAAGGACTTCGTAAAAGAGGAGTCGTTAAACTGACAAGCGAAACAACTGATAATGAATGCAAAAAAAGTCAAAAACATCAACGTTCTCAGTCACTTGTGAAGACACACTTTCGTGTACATAAGGCTTCATCAAGCTGCAGTAAAAAAAAATTATATGCTTAATTGTCAGGTTACTAAAGCATATACATTTGACATTAGAACAATACTTGGTCCGAAATGAATTTGATAATAGTCTGAGAGTTAAACCTAGAATTGGTCTGTGAATCGTACCAAAATCTGCGAGTCAACTGACGAGGTTTTAGACTTGAATCCAAGCACCTATAAAAGTATCTTTCTAGTATATTGCTTATTTCTTTGTATGACAATGGGCAATATACTTTTATACTGTCTGTATGATTCGATTCTTTGCTCCCCTTTTTGCTGCCCTGTCTGCTTGGTCGTTATAAAGGAATCCAGTATGGGATGGTATCCAACAAAAATCAACAATTGCACCCTTCACAAATAGAGAGTGCAGTAAATACCTAATTTCGAACAATAAATCATTTTCAGGCCCTTCCCAAAATGACTCCATTGAGTTAATTTGGGGGTGGAGTGATTGTGAGACATCACACCAGCCACATCCGAAAATAAAATTCCCTATTTCTGACCTGACAAGGTTCGAACCCGTATCCTCTCAGTTATTCCGCAACACTTACCTCTTCGCAACCGCGGCTCCAAAAACAACTTAGTCATCCATTATGTTTTGTTTCTTTTAGTTAAAGCCATGCTGGTCAGGTATGTTAAACATGTTTTTGTGACTCACTATACCCGGAAAGGATAGACAGGGTGATATGAAATCACGAACCTTGTTAAGGTCTGAGGTTCCTCTTGGGTCGTTTTAAGGAGCAGAGCTCTGGCGTCTGGTCAGCACACAGTGGGGCGGGTTTTCTTCTGTGCAAACTACTCACCTGCTCACGTCCTGAGGCCACAGTTTGAGTGAAAACCCCGTAACAAGTGCTGATCCCGCGTTGGTGACAACACGCCCCTAGGATCGTAATCCTGTAAAGTGATTCGAGACTGCCATTAGGGAATCGCGCCGCAGAAGGCTTCATGATAATTACTTTTGACATGTCCGTTCATTCCAAGCTTGCCAGAAAACAAAAAGACAGAAGTGATCAGTGTGCTACATTTGAGCCGTGGTGGATTTAACCTCACTGTATGTCATGGGTCTCAAGCCCTCGTTTCTCTTTGAATTTTGCTCAAAATACGAAACTTCTCCATTCTGTCTCCCGTCAATGATGAAAATATTTTACATTAAAAAATCTCTTTCCACCGTGCGAGATTTCCGTCTCATCACAAGACTTTTTTCTGCGAGCAATCAAAGCCTCGGACTTGGCACCCGAAGGCAAAACTTGTGTTGCATGGTGTTACTGTTGTTCAGTATGGTTGTTGGGTATGTTGGGAGATGTCGCTTTGTTCTTCAGCGTCAGTTGTCCAGCATTTGATTCTAAACCGTAGACAGTGGCAAAAAACCAAGAACGTGATATTGTCTGTGGAACTGATATGAGCTCCAGACACAAAAACATATGAATGTGCAGAATTAACACTCAACTCCAGTCAGTGTAGTCTATGCAATTGATATACAAATGCCTTCCGCACATAAAAGAATATATATGTATATGTGTGTGTGTGTATATATGTATATGTATATATATATATATATATATATATAGAGAGAGAGAGAGAGAGAGAGAGAGAGAGAGAGAGAGAGAGAGAGAGAGGGGAGAACTGTCAATCAACTAGTTCTTTTCCAAACAAAACCCCGATGCCATGTACCAGTTTGCTATTCCCAGACTGAATCTCGTAAACGTCACAGTGCATGTCACACCTCTTAACAATAGAGTCAACAATGTTTGTCAAGCAGGTGAGAGAGGGTGCTTGTGGTGGTGAAGTGGCCCATCCAGTCAAGTGGATGATGCCTTTGGCTGAAGCACCCTCGCCTCAACTTACCGCGTCCATCTTGATGGCCTGTCAAGGACCTCCGTTGAACTGGATGTGTCGTTTTTTGTCCTTCCTGCACGGGAAGATTGACATCTAACTCGTGACTGGAACTCACCGAGGTCAAACTTACGAGAGAGGGGGAGGGTCGGGGTGAGGGAGGGGGAGGTCGGGGGCAAGAGGGGGAGTAAGGATAAGAGCTTTCGAATCGCATGTTTTATATACATACAAAGTAAAAAAGGGTTCATTTAGTGCTTGACTGGGTTTTCCGATTTTCTGTTAACTTTCTTAGGTGTTGGGTTTGGGGGCTAGAATAAAAAATACACAGTTGCTTCCACCAAAAATTAGTTTGAAATATTTTGTCACTCCTCAGTCTTCGCAAAAACGTTCTCAAGGTCTGAATAATGCGTCGGCTTTATGCGAAGACCATGCATCTGCTCCATTTTTAACAGCAGATGTGGCGTAGTGTACATGGATCAGCCCGCACGCTTGGGCACTTCGAAACTGAAAACTAGAACACAAAAATGTGGGTGGATTTTCTGAAAATGTTCCGGAAATGTTGCTTATGGGCCATGGACGAATCGATCAGATTTCGGTATCCTAATCAAGAAATTCCTGGAGGTAAAACATTTTTCCCAGCTGCAGGACCACAAAGCGTATGAAATGATGTAAACATCAAAAGGCACAGAAAATTATTCATATCTCGAAAACAGATCCTTTTTTTTTTTCAATCGGTCACTGTAGCAAAAGACTGAGGTCTGCAGATGAATTACCCAGACAGTTATTAGTTCTGTCCCCACTTCATCAATTATCCGCAGCATATATTAATAATGAAGAGCTTTTACCCTCTCGGAAGGCAGAAATGATCTCTTGAACTGCAGCTAACGGAGCTTGTGTTGATGATACTGACAAATATCAAGTGAGAAAGTTGCGATGATAACGTGAAAAATATCGCAAAGGAGTTGGTTGATTTATCACAATTTCTTCACCCCAGTCGTGAGTATCGGAGAGAGAGAGAGAGAGAGACAGAGACAGAGATTTGTCTAGATGCCTAATTAAAAGTGTGTTTAGTCTTCCTTTTTCTTTTTATTATTTTCCTTTTGTTGTTGTTGTTGTTGTAAACCTTCATCTTTTTCCATAACTTTTTTTTTTGTTACGGATATGCTTTCACGTAGCTTAACAGTCAATTTTCTGTACATTTGAGTGTTTGTTTTATGGCATTAATTTTTAACTGCATAGTGAGAGTCTGCCATAGCACGGCAGCGGGCGTGGTAGTAGTGACAGTCACCTTGAAGGGAGTGACCGTTAGACTGACGTGAGCCAAGGGCAGGTGTCAGCGCCCAGACCTCTTGGTGGCAGCTTCACCCTTGTGTTGGAAAGGGCGTCTCGTAAATTACCCAGCCAGTTCCGCCACGTCCTCTTCCATCATCTGGCGCTCTGTCCGCCTAACAGCTCAAGGAGACTTGATCTGATTATGTTTTGGGGGCGGTGCGGGGGAGGAAGTGGGGTGGGGGGTGGGTGGATGGGGGCTGTCTCTAGCTGATGTCGGTTTTTTTTCCCGATTTTTTTTTTTTTTTTTTTTTTGGTCTGCAGGAGAGCGTGTTGAAACGTTATGGGTGGATTTTCCTGAAATTCTGTGTCAAACTATTGGCCAAGGATAAGCTGTTGAGTTTTGTCGGAGTTTTGTGGTGATCCGGATCGGTGTCTGATCTAGGGATGATTATTTTTACATAATTGTTGACCATTACGACATATGGGAGGTAATGAAAGGAATCCATTACTGGAGATAAGGGAGGTAATTAAAGAGCTGGCCCGTGGAAATGTGCGTTCAACACTCTCTCTGTCGCTCTCGCTCTGGCGTGTGGGACTGGTGATGTCACCGTCAACTGTATAAAAAGTGAAGGGCGAGATAGATTTTATGAGAATGAAATTATGTTATAATTCTTTAAGGACAATTCACTACCCTCGTGCACCTTATTATGCACACGCACGCGCGCGCGCGCGCGCGCACACACACACACACACACACACACACACACACGCACACACGCACACACATACACACACAAGTTCCACCACGCCATCTTCCAGTTGGATCAGTTTCGTTCAAACCTGGTTATGTGCAGTAATGGTGATGCTACAAGATGAATCGCATTCATCATCCTCAGACTCTGAGACCCCTGAAACGACCCCATTATAGTCAGCAGGGTTATCAGCAACGTGGCTGGATTTCCGCACATTCAGAAAAAGCTGCGCATATTTGATATCTTCATCGATGAAAATTACATCAGGGACATAAGAATATTCCTTCAGCTCGTACATCTACGTGCAACCAATGTTCCCTGTGGGGATGCCGGTTTTCAGTACAAACAGCATCCCCACCTTCTAGAAATTCAGTGCTAGAAATCTCATTTCTATTGCTCTCTTTATTTCTGCCATTTTTGTTCCTTTACTGTTGTCTGCATTTTTTTTCCTTCTCAGTCCATTCGCCATTCTTATTTCGAGCAAGTCTTCAGTGTTGTTTTTGGTCCTCTCCGGCGCAGTCTATGACGTACTGTTTTGCTCTGACAAAGTGGTGGATGGATGGAGTCTCCCGTCGGTCCGACGGATGAGTAGGCAGGCAGGCTTATCTGTCAGTGTGTGTCCTCATATGGGAGAAGAGGCCGATTCTGGATGCGCAGCACTTCCCACAGGTGTTGCAAGGGAAAACATCTCCAGAAGTTGAGCCCTGCTTCCTTCGCTCACGCTTCTCCTTAATGGCCAGCGTTTTCTTGTTTTCAAACGTCTTTATGCCACTAGAGCACAGCATCCTCCAGCGACAGCGGTCAAGGGCATCTGTTTCCCAGGAAGCGATGTCTATGTCACAGGCTTTGAGGTTTGTCTTTAAGGTGTCCTTGAAGCGCTTGCAGGGTCTTCCAAATTCACGGTGGCCTTCCTTCAGGTGGCCATACAAAAGCATCTTCAGTCTTCACTCTCTCGCCTACCGATGCTCACAGTCCCACAGGTGCAGATACTGCCACGTGTAGGACGGCCTCGGCAGGTGCAGGTTTTTTTCTTTGGAGCTCCGTCTCCTAGGGGGACTTCCAGCCAAGGATAAGAGCTCCCCTTGCCCTTTGGTCATCCTCTTCCGCCTTCACAGCCGTTGGGAAAGATTTCTTCCTCCGCCTGGTCCGTCGTTGGGAGACTTCACAGGTTGGGAGACTTCGGCAGGTAGTACTGGGTTACATGGTACCAGTAGCAAGGGCTATGCCCCTGACCTGACCTAAAATGGTAGTGAAATTGTAAACACTGGGATGGGCACTAGCTGTTCATTCCGCAATGTTACGTGCCAATGTGGCCTTTTTGTGTCTTTTTGTTTGGTTTTGAATTATTGTTTTATTCTTATCCCCCCCCCCCTTTTTTTTTTTTTTTTTTTTTTTACAATATTTTCAAAATCAGATGATAAAGTAAGCGGAAGGGTTGAAGTCCTCAGCACTGCCTTATCTTATTTACCCTGAGGAGCTAAATGGTTAGGATATGTAACGAACTGTGTTTTGTGGATTTGTCTTGTGTGGGTTTGTGTGTGTGTGTGTGTGTGTGTGTGTGTGTGTGTGTGTGGTTGTGATAGCTTTGTGTTGACGTGGTTGAGCATTTGTATGGTTTGACAGTCCTGATATGGCCCTGGGCGGTCGGCTGGACTATAAGCAACAATAAACAATAAATAAACATGCAGCCAGTATGAGCAGGCTCATGAGTTAACTCGGATGCGAACGCTAGCAGCGCGCTCGTTTGTGATCCGCGTATTCACATGTGAGACACGCGCACAGATGCATGGATACATGCACGCATCACTTCCAAGTGGAAAGACGTTAAACTGAAGACAACATGCACGCAGACACGTGCTGATGCTCACACGTGCAACTGAGAAAGGCGGGTGCACACATTACTCCGGCACAAGTGCGTGTTTCCATTCTTGGCCTCATGTGCGCTCATCTATAGCCACACCCACACCAGTGCGCTTGAACATGCACAGAAATGCCCTCACATTCATAGTTGCGCATGCACACAAACGCACACTCGCGTGTGCGAGCGCGCACATAGACTCGCGCGTGTGGTTGCACACACAAACGCACATAATGATTGCGGACGCGTTCACTGTCTTTGAGCACTTCATGAGAATCAAAAAGGTGCCTGCATTGCTATCGGGTCTTATGGAATATAATACATATATGTATAGCACATCAAATAGAAAATATAAACAAAACAATAATCAGTGATTTTTTTTCTTATGTTTACCTTTGTTTTGTTATTTACCTTTTATGATTTTTTTAAATAGAAAAATTATATTACGCTGAACTGCATTCAAAGTGAAGGACTCGGTCGATGGGAAACAACTCGAGTTGACGCACCGCGCAAACTGTCTCGGATGGATTGCGTCCCATAGATTATTCTCTCTTCAGTGCCCTCAGGCGATAAATTTGCAGCTTTCAGTCTCTGTCTGTGTGTCTGTCTCTGTGTGTGAGTACAAGCATTTCTTTTTATCTAATTCTTTCTTTCTCTTTTTTTTCCCTTTCTTTTTTCTTCTTTTTCCTCTGTTAGAAAGCTTGCAACCTTTCCACCTATTATTTCGATCCTTATGTTTTCTGCGCACACGTGCCCGCGTATTATGTCCGTGTGTGTGTGTGTGTGCGCGCGCGCTTAAGCTGGGCTTTTATTCCATTTCATTTTATTTATTTATTGCAAGACATTTTATCTCGGATGACCCCAGATCATCGTTTCAAGTTCCTGCACGGTTTCTGAAGGTTCCTTTTCTGATCTCTTTGCCGGAACTGACGCTGCTAATTGGACTGTGGCCAGCATACTGACTGACACTGACATGCCTGCAAGGCAGTTGATCCCATCATTGCGCGCGCGCGCACACACACACACACACACGCGCACCGCACCGCACCACACCACACCACACCGGGCACTGACGCGCACGCTCGCACGCGCACGCGCGCGAGAGGATGAAGGTCGGACGAAGAGGTTGCATGTTTGTTATGTGTATGTTTGCCTCTTTTGCTCTGTTGTGAAAGAGACTGATTGGGGAGTAAGTGCTGTGACACTGTATCTTCACAAGTGCGTGTTCAAGCTGGATGCCTGTGTGTGACTTGACCTGACTTCATTTATTGTCATAAAATCCCGGGTGTGTGTGTGTGTGTGTGTGTGTGTGTGTGTGTGTGTGTACGTACGTGTGTGTTTACGTACGTGTGTGTTTGTGTGTACGTACGTCAGTGTGTGTGTGTGTGTGTGTGTGTGTGTACGTGTACGTACGCGCGTGTGTGTGTGTACGTACGTATGTGTGTGTGTGTGTGCATGTGTGTGGGCGCGCGCGAACCACTGTGTGTATATGCTGGGTGGAAGTGTGTGTACCAGTGTGTGTTTCCTTATGTTTCAGTGGTAGTGTCTGGCGTGCCGTGCGCGCGCGAGAGTGTGTGAGTGTGTATGAGGTGTGTGTGTTCGTTCTCACCACTGCGCTATGCTATGCTTGTTAGATACACATATGTATGTTTGTTGTGTGTGAGTGCATGTGCGTGTGCGAGTGCCGGGATGTATCCTGGCTGTGCTATGTGTGTGACTGCACATGTATGTGCGTAATTATGTATGTGATGCATGTATGTATGTAGCCTCGTGCGTGCGTCTGATCTGGCGTATCGTGTGAGCGTGTGTATTATGTTCGCACATGTCTGCACCAGTGTCACATCTACTGATGTGGGTATGAAATGCATTATATGTTGTGTGTGAGCGCGTGCATCTACAGTGTGTATATGTTTCCTGATGTGGCTGTCCCAGCGAATGTATGTCGTGTGCGTGTGTGTGCGCGCGCGTGTGTGTGTGCGTGAGCCTGCCAGTGTGTGCACCTGTGTGTAGTTGGGTGTGCGAGGACAATGGACATGTCTGTTGTGTGTCTGTGTGTGTATGCCAATATCAGTGTGGGAGCATACTGGTGTTGTGTACGTATGCCTTAACTGGTGTGTGTTTGCTGGTGTGAGTGTATGATTGCCGTGAGTGCGTGTGTCTGTAGCAGTGTGTGTTCGTGTGCTGATGTGGTTGTGCAGGTGTATGTATGCTGTGTCACTGACGGAGTGGAAGTGTGCGCGTGTATATATGTACTGATGTATGCGTGCGTGCGCATGTGTATATGTACGCCGTGTGTGTGTGTGCGCGCGCGCGCGTGTAAGTACGTATATGATCTGTGTTTGTACGCGCGAGAGTGTGTGTCTATGTAGCCTGTTGTAATTGTTCTTTAATGTCTTTTTTTACTTAAGTGATGATATTGAACGAGAAGACGAAGAAGAAGAAACATACTAATAGGGAGGAAAAATGCACAGCATTTTTTTTTTTCCCCACCACTAAACCCTGCAGAGTCCTTGAAGGGTTTTTGACTGACCTCTGTAAACTTCTCTCTGTGCTTCGCCTCGGCCTTGTAACTCTTTTCACCGTCTGCCTCTTTCTGCGTGTGTGTGTGTGTGTGTGTGTGTGTGTGTGTGTGCGTGCGTGTGTGCGTGCGTACAGGCGCGCGCGATACACACTGTCCAAAATATGACTGAAGACACGAAATGTATAATTATGTTCTCCGTGCGAGTGTGTATATGTGAGTTTATGTGTGTGTGTATGCATGCACACGCACGCGATACACTGTCCAAAATATGACTGAATACACAATGAATGTATAATTATGTTCTCTGTATGAGAGTGTGTGTGTGTGTGTGTGTTTTGCTCTGGGTATGAAAGTCTGCTGAATGTGTCTGCACCAATGCGAGTTTATATATGCCAGTATGAGAATGTTTTCACCCGTGTGGATCTACTGATTCACGAGTGTGCACACACAAACACAAATATATATATACACACAGAGAATTGTGAGTGAGAGGTGAGTGTGTGTGTGTGTGTGTATGTGTGTGTACACACTCGAGTGTATGCTACTGTGGGTGTGCAAGTCTACATTTTTGTGTGGACCACCGTGTGTTTAGGAGCCAGTATGGGTGGGTGTGAATGTCCTCACCATTGTGAGTGTGCTAGTGGTTGTTCATGTATATACATACTGTGTGTGTGTGTGTGTGTATTCAGCCTGATTTGGGAGGGGGTGTGTGTGTTCAGCCTGATTTGGGAGGGTCTCTGTGTGTGTGTGTGTTGGAACACTCACACTGGCAAGTGCAGTGGATGTAAATCAGGATAAAAATAGCTAAATATATGCACTGGTGAACTGTCATTTGTCTTGCTGCATTACATAAAGCAGAATGTAAAATGCTGCATCTTACAGTTTCAAACAATACTACAGTCTAATGCTTGCGCAATGTGAACAAAGAACAGCAACAAGTGGGAATAAGTCATTATTAAACTTTATTGGGTCTAATCACTCATGCCACATGAACAACTTGGCATCAATTCAAAACAGCAATGGTTGAATTCACAGCAATGGTTGAATCCACAGAGACTTTGAACTAATCCATTCAACGTTATTTTTATGTGTGTCTTATTCATTAGGATTCACTTGCTGCATATAGGGTGACTGTCCACTGCCCTCACAGAGTGGGTGAATACAACTCGCTATCTACCCAAGCCTAATCCGATTGCTAGTGATATGGCTTGTTACATGTCTGAATGTCAAAATTATCAACTGTTCATATCAGTTTTGCAGAGTTTTGAGATGTTTGGGCTCTGATGAAATAAACTACCCATCTCCAAATGCTGAGGAAAATGAGTCCTGTGGCCGTGTTGAGGCACACTTCGTTTTTGGTTATGACTGGGACCTCTTGCCAACGCTAGAGTTGCAAGACTAGTTTCCAGAAGAAATACCGTCTGTGTGTGTGCAACAGTGATTGCACATCCTAACTCTCTGTATTTATGCCAACAAATTTCTGATGGTTTCAGCAAAACCCATGAAGAAATGTATAGCGAGTTGTCATTCATTATTCACTGATCAAAGCTGAAGAACAGGACATGACGGTCCCCACAGAGAGCAGCTGTGCACCATATTTCTGTACACGTCTCTAAGAGTCCATCAACATACTGCAAAGTAATCCAGCCTTCTACAGCACAACAATAACACTGAATGATAGTGGAATATATAATATATAGAATGCTTCTGCACAATCTCTAGGTCTAGGCTTATGAATACGTCATGAGAAAAAACACACTCTCTAGACTTGGAATATGCAGCAGGTATTATTATTAAGTTGTTTTTTTTTCTTCTTTTTTTCTCTCTTTTTTTTTTTCTTCTCAGCTCCATATAAAATCCATCTGGTTGGATGCAAATATACAAATATGGCGTACTGAATACAAGGCACCGACTGTACAAATGAAAATAAAATCTTCTGCTTACACAGTGTTATATTTCAATAACCAAGAATAGATTTGTGCTTGTTCTTTTTTTCTTTCTGCGGTGAAGTTTATTGATTTTCTTTTATCACGTTTACATATGGTACTATTAATCAATTTCCATACTTCTTAAAAATTCAAAAAGTGAAAAAAAAAAGTTCAGAACTGTTTTTCATCATTAATTTAAAATTTCAAAATCTCTTCTCATTCATTATTTTAGCTTGATAGTGTTTTTTGTAAAATGAATAAACTTACTTTTTTTTTTCTTTTTCTTTTTTTGAAAAGTAGTGACCTGAACAGTTTGAAAGAAACTAAGATGTACTGAGATTGTCAGGTACCATTAACGATGACATGATCATACCATGTTAAACACAAACTGATGAAGGGATGACAGCAAACTATAAAAGCCGAAACTTTATAAACAAACAAAACAACAAAACACTGAACAAAGAAAATAGCACAGAAACAGAAAACACCCAAAAATCCTTTCGATTTATATACCACATTTCAATTGGTGACACATTTACGGTTATGAACAGGTGGCCAGTTTGGCTTACACATATGATAATTTACAGTTCATGGCAAGAACCTAAGCTCTAATTAAAAAACGACGAAAAACAGACAAAACAAAAGGGTTCTCCTTCCTAAACCAACTTCTACAGTTAAAACAACACACAAAGGAGGCTGATAAGCCATTCAGAACATCTGAATATTTTCACAATGCATGTCAACTGGAAGAATACATAAATGCCACAATTAACTTCACACTGATTTGGGTTTTTTTTAAATAACAACTCACGGCCACATAACTCAACAAGCACAAAACAAAACACATCAAACGACTAGCACTGAAAACAAAACCAAACAAAACCTGTTAACCTTGTATATTCATTCCCAATCAATATGTACAGTCGCATTCAGGTTTAACACTATCACGATTATCACCAACGCTTCAATGGTAACAACATTCAGTGTATGTATATTTACACCCATGACCTACACTATCACAGAAAAACCACCCCACCTCACAAACAATGCACACGCACCAATACAACAAACATGTACGGTTTACTGTCATCATTTACATGCACAGCGCAAGGAACACAGGGATTCAACAACAAACACAAACATGATCAAAACGGCTGGCAGATCTGGGAATTACAAACGCACATCCACAAAGTTCAAATTTTAGCCATACCACTCACTTCTTTATATTATAACAATCCCAGTATGAAGAAACACCATGAATCCTGTACAGAGAATATGTAGAAACCAATCAAACAAAAAAGGGAGGGGTAACATCCAAAGAAGCCAACCACTGCAATTAACACAGCAATTAAAAACCAGCAATCAAACGAATTGATTTTCCTCCCAAACATTATATTAGTGAAAGAATTGCAGATAAAATCAATAATGAACTATCTGAGAAGCAAACATGATCACAACCCAAAATAATTTTAACAAAATGTAATGTACAAGACTTAAAATAATTCTAAAACAAAGTGTACACTACTACATATTTTTCTTGATTGCAAATACCATATTCCACAGTAAAATTCCAAAGAAACAATAAACACATAACACCAAAAAATAACAACAAAAAAACCCACAGCAAAAACCAATGTCCTGACATGCAGACACAGAGTGGAAAGAAATGGGTCCTCAGATGATGTACCAGGACTATGTGTCTCACAGTCTCTTCTCCAGCTGACTGAACCATCAGCTTCTGCCCTCCACTCCCACAATCTGATAGCATGGAAAAAATAGGAATGGATTTCTACCCACCCAGTCACACAAACTTTTACCTATAAACCTTGTAATCTGGCATGCTATCTAGAATCACAAAGTGCCAGTTTAGACAGCTGTCTTCAATATTTCTCTGGATTTCTTTTTTTCAAAGACAAAAAAGAACAACAATCCAACACCACAATACAAAAACACCATCTAACAAGACGTTTTGCACATCCAACATTTGTGCATGCAGACACACAAAACAAATTGAGCTTCACGACATTTAAACTCATTTAAATAGAGTAGAAGACATTTCATTTTAAAAAAATCTCTGAAAACTGTTGTGTAAAACTCGTAACAACTGACGGTTCTCTATGCGCAATCTTCTTTAATAAGTTAAGTCCAATCACACTGTCAGCACTCGATCAACAACTAGCTACCCATACAAATGTTCTACAAAACACTCCATGGCACAGCACACCAAATCTGTTTGCTTGTTGAACAATTCTTTTAAAAGGAAAAATGTCAGTCTCCTAACTCATGCCATGTTAAAATTTTTTTTTTTTTTTTTTTTTTTTTTTAGATTCTGATGACACGTAATCGTTGTACGAAGACTTCACTTTTCACAGCAGAAGCAACATGCGTCTCCTCTCCTGTTTAACCATCTGCAGACACCTCGCAGACAAGAGACCCCTAATGACAGCTACATGAGGGGCAATCCTCACACCCACATGTTCAGCACTAAGTCTACTGTCACTTCTGACCACCCTATCCTTATGCACTGTTATTATGCATTACCAGTCTTTTCACTTGTTCATTTTTCACTTCCTCTGAATTGTCAAATTCCATTTACCATCAGGTTTAGATTACTTCACTTATTCAGACTGTTCACACCAAACTGGTTATTTCTTTTACTATACATCATCAAAATAAAAAGTAAGAATTTTCATTTATCATGAACAATTTGAACAGATAAAGTCTAGATTAAAATGGGCCAAATATACACAGAGAAAATGTTTCCAACAGTTAAATGCTACATACACAAACATTTTACTTCTTTACAATATTTAGTCAATGGGGAATCCAGTGAATGTTGAAATTAAACTCATTCTTAAACTATGTATAATCAACACGCCGAAATACCAATGGATAGGTCTGAAGTAAAATAGTTCTTTTTATATGTTGTCACATACTTCAGAGGATGAAATAAGGAATTTTAATGGTGTCTACACCTTTTGCTTGCTCCACTATTTGCTACCCAATCAACACATTCATGATAAAGCAATCCACAATAGGTATCCATCAGAAGTAAATGACTGTTCCTTTCCATCTGAATTTAAAAAAAATTAAATAATACATATTTTATTACAGATTGATGCAATGGACTGTATAACATTCTGAATTAAATAATACATATTTTATTACAGACTGATGCAATGGACTGTATAACATTCTGAGAATCTGAAGATTCTAAGAACCTGATTCTACACAAATCAAAATGTTCAAAAAGGTCAACAGTAAATTCATTTTATGTGACAATGCCATTAGCATTGTGATCATTTCTGCTGAAAACGAAAGAAAATCATTTACTTGAAAATAAGATTTTTCAGCTTCTAAAAGATAAATCTGAACTGTATTCTATAACCAAGGACAGTGTAAATTTACAAATGGTTGATGGAAGTTGTAGATACATATGATTTGATTAAGGAACCCAAAACACTGGTACTTTAAATACTAATTTCTAATTTCTATGTTCAATGACAAAACATGGTGGAGTTAACTCCTGCAACATTGTGAAGTAGTCCTATTAGGACAACATTTTGTGGATTTGTATCTGTTGATTCAAAGTGGTCGGTGGAAAAAAAGGAAAATAAAAAGTCTTATCTAACTATTATTTCTACACAAACAATGTTCAACAATATTCTCTCTAATTACATACTTTGCTGTTGGTAGATTTTACACTACCCTGTATAACTTCAATGCATTTTGTATGAACTGAAACACAGACAGCCAACTTGGAAAGACTTGCTATAAATACAAATTTCTTCAGTTAAGTGGTGAGTGTAGAGAAATAACATTTCTTGACCATATCTCAATCAGATCAGGACCTGATTAATGCAGTACTATGGTAAACAAGCATTTTGGAATCTTAGCCCAAATTTGTTTTGTAACACTTTCAAAAAGTTATGGTTTTTCATGACAAAACAGCATGAAAGAATCTTTTCCAGTTTGACTTGGTACATAATGCAAATGGCTAGAAAATTTACCTGATTATATGCAATTTCCTTTCCAACAAGACAAAATCTTGAATGTTTTAGGGTTTGTTTTATTTATGTGGAAAACTCTAAACCTTTAATGCAATCATCTATTAGTTTTGTTTGATTTAAGTCTGTTAATAGGATTTATATAACATAGTCCTGTCCACAGCTTGAGAGAAACTCATTCCAATATATATCTACATATTCATGTATGTATATATATGTATATACATATAACATCCACTACAATCATGGGGTATAATATGAAAATAGATGGTGAAATAAAATTAACCTCGATTTCGCATGCCTGCATAAAAATATTAAAGGGGAAAGATCCCAACAAACAAGAAACCTTTTTTTCTCTGTGGATGGACTGGTTTACAACATAAACTCGCTGCCAAAGAGTTAGGAAAGGAACAGGGCATTCCTGGACATCACACACACACACACACACTAAATGATTCCTGCCCCTCCAAAACAAAACTACATGATCGGGCATATACAGTGTGAAACAAACAAAATGTTTGGGACTGAACTGTCTAGCTGGAACTGAACTGTCAACGGGAAGAAAACCCAAGTATCTGAGATCAACAAAACTAAACACAAAAGGACAAAACAAAAACAACATAAAAACCAACATATCAAAAATACGTTTGAATCTTCCTGAAGACTGTGTATTTATGTTCTGATTATTATTATTCCCTCTTCAGACCATGTTCCAGACAATGTTCCATACCAGTATTGTGAACCATCCTGTTAAATCATTTTCTTGCAGTGGGTTGATATTGGTGTCAGAAAAACAATGACAAACTATTAAGCACTATTTTCCTTCTCACTAACAGAACTGGTTGTGTGTCTAGTAATCTATTCTGGAATAACTAAATCGTGTGTCCAATTAATGTTATCCGGAATAACTGGACTGTGTCTAGTTATCTGGAATAACCAATCTAACACTCAGTTAACAGGCCTTGAACAGATGTGGTATAGCAGTCCTTTAACATCTTTTGATGTGTGTGATACTAGACAAAAAAACCTGATGCTTTCAGAGCCAGGGTTGCATTGAAAATAAGATTTTTTAAAATGGATAAACAAAAAGGAAAAAATTCATTAAATACCCATGTTTCATGTTCATGAACACATTAGCAACAGTAAAATACAGCAAAAATCTTAGGGATTTCAACAGGTGGCTGCAAAATGACAGCTATGAACTGATCTACACACATCACCAAATACACAATGCCCATATATAATTTTGTGGATCACAGTATAATTTTGCTTTTTAATGCTCATCAGGTATGCTTTTTTTGTAAGATACCATTGGACTGTTTTTTCAAGACCTACAGCTGCTGTGTAGAGTTAAAAAATTTAGTCACAGACATTTCTGAAGTTTTTCACTTTTTTTATTTCAAGGTGTACAGTTGCTCTGTAGTGTTTAAAAACTACGTCACAGACAGTTTTGAAGTTTTTCCTTCATTATTTCACTTTCTAAAGATATCACAATCAGAATATATATAACTCGTACCAGAATTGATGTAAAAATTAATACTTTTCATGCTGTGAAGTTCTTGACTATATTTTGTGGTCCAATTCTGATCTGTAAAGAAATAACTCAGCAAAATATCTACAAAATAACACTTAATATAACAATAATTAAACATTGTGTACTGATATGTATGGTTATAATTTAAAAAAACAACAACAGAGACCATGTAAAATAATGTATGATTAAAATAATACCTTTGGCTATACTGTCATGGTCACAGCACTAGAGCTTTAAAGTTATAGTTCAGACTTCCAACACACAAACAGAAAAATATATATATAAAAAAGAAAAGGGAAAGAATTCCATTTAGGTTGCTCGCATGTCTGATTACAATTATGCTTGAATAAACACAAATTACTGACAGAGCATCAGCCACTAAAACACTAAGCTACAAAATACAAGTTACCTTTCAAGGAAACATAAAAAAAAAATTTAAAAAAGAGGAAAAAGTGTATTCCAGTTTGCCTTCGTTTCAATGTCGGTACTTGTCAGACTTGGATCTACATTGTGGTTATCTAATTAACATTCAAACTGGCAAGAGATATATGTGCAAATTCAACAACACTGTACAAATGTAACACAATGACATAGCTGATTCAATTAGTGAAATCGAACATGTAACAATAAAGCTACACAAGACAGTAAGAGAGACAGTGGTGAAGGCAAAGACATGCAGGAAGAGGGGGAGGTAAGCTGCTTGCAAGAAACTAGTATGGGAACGAGGACAGATTGTCGTTCATAAACATCTATTAGATGTGCTGAGGCAACAACCACCACCACATAAAAAACTGCAACTATTGTAGGGCAAAGAAAGAAAAGGTGAGATATTTTGGAGCAGCAAAAAGCCATGACACAGGCAGGTGAGAGGGGTTGACAGTGAGAACACGAGGCTCTGCTAACACCCTGTTAGACAGGATGTGAATGTAACATGCTTCTGCCAGCATGCCTCCTTCAGCAAGAACCATTAAAATTCTGGCATGCCAACTGTGCTTCTCTTCAGTTACAGATATTCTATTGTCAGTTCCCATTTTCAGGTGGGCAAATCCGATTATCTGCCTTGACCCCTTCACTACTCAACACATGATCCTATCCAAAAACTAAAACAAGCAAATTTGATATAACTGTAGCCTACACACAGCAACAAGCTTGACTTCAGTCCATAATACATTCATGACAGAAAAACAAACAAACACTGTCTTCCACAACATGGTAGAAAACAGTCAATTTTTAAAAATCACACCTCATTGGCAATTTGTGTCAATATTAAGACAAAACGTTTCAGATTATGCAATGAAATAGTTACAAAAAACATTAACACAAACCTGAACATTCAAAAACAAGCAAACTGACAATAGAAATCAGCAGCTATAAACTGAAATTCTACAACTGCAATCTGAAACATTCCTTCAGTGCAAAGCACATACTGTGTTGTGCTGTTAACACAATCCAAATGTGATATATAGTGTGCAGGAAATAAAAACATAATTTGCAAATGATACATCCATGTTTCTCCACACAATTACATCAATCAATCACATGTACTTTTTGACTGCACCAATAAATCCAAGCAGACAGGCAATTCTGTCTCACTTTACAGTTCAAATCATGAACCAATGCATAAAATCACTGCCAAGTCTTGTAATCATAATCATTTCGTTTCTCAGGGACAGCTTGACTTCCTCAAGCCTCAATAAATAATGCTTGTGAATGTGATGAACTTCCACAGTGTTTCTGTCTCTATCTCTCTCTCTTTCTCTCTCTTTTCTTTTTATAGCAGCTAAAGAATTTGTTTTGGCCATGTCAGACAGCAAGCAGTGTTTAGTGTGTCACATTCTGCTTACCTCATGACTGAATTAGTTCTTTTTGTAAATTCATGAATTCAGCCAGCTGTAAGCGGGAAGCTGTTCTCCCCGTTGTCCTTTTTTTTCCCATCTTCATTTGTTATTTTCTTACCATCCAGTGACTAGTATCATAAGTGCTGATGTATAATAATCACACTGAAGCTGCGAACTTGCAAAGAAGGGCAAGTTCTTCGTGCTTGCCACTGTTGTTACAAGCATTAAGATCTTTCTGTGACTGTTAGGGAAAAGGAGAGTTCATGAATAAATCTGTAATGTTCAAAATGTCAGTATTTTAATGCTTCTCTTGTCTTCATCAATTGGCTCGACCGATTGATTTTCCTTAATTGTGAGCTATTATCACAAATAAATAGTTCAGAATATTATATTTCATGTTAAATAATTCCTGAGGATTCCATTTACATTTTTTCATTCAAATAGCACATTTTTGCATAAGGTCTTTTTTCAATGAAACAAAACACACTCGTTTTCTGCTTTTTTAAAAGAAAGAAATCACACTCCACCATGCTAAATAGTGGGAGATCTGCATCATCGCTCACAAACATAAGAGGTACTTTCTCTCTACACAGAGCACACTCAAATGTAATCACCAGGCAGACACTGTACAGCTTTTTTTTCTCTCCTTCTTTTCTTCTTGTCTGTTTTGCCTTTCAGTGCATCACTTTCCTTTACATAAACTTTTGGTTTTTGCCTTTGGGAAAAAATCTTTTAAAGACTTACAAAAGAACCACTTTAGAAGACTATGGAATTAATATTTTTCTGAACCGTTTCAAAAAAACAATTCATAATACAGATCACAGAAACTATGGAAAACTTACGACAAAAAAAATTAACACTATTCCTTTCATCACTGATTCATGTTACAGAAATCGCTGCTTAGTTACTTTTCAGAATACTATACAAAAAAATTTTTTTTTTTTTAAACAACAAAAAAAACCCTCTCCAAAAATGACTTGAGTGCGATCAGAGTCTCCTAACAAAGATTCTGAAAACCAGTCGCACACTGGCGCACCCCCCTTTGTGCAGGATATGAGATCTACACTTTGGAGTCATCCTGATCCGGGGAGCCCAGGCGAGACACATCGCTGGGTGGGTCAATGACGATCTCGGGGGCCTTGATGAGGTTCTCCTTCTCCCCCTCCTCCTCGTGCTCGTCGATGTAGAACTTGACCGGGGCGTTCTTCTTCTTGGGGCTGCCCTCGGTCGGCTCGTCCTCCTCCATGATGGCCGGGCTGTTGTGACTCCGCTCGCTGCCGTTGATGTCCCGCGGCTTCTTGCTGTGCTTCTTCGGCTTTCTGTTTCATCAAGAGAGAACAAAACAAAATATTACAAAACAAATACGCATTTAAAAAAAACAAAAAAAACATTACTATACATTTACAAAAAACAGTTCACACTGTGCTGCTTCTTGCTGTGTTTCTTTGGCTTTCTGCTTCATCAAGCGAGAACAAGAAAAAATTACAAAACATACGAATTAAAAAAAAAACCCATTATCATACATTTAATAAGAACAGTTCATGTCGCACTGCTTCTTCTTGTGCTGCTTTGGCTTTGTTTCATCAACAGAGAACAACAAAAAAATTACAGGACATAAAAAAAAAAAAAAAGTATACGTTTACCACAAACAGTTCACGTCACACTGTTTCTTGCTGTGCTTCTTTGGCTTTGTTTCATCAAGATAAAACAAAAAACAAAAAAATTACAAAATACGGGTATCAAAAAACAACATTATTATACATTTACTAAAAAGAGTTTCAGTTTCTCAAGAAGGCGTCACTGCGCCCGGACAAATCCATAATCACTACACCACATCTGCTAGGTGGATGCCTGGCCAGCAGCAAAACCCAATGCACTGGTCGAGCCTGGAGCGCTTGCATGTATGTTTGTGTATCTATTGAAGTAGATTTCTTCTACAGAATTTTGCCAGAAGACAACACATTTGTTGCCACTGGATCTTTTTCAGTGTGCAAAGTGAATGCTGCACGCAAAACCTCAGTTTATCATCTCATCCGAATGACTAGATTCTCAGTTTGATTTTCCAGTCAAAGATGGGAGAAAGGGCAAGGGGATTCATACCCAGACCCTGAAAGACACTGTATTAGCAGATAAACATAACCATCTTGCCACCTTCCTCTTAACATAAAAAAGAACAAATACATATTAAAAAAAGCAATGAAGTAATTAGATCCTTTCTTCACATCTAACTGGCAAATAAAGGTGAAAGCAGAAATTGTCCAAAATTCTTGGAAATTCTGGGGTTTCATTCTAAACGTTATATAACTGGAAGTCAAGAAAAAGAACAAGGTGTATTTCTAACCATTATATAAAAAATATGTATATACAAATTGTAGGATGAGGACAAAAGCATACAAAATGTCTTGTTTACAAAGAAACTCTACCAAGGTCACCTAAAACTGAGGCCAAATTCTTCATGCTGCCCAAACAGAATTCTAGCAAAAGATTTTTATCTTGATACAAAATCAAATTCTGTAAGAAGAATCTATTTGCAAAGTACAACTAAGGCAAAATAAAGTAGACATCATATTGAACAGTATAAACACACATACATCTATGTCAGCATGATATGAAAGATTTTAGCAGTGCCTTTCCAAAATACAAGCTGCTCATCCTGGGGAAATCACACCATCTGTCTTTCTGATTCACGGTCTCTCTCTCTCAATTACTTTTTATAATCAGTAAATTGGAATCTTGTTAGGAAAATCAATAACAAATCATTTTAGCTTGATGCACGCTGCACAGATGATCTGTCCATATTTCAAAAGACTGACACCATGATCATCACTCAAGGTTCTTTCTTCTAAGTATGGCAGTCGGTATTTTCATTCCATGGCATAAAATGCTATTCCACAACATTTATCAATATAGCACTTTCTTTCAATATCGCATTTAAACACTGTCGACTCTCCGGAAATATAATGCTTGCTCTTCAATGCGTATCAGAATTACTTTTCATATATCTCATTTAATATTTTTAATGTGCAGGGCTAAAACATGCACTGTCGCATTGTGCATTTAAGTACTTTTTTTTAAACTTTGTAGTTCTAATATTTTCACACCACTGGACAAAGACATTGTCTTTGCTACACAAAGCACACAGGTTTGCTGTGTTCTTTCAAAGATCATCAGATGCACACATTTCAACTGTGCAAAAAGGAATCACATTCTTTGATGTACAGCACATAAAATTACTTTTCAAATATAGCATGTGGTTTGTTTGTTTTTTTGTTTGTTTTTTACTGTACCGTAACAAGCTAAACATCAATGGCAGGTGAGGCTGTCCATTGTTTTAGTGCTGGAACAATGCTCCTCACGCCACTGCATAATTCTCTGACATACTGCACATATAAATACTTTTCTTTTCAAACATGGCATTTGATATTTTTGCTGTTCTGTAAAAGGCTGACCGTTGTTTAGTGCTGGAGCGACTCTCCTCATTCTCCTTGGAGGTGATGAGGTTGGAGGAGGACTCGTTATGCATGATGCTCTTCCACAGGGCCGTGCGGGACATCTCCTCACTGATGTTCACCTGGTCGATGTCTGCCTGGATCGTGATGTGCTCCATGTTCAAACCCAGTGCCAGTGGAGTGCTGGTGATGCCTTCGATCAGACTGCGTCGCTGCTGCTCAGAGATTAATTTTTTTAATGTCAACAAATCTTGTGTGTAACTGATGTCAAAACCTTTCATACATCAACCACTGCTACTACTACTAAGCTTATTTACAGAGCCTATTATAATATTTTTGCCCAAAGCACCTTCAGATACAATAGTTTCAATAAAAATATGCTACAAGTTACAATATCCATAAAATCATCCATCAAAATGTACTTTTGTATAACTACTGCCACTGTTTACTTCAGGAACATACGAGTTTATAGCACACTGCAATATCAGGACAATTAATGAGAAGTTAAACTTTTTTTTTTGGTTATGATTTTGAATACCATTTGTGTATGTCTTTTTTTCCTTTTCTTTTTCATCAAAAAGATTTGCAAGGATATGTACTTCACAAAATCATTTCAATCACAATTGGTGATCAGTAATTTTATTAAGAATTATATTGTTTTCTTGTTGTTTTTTTCCTCCCTCTTTTTATTCTCAGAGAAAGGAGGAATGAACAGAGGCCATGCGCAGTGAAATACAAGCACTCTCCTATCCTGTTCCAGTGTGACAAGCAAGGTCTGTATACCTCCTCCTGTTTGATTTTCTCATCTTCCTTGGCACGTTTGTGAGCTTCTGGCATGATGTCGTCCAGCCACTTCAACTCCCGCTGGTCAAACAACTTGTCCAGTCCCTTGCGCACAAAGCACATAGCCAACACCTGGCACAAACACACACAGAGAATTGCATCAGCACATCGCCAACACCTGGCACAAAATCACAAACACTATCACATCAGCACATCAACACTTGGCACAAAAATACAGAGAATCACATCAGCACTCTGAAGAAACCATTCAAATTTTTTCATCATGTTAGGACTAGAGCTATGGTAAGCAGGCCAAAAAATGGTGTGTGTGTGTGTGTGTGTGTGTGTGTGTGCAAACTCAAAAGTGCAAAGTTTTGTTGATGGTCAATACAGCTGATGTAAACATGTCAATGACCTTAAAAAAAAATAAAAAAAACTTTCACCAGTGGTTAGGTATAGTACTACCAGCAAAATTTTTAATTTGCTCAGATTTTTGTTTCCTTTTGAATTATATGTATTCAGATATTGAACTGTGTACAAACAAATGGATCTACTATTAAGCAACTCAAATTCCGTGGGAGGCAGAAACGATGAAAGGATGACTCAAGGGAATGCAATTTTCATGATACTGGTGAAACTCGACTACTTGTAATTTTCCATTGGTGTACTAACTGACTGGAAATTTTAGCAATGCTTAGTATGTGGCAAATAAAACAAAAACATATCTTGACTGACACAACCCTTCCATATTTCTTTTTGATTACAAGAAGGATATAAATGTAGATGATATATCCAGTGTGTGTGTGCATGGAACTGTTTTATGGAACTGTGCTTGTGGGTATTTCTATATATGGGTTTCCAAGTTTTTCCTTTCTTTTCTACTTTTCTTATTTGATCTTCTGTCTTTTGTTTTATTTTTCTGTGAGCAATACTTCAATTAATTGTTTCTTTCTCAGTCACATGCCAACACAAAATGTATACATGCATTAACAGCACATACATACATATGATAGTTGTATTCCACTATGACCATCAAAACAGCAGAGGAGACAACTGCTGTCCCAACTATCTGGGCTAGAATTTGATTATAGTGGAGAGTGTCTTGCCCAAGTTACATTCCCACTATCTTGGCCAAGAGGGCTTTAGGACAGTCGGTACTGGGATGATCCCCAAAGTCCAACTGGACACACACACACACACACACACACACACACACACAAACTCTCCTTTACCCTTCCTCTGACTGACCATGATGGGGAAGGCGATGGAGATGGACTTGACGGACTTGATGACCCACAGCACGGCCAGACAGAACACCTGGATGGCAGTGAACATGTGCACACGGTTGGTGCGCACATGGCGCAGGTACATGTAGTCAGGCTGGTACTTGGCTGGCATGAACCAGATGGCGATACGGTCCACCAACTGCATCCCTCGAAGGGAGGACACTCCCATGTACAGGAACACGCCGTACAGCACCGGCATGGGGATGAACTGGGACACACAGCGGCACAGACAAATTTTAAGGGAATCACATTGGGACCAAAAAAAGAGTAAAAATAATCCAAGTGTCAACAGTCTTCCAAGAATCAACAGTGTTATTTTCTTCAGCAAAAACTAGTTTATACTCATGAAGTAACTGATTCAACAAATCCAATCTGAGGAATCGTATCTGGACCAAAAAGGGAGGAAAAATCAAAGTGTCAACAGTCTGTTACTTTCTTAAAACAGCCCAAACCAGTTTATTGGTGTAAGAAAGTAACTAATAAATATTCCATTTCTTTGTAAGGCTATGGTAATGTTCATTATACATTTACATTTCCAATGATACCAAACCAATTTATATCACACAAGAGAGTGAGTGCTTACTTGCATGTGTACATGCATGCTTTTGTAGAAATGTGTCAATGCATCAAATGATTAACACTATCGCTTGGCTGAGAGAAAATGAACAAAACAGTCAGCTGAAAATAAACAGAGGATTGGTCAATCAATACTCAAACGATGATGGTCTAAGGGTTAATGCTGAAACGACAATGGTCTAAGGGTTAATTCTCTAGACCACAGGTATCATTTAAATTACAGTATGGAGACACCATGTATAAACACTGCCTTGTTGGGGATGCCACTCTGGCAAGAAAATGTCCATGACAGTGGAAAGCAATGGGGAAATCAGGGAATTACTCACTCTCAGGACAGATGTCAACATCACGGATACACCAATGAACATGAAGATGAAAATTCCAGTCACTCTTTGTTCCCTGCAACACAGAGACACAAACATCAATCTCTGTTTTCCACAGAAAAGAATAATAAAGATAAATCTTTTTTTTTTACTTCCTGAGTTATTCCTATTTTCTGGCCTTTGATTTGTCATTTGCTAGTAACCAATAAATGAACCTCGGTGTTGCAAATTTAAACATGTGAGACAGTACCTTTTTCTTGTTTTTTTAAAAAAGAGTTTCCACTTGTGGGTTGCTTGTTTCTTTGAATTTCATTTAACCTTTTGTTGCAGCAGTAAAGAATATGAAATCTATTGAGCCAAAACATGATCAATTCAAATTACAACAGTGTAGAAGTGTTTCACACAAATTCCATCACTGTGACAGGCAACCCCCAACCTTCTTACTCAATGAGGAAAAAATGACTCTCTCACAACTCTAAACAGCACTGACATCTAACAATCAGATGGGTGAATAAACGGGTACATACTCCAACCCCTGAGCCCTTCTGCCTCTCTCTAAAAACATACAATTCTACACAACATGAAATAACAAAAACCACATGTCAACATTATACCAAACCTGTGAAGTAAACAAGACAAAACATTCAGTTCATGTAAATCATATTTGAAACAAAAACAACTAGCACCAATTATGACAATGCTCTCCCAACAAAGGACTATGCTATGTGATCTTAGCAGTGCTAAGTGTGCTAACTGTTAAGAATGTTCCCAATTCTACACTAATTCCATAAGCCCAAGAAAATTTCAACGTAAAGTAGACTTAATCATATTAGTAGACTTAATCATAATAATAATAATCATGTGAATCTCTATACTGCCTATTCTCTAAATAGGGCTATAGGTGCTTTTCACAAATGGGCAGATAAATACATCTGCTTGCACACACAAACTGATAAATAAGCTTGCACACACAAACTGATAAATAACAATATGAATTCACGTAACGCCTATTCTCTAAATAGCTAAATAGGGTTACAGGCACTTTTTTCATTTTTGACTCACTTGTGTAAACAAAGTGAGTCTATGTTTTAACCCGGTGTTCGGTTGTCTGAGTGTGTGGGTGTGTGTGTGTATGTGTGTGTGTCCGTGGTAAACTTTAACATTGCCATTTTCTCTGCAAATACTTTGTCAACTGACACCAAATTAGGCATAAAAATAGGAAAAATTCCGTTCTTTCCAGTCATCTTGTTTAAAACGATATTGCACCTCTGGGATGGGCACAAAAAATTTTTTTTAAAAGAAGCCAAATTATATGCAAACTGCATTTAATGTTATATATATATATATATTCTCTAAACTTGGCACTCTGATATGATATTCTGACACAACAACAAGAGCAGTCATTTTCATCATTTTTTGTTCAAACAGGAACTTCTTTTGCTAAGCATGGAAGTTTTATTTATTTTGCAAATGTTTTGGTGAAGATAGTAAAAAAGGGAAATTAATCTGTAATTAATGCTTGGGGGCTTAATTTGCTTTTAACTGATCTTTCTCATCTTAAACATTATATTTTGAAATTATACTTAATACATAAAAAGCTTGTGTGTTTTACTCTCAGTGTACAGGGCTTTCACTATGTTCATTCGCCCAAGTGGTCTTTTTCAGAAAATACTAAAATCAATACGACAAGTGGAATTAATAGATCTACTGGCTGAGCCCTGAAGGTCATGGGCAAAAATCAATTGCGTACACATATTTATACATATTCAAAGCGCATGCTCATATTCTTCGCGAACGCGAACGACACCATTTTGTTTCAAGTTGTTGACCTGCCCGTTCAATCCTATATTCAATCGACAATACACGATAACATGTGATGGAAAGTTGGAGAAGGAGACCGTTAAATATTTATTCAGAGAAATATTTGTAAACGCCTCATCAATTACTGGATTATGCCCCAAACTGCCATAAAAATATCCACAGAATCAGTCGGAATTCACAGTTAAAAATTGTAAACCATGCGAGTTAATACCCTTGAATTGATGAAACGTAAAAATTTCCAGTCTTGACTTTTCTCAAATTGAAGTCCTTTTCACTTCATACGATGTTTAGAAGTACTTGGCTCTGCATGTTATTAGTTTTATTAGTTTAACAAAATACTCAATTTTCATATCAACTTCAAAACTATAAAACTAGAATGAACATAAAAGAGAAATTGAATCGACTGTGCCGTACTACATTCTGGCGGGTGTAACTAAACTTGTACATCTATCTAGATCTAGAGAAAACGGCTAAATGTTGCAGTGTGGTTGCGGTGATAGCCATGTCTCCTTTACCGCGGACTTAAAAAGAATTTTTTATTGCCCTTAAAGATTTTTTGAATGCCCAAGATACACCAGAATAATATGATTTAAACAGCGTTCTCACTGCGAATACCGCAATTGATTTAACGCCCTTTAAAAAAGTATGTTCAAATAATAAATTTTAGAAAGTCAGTTTAGGAGCCACGATAGTGTAATGGTTAAGGCAGTTTCTTCTCACCCAAAGACACGGGGTTCGAATCTGGTTAGGACTTTTCTTTTTCTCTTCTTTTTTTTTTTTAACCCGAAGCTTTATAATAACAAATACAGAACACATTTTAACGATTAGATTAAAAAAAATTTTTTTTTTAAGTGTATCACAAGTGAGTCTTGAAGGCCTTGCCTCTCTTGTTTTTGTGGTTTTTTTCTTTTTTTAACCCGAAGCTTTATAATAACAAATACAGAACACATTTTAACGATTAGATTTTTTTTTTTTTTTAAGTGTGTCACAAGTGAGTCTTGAAGGCCTTGCCTCTCTTGTCTTTTTTTTATTTTTTATTTTTTTAGTGTAAACAGACATACACTCGCACAAATCAATTGTTGCACAGGTAAATAACAGCAAAAACACAAAACACCTCAAATACAGGTGGCAGCAAAATAAAGCTAAGATCGCTCATGTGACCCGAGCCCAGAAGACCAACTATCTTACATTCTGCTTTTGACACAAGCTTACAGCTGGGCCAACAGCAAAGTGAGAGCTGTCTTTTACAGTTGGGCCAACAGTTAAGTGGTAGTCCCCACCACACAGATTACACTGGCTCTTAGTGTTGCAGCCTTGGGGGCTAGCAGCCTTTGAGGACCATCCCAGTGCCAACTGTCTTAAAGCCCTCTTGGCTGAGACAGTGGGGGTGTCATGTGGGCAAGGCACTCTCCAATATAATCAAATTCTAGCCCAGATAGTCAGGACAGCAGTTGCCTTCTCTGATTTTCTGATGGTCATAGTCAGACACGACTGACTATCACACTTACCTGACTCCCAGGAACTTGGGCTGTTCTCCAGGGGCGGAGCACTGAGATTCCTTCTTCAAGCTGTTGACATGGTTGATAGACAGGACGGTGGCCGCCACAAACCATGGCAGGCCCAGGAAAGAGCAGATGATGATCAGAGACGCCACAATGAACAGATCCAAGTGGTATCCACTACCCTTCTGTTAGACATAAACATTCACACGCTTGTGTTGATGAAGAGATCAAAGTGGTATCAGTTATACAAGATTCACATTTTTTTTCACAGCAACTTGGTGCACTTTTGGTTCAACTTCTTAAAACAGTACTTTTCTAAGCTCTAAAGTCCTGTCTGTCCTTTCACTGATTGATTGATGAACGACTTATGAACTGATTTCTATTATTTATGATTATCTTTTGATTCAGGCAAATTTGTGACCCTCCATTACAAAAGCTGTATTGCATGTGACTAAGTATCCATTTTGTTTGTTTTTGGTTAAGAAAAACATGGCAAAGTATTCATCAACACTATATGCAGTATCCATAATCACTTTGTTTTCCTTGCAGGTGAACAAACACTTCCACCAAATATTACAATACTTTTATCATATTATGTCTGTTTCTCATGATGTACCAAGATCACATGATTCTCAGGAAAAGGACTCAATATAACATACATTCCTTCAACTTGTTATGGTTATATATGCAACTACTGTAAGTTATGGATGTATATGTTAAAACTTTTTGTGAGAAAAAAATAGTCCACATAAACCACAGTTCATGCACAAACTAAAAAGCTCCCTTCATGAAAATAACAACGGTAGTCCCCACCAAACAGTCCTTACAATTATAACAAATAAACTTAGTTACATTTGTGTTTGAGTCCAAACACTCTTCTGTCCACAGTGCCCTAAAATAACAACAGTAGTCCCCACCATACAGTCCTTCCAATCATAATAATGAAATTAATGAACAACATCTGTGTTCAAGTCCAAAACACTCATCTGTCCACTTTACAATATACAATACATCTTCATTTATCCATGTGGAAATTAATTACTTTAAATAAATCAAGCCCAGAGCCCAGCCATACTGACCACAAGTTTGTTCTCCTTTCGGTTGACGATAACCGCCGTGATCTGCTGATCCATGAAGATGAGGATGACGGCCAGCATGGCAGGGATGATAGCCGCCAGGGCCGTCCACCAGGGGTTGCTTCCTACAGGGTTGATCACCCACCCTCGGGTTGGGCTGGTGGGCTGTACAACGCAAAGATATATATATGATATGATATGTTATGCAAAGATATGGTACGGTATGGTATGGTATGGTATGGTATGGTATGGTATGAATACTTATACAGCGCCTGTCGGGCGGAGATCAAGCTCTAAGCACTTTACAAACCCGGGGTCATTTCCACGACAGGGGCCTACCTGCCATTGGGTGCTCATCATTCGTTTCCTGTATCATTCGATCAGACTTAGGCAAGCACACATACACACTTAGACATGTAACATTTTACGTGTATGACCGTTTTACGTGTATGACAATGCAGTCAATTCTATGTCCATTTATACGTCTTCATAATGATATGCACATTGTATTTTTCAGACATTTGCTGACACCATTTGAGAAAAGATGCGCTGGTATGATTCACAAAACAAGATCCAATGGCTGTGCTAAAACGATCTCCAAGGAACTGTTGAAAGAGGGAGATGGGGGTGGGGGAAGACAGAAAAAATTGAATGTCTGATAACATTGCAGAATGGACAGGTAAACCATGAGAACTAAGCTTTGACACACAACTGACAGACCTGGAGGAATCTGTTGAACAGTTCTTCAGAGTGGTGCCCTAATGACTCTTCACAGAGTTATGGGATAATAATAATAATAATAGCAGCCAGTGTAGTTTCTCAAGGAGAGGTTATATGGATTTCTCTTGCCATAATATGAGAAAGAGTTACTTTTCAATGGCTACACATGCACCATAACACTGAACACAAATTTTTATCAGGATGTATATGACGTGATATGATGATATGGATACTAATGTATACATATGTAGCGCCTATACTTGGTTAGAAGTCAAACTCTAAGTGCTTGTTTACACACTTCACCGATCAGGCATGGAGATCAAACTCAGGAAACTCGGGCGAGAATCAAGCCCTCTAACAATCTGACCACTCCACCCATCATGATACATGATTACTTTCATATGAATATATACAACCACTGCACAATAAACAACAATGTTCTGTATGCATATAAACTAGAAAGGGATAAATCACTTGGGACAGCCATTATTCATTTTCATCATTCATTTTTTCCTTTTCTTTCCTCAACAGAGACCCCATCCGATGTTGTGTAGGTGTCTGAATGGCCCAGCTTACTGCTTTTGTCATAAGAAATGCAATTTTGTTTTCATCCACCTCTTCAATGTTAGAACCGTCCTTCTGTAATATTTAACTGACGTCAGCATCTGTAAATCACTGTCATTCACACTGAGAGTTAGAACACAAGCAGGTCTGCACAAATGCTGACAAGGAAGACTGGAAGCATCTCTGTTTCTGGTCCATGAACCTCACAGACCCTCAGGATAGAAATCTAATGCCCAAACGATTCTGCTGTCACATCCATCCAGTACATTACAGTGACCTTCAGGTGCCTTATGCAAATAGTGAGTCCCAGATTGATGTCACGTGTGAAGATAGTGCATCTCTGGGTTTCCAATGGGGATTAAGTATGAGTGACAAGTCAAACGTTTTGGTGAAGGTACTCACCGCAAAGTCGTCTGGCACATGGAGCTTTGGAGTGGGGACACCAACAAGGAAATCCAGTAACACCATGCTGAGAATGGCAATCAGCACAGAAAAGTCACTCACAGTTCCACGCACCTGAAAAGGAAAAGGAACACACACACACACACACACACACACACACACAGAGGCGCGTGCGTGCACACACACAGACACACATACACTCAGTCCATTGGTTTGACTGCAAAACACCAGATCGTGAATGAAAAGAAAAAAATCAGAGATACAATAGAGAAACAGAGAAATAACTTAGAAGTATGACTGTCACTGCAGCATGGTTTACACACAACTTCATCATTAATGTAACAGATAAACAAAGAAAAAAAAAGGGGGAAATGGTACTGCACTGCAGCAACGCACTCTTTCCAGGGAGAGCAGCCCAAATTTCATATGGAGAAATCTGTTAGAGTAATACAATACAAACTATATGTATCCTAGTTCTATTACACTGCAATCTTCCATTACATCACCATCCTCGGTCCACAACAGCTCAACTCACCACTGTAGGGAAGAAGGAAGCATTCCTGGACATCTTCAGGGAGAAGGACAGGGTGAACGTCCCCAGGAACAGCAGCACAGAGAAGAAGAAGATGTCGGGGTAATAGATGGGCGTGTCACATCCTCCGCCAATGAGCGTACCATTGAACTGGGTACAGTTGGATGTGTCGATGGAGTCCTCCGTGATGTTGGGGTTCAGGTCCACCCCCGTCAGGTTGCAGGAACAGTTGTAGTTCAGCACTGCAGAGGGGTTGCGGTTGATTGGGTAGTCTGAGGAGATGCGGATCAGCTTGACAATGGCCTCCACGATGAAGATGAGGGAGATGAGGGCCGCGAAGGACTCCTCTGTGAAGCGAGTGATGTAGCGCACCAAGGCCGACAGGTCAAAGGCCACCATCACAATCAACAGAGCACCAGTCCAGATCCCAATCCACAACCTCATCTCCAAGTAGTTCAACCCATTGTTGCTGAAACAATGACATTCAAAGAAAATGTGTAACTTCTTATATGGTTTGGTTTGTCATACATTAAAAAGAAAAAAAATCCAAAGCATTTTGGACAATATGGATTTGTAATATGTCTATAATCTACAATGACAGAACTCTTCAACATGTAATGCTGTTTACAAACTATGCCAGGTTAGTTAGTACTGTGTAAGTAAAACATCTAAGTAACATCCTCAGACAATAAGCACTGGGAGGGGGGAGGGCTAAATGACACCAACAGCAAGCCGTCAACAGAATGCTGGATCAACAAGTAGATACCTGTGTGATGGTCAATGGACACAGCTGAAATGAGAACTGTGTTCTGATCTCTACTAGACTGGCTGCAGATATGGCTGGTACGGTTTGCTTTGTTCTGCCGATGACAGTCCATGTTTAAAAACATCCCCATCTTCAAACAAGACTTTTGGATACATAGCTCTCTCTCTTAAGATGATTTTCTTTTGACAAAAAAACAAAACAAAAACAAACTTCTACTAGACACTCTTTTTGTTCAAACAAAAAACGCCTGTATGAAGCAGTAGAAAAGAACAAGACATCAGCTATTTGTATTGATTTAATGAAACTCCTTAAAACAAGTCTCCTTCAAAGCACAGTGAACAAAACTGACCATACTGTCTTGCTTACTTTGTTGTTATTCTCTGAAATGGAGCAAATGAAAACAGATATGAAAAGCAAGACAAAAAAAAAAATGCTGGCACTCACGAACAGAAGTGATTGACGATACTCTCAAAGACCAGCACAGGTCCTGTACTGCCAAGAATGGTGAGGGGTTGACCAGCAAACAAGGAGTAGACAATTCCACAGATGGCGCCAGCCAGTATACTCTCCAGTGCCGCCTGTAACATACAGACATCCATGTGGTCAGGACTGCAGTGTATAACCATATCATCACTTTGTAGTTAACTCACTTCATACCGCCAGTTAGCTCCCCTGACTTTCCCCACAGACCCATTTGTATGGGTAAGAAATAAAATCACCAAAAAACAAATGTTAGAATTTATGAACTGAAAACTTCCAAACTGATCAGTAACATAACGAGTTAGTTGGGGACAAAATAAAAAAACTTCCTCCCTTCTTATGCTATCATACAGCGAGATGATGAAAGTATCTATATTTTTTGTTTGAAATTTGCACACACTAATGACTTGTAAATGAATCTAGGAAAGCACAAAAGTGTTGGAAACAGATTAAATTCAGAACTTTATTTTGCCACGATAAGGTCCCTTTGTCTAATTCTGTTATCTGCCTTGTGGCTGAGATGAAACTGGGTCAGTCGTTATGTTGACACGCACTGTTCACATGAACCAGTAACCACGAAAATAACTCTCCTGCTCGTGAGCACAGCAACACACTGCAATTTTTGGTAGCAGTGGAGAGTGGAAAGGTCAGTTAAGATATTCTTGGCTCATAATGTTATTATGGAAATTAGGTGCCACTCCAAAAAAATTCAAACCTCTCAAAGGCCCCTTCTTCTGAAATGGCTGTGGACAGTACGGCCCTGATCGGGGCCTTTCATCCGGGTGATTTAAAGAAGTCAGCAACCTTTATTTTTTCTACACACCCTGTTTTCATTATCTTTTGAGTGGATTTTTTTTTTCTTTTTGATATATCAAAATTACAACAGAATAAAGATATAGATTTTTTATGTAAACACAGTGACAAAATCAGAAAGCGTTTCCTCTTCAAGATGATAAAAATGTGTGAACGGACAGACCAACATCGACGCAGTTAAGCTCAGCCTCCCTTTATCTGTTTGCAAAGACAGTTGTAAAAAAACACTTGTAGGTGCCTAGGAACCTGAATGTGTTTGCTTATTCCTTTTGTCCTGTCCAGAATAAACCAGTTTTAATTCCCTACAATCACACTTGCTCTCAAGACTGTACAGAAGAGCATAGTCAACATTCAATGCAGTAACACCAGAACATTGGTCGAAGATAACTACAACAGAAACACAACAGAGAAAAGCTTTAGCTGCCTACATGGCACAAATGACATCCTAGGCAGCAGTTCTCTTTTTTTGCAGCATCATCAGTCCACAGGAAACCACTGATGTCAGGTCATCTGGAGGCCTCACACCAGAGGAAACCCTGCACTACTTTTGAGTCACTTTGGCAGTGTTCAGCAGTGCCTGTTTTGATTTAACGTACTTAGGATACCACCTACTAAGCTCCCAACTCATGACAATGATTGCTTTGTCACAGAGGCAGACTGCGTGAGTGTCCCCCCCACCTTTAAGAATGTGGAGACCACCCTCCTAAAACTGTTCTCCAAGAACACTGAAGACCTAGACATGACCCACCCCACAGTGGAAGGGGTCACACTGATGATAAAGGACAATCAGCAAGAGTTACCATATTGTTGTCGGTCGCATCCCCGAGGAGACCTCCAAAGGTGATGATGGGCGTGAGGCAGGCAAAGTAGAGGAAGATGAAGGAGGCCAGACACTGAATGTGCAGTGCGTCCTTGAAGTCACTGAGGTAAAAGGGAGCCTTGCGCTTGATGTCGTCGATCAGACCACCAAATATTCTGAAACGTGCAAAGAGCAAATAAGAATAGTTACTATGCATACTGTGTGAGAATGTAAATACCCCAGTCATATGATAGAAAGTATTCAACCAGACTGATTGGATGCCAGCTCTCTCTCTCTCTCTCTCTTACTCACTCGCATGCATGCACACACACACAAACACAGACACACTTGCAAGTACACACACACACAGACAAGCAAACAAGTGCTGATCACCACAGCATGCACAAATTATAAATGCATTGAGGCTGGCATGGGTTTTATGCATATGTGAGCAGGAGTGCGAGAGTGGCTGTGTGAAGACCAAGAGTGAGTGCATGTGCTTGTATGTTTATGTGCGTGTGCACGCATGTGAGTATGCATGTGTGTTTATCAATCTGAACATACAGACATGAAATGAAGAAAACAAATATGGACTGGGATAATGATCAACATCAGACAACAGATCAACAGACAAATAAAGCAAATCCATGACCTATTCTTACACACAGGTTGTGTAATGGATCTAAACATTACAAATCAATCAGTAGCCAGAGCAAAAAGACAGACATAATTATTATTTTTTAAATCACCACACACAAAAAAGGTGATTAAAAAAAAACAACCAACAGGTGTGTTGCCATTCTACAGAAATGAACAGGCAAAACTCACCTGCCAGTACGAACTAAAGTGGGATCTCCATGTTCTTCTGTTTCCTCTTCCACAACGGCCTTGCCGTTGGGTTGTGGAGGTGCAGATGCTGCTGTCTTGCGGCCTTCCTGTACATACACAGTCATATCTCTTTGCCAGCTAAACTCTCCATCACACCTACACCACACACTGAGAACATAACCCAAATTATCAGACACTGACACAGACACTGGCACACAAAGCATAATAATTACAATCAACACACACAGACATAAATACAGACGCCGCTGGCACACAACGCATAAAAGTTACTGTCAACAGACAGAGACACAGACGCTGACACATAACACATGATTATTATTTTCAACAGACACAGACAATGGCACTGATGAATGAGAAGATGAAGAAAGAAGAACAAGATACTGGCACACAAAGGATAATAATTCCAATCAACAGACAGACACAGGCACTGGCAAATGAAGCATAGTATTATCCCCCCCCCCCTCCCCCCCCCCCACCCTCATCTAGCTAGATGTGAAACTAAACAAACAGAACCAAGGAAATGCTGCTTGCTGTGACTGACCTGGGATGGAACGCTCTTCGGAGGTTCGATACGGATTGTGGGGTCCCACTCTCCAGGTGGCAGCACTGTCACCTGGTCCAGGAACTCGTCAATACCAGCCAGCAGATCTTCACGATTGTGGGCGTGGTAAGCAACGTCATGAAAAATCTGAAATTAAATGACTCTGAACACTGACCAGTGCAGGATATAGTGGAGTCTTAATGAAAAACAAAACAAAACAAAAACCAGAGAATATATCCATATTTCAGACAGACAGACATACAGTGTAATAATGCAGAAAAGAAAAACAAATAAGAAACAATGAATATATACTAACAAAGATGTTAATAATAAACATTACACCTTCACATAAATGCACAGTGTGATCCCTTTTTTTTTCTTTTTTCTTTTTTTAAAGTCAGGGTATTAGAAAACCTTGACTGATAAACATTTCACTTATAAGAAAAGTGAATCTATTCATCACCAACATTATATCACTGCAAGTTCATATCAGTTTCATCTTTAAAACACACACACTGTCATACTATTCAAACTACTTTATCACATAATGAAATACACTGAACATCTCAAGGCCTGACCAGCGCATAAGATATATGCGAAAATCAGGCATCTGCTCCTTTCACTTTTTTTTTTTTTTAATACAGCAAATGTGGTACAGTGTATATGGGAACAGTCTGCATGCTCTGACACCTCCTTTAAACTGAAACAAATCTGTGTGAAATGATTTTTCTTAGATATATAACCCAAAGTTTCCTATCACTCACTTCATTGGATATCATTGTGTCCATCTACAACCATCAGAGCAGCAGAGGAGGCAACTGCTGTCCCAACTATTTGGGCTGGAATTTGATCACAGTGGATAGTGTTTTGCCCAAGTTACACCCCCACTCTCTCAGCCAAGAGGGTTTTAGGACAGTCAGCGTTGGGATGGCTCCTAAAGGCCAACTAGCCCCTAATGCTGCAGCACTAAGAACCAATGCAATCTTGCCTCCTAGTTTAGAGTCATAGTCCATAAATGACTTCCCATTGCAATGAAGAAACCACTGATCATACAGCTCTCACTTTGCTGTTGGCCCAGCTGTGAGGTTATGTCAATCCATGACGGATGAGGGTGGCAATTATGTGCAATGACTTCTTAGAAATAAAACCAAAAGCATCCCACTCACTTCATCTGACTAGAGGGCAGCGATTACATGCAATGACTATTCACTGAAATCAAACCCAAAAGTGCCCCACAACTCACTTCATCGGACATAAGAGTGGCAATGGAGCGGCCAATCTCGTGGAACTTGTTCTGGTTGCCCATGGGCCCCAGCAAGATGAAGACGAAGCGTGTGGGCACGGGCACCTCCGTGATGTCACCCAGGATGGTGGACTTGGACAGGCGCACAAAAGCCACGATCTGGTGGTTCAGGAAGTCCACCTCCCCAACCAGGATGTTGGAGGCTTCTGACCCTGGGGGGATCTTCTTCATGAAGTGCAGGTTCTGCAAGACCAAGGGTGTTGGGTATGTCACTGTCGGTCATGTGAAATGATTGGCATCACTGACTACATCTCACTGTCAGTCATGTGGAATGATTGGCCTCACTGAAGTCTTATTTAAATAACAAATAAAAATAAGAACAACATAATTATTACCATTGATGTTTTATTCAAAAGATAAATAAAAATAATAAAAATTTCATTTTTATTACATTTCATTTCATGCTTCACTGTCTCTCATTCGTTCGTGTCTGTTTCATTTTTTTTATTTTAGTTTTCCTTTTGCTGTTGGCTGATTTACATTTAGCCTCAGAATTCTTTTGTGTGCTGTTCTTACTAATAATTTATTATAGAATAAGCTCCAATGATCATTTCTGATCTGGTCTTTTTCTTTTTTTTCTTTTCCTCAAGGTAATCGAAACGCCCACATTCTCATTTCTTATGTCAAGTTTTCAAACAGAAGGGGAGAACCTTAAATCTATACCACAGAGCTACTAGTGTACATACACATGCACACAAATACTGCCATATCAATACACACACACACACACACACACACACACACACACACGCACGCACACACCATAACAGCACCTAACCCATACCCATGCACGCACACCTAAAGATCACCTTAACTTACCAAAGCCACTAGCAACATTCTGACATCCGTTTGCTTGTTAGTGTATCCAATAAAGTTCGAAAGAATTCTCTTTGAATAAAATATT
This sequence comes from Babylonia areolata, assembly GCF_041734735.1. Lineage (NCBI taxonomy): Eukaryota > Metazoa > Mollusca > Gastropoda > Neogastropoda > Buccinidae > Babylonia > Babylonia areolata. Next base: position 19,592,343 of record NC_134893.1, on the reverse strand, counting down.
TAAATAAATAAATAAACTTTTTTTTAAATGGAAAAAATTTGATAAGCACTCTTGTGAGAAAATATTTTCTTTTGATTAGTTAAAACTAAGAAAAAGAAAAAACAAAGATAATATTCTGATGAAAGGAGTTTTATCAGGAAAAGAATTTTTATAAAACAAGCAAACATTTAAAGAAAATGTTTTCCGTACTTTCTTCCCCATGCTTCAAGACCTCTCGATTTCCTTCCCTGTCTAATTACATACAGTTTCTTTTCAACTAATCCACACTAGAAACACTCCATGCCTTTGTTCACAGATACATTTTCTAAAACCCATCACCATTCTCAAACTTTAAAACTGTCCATTAACCTATCTGAAATAGCTACAAATAATATTAATTGACCGACTGCTAATTACTCTGTGTTATTTGCTACTGATAGGACAACGGGGAGATTTAAAAAAGCAACATTTACAAACAACAATCAATACAAAAAGCCCCCAAAAATTTAAACAATGAGGAATGAATAAAACCAGCACAGTGACAGATCTAACTGAAATACAATACAGAACACGCACAGATGCAAAAATATAAAACAATTCATCAAAGAAGTCTGAGAAAAAAGAATCATAATAACAATCAATAAATAATATATAAATACAAACACACAACAATGCAAAAATGCAAATTTAACTATGTAAAATGTTTATCATTTTTTTACCATAATTTTCAGACTAGATGGTATGAATCTGAAGAGTGCCATGTATAAAAGCTGCAATAGTTTTATCTTTAATTAACTGAATGTACCTAAAAATCAGGATTCAGTATCTGTATCAACATAGATCAATAGCACTGATAGTATTAACATAATATACAACCTGCATGCATGGATCAGTGAGCACATTTTTTTCAACCGAAGACATTACCTGGCGATACTGAATACACCATGAACGTATAGAATTTTTGATGTTGTTGATATTCTGTCAGTTGTAGTGCTCAAAAGTTCCAGTTCTGTTTGTACAATGTAGATTCTAGGCCCAAGGTGATCACACAAGTAATAGAAACCAGCAGTCAAAAACCTGCTTTTCAGCCAAGAATAAATCATCATTTGGTTTAGAAAAAGAGCTCTTTGCCTACCTCAAAAGTGGTCAAATGCTATAATCATCAGACAAGACGGTGGCATGACTAAAGCTTGAAATAAAGGTAACAGATATGAAAAAAGGGCAAAATAATGCAAAGTGCTTTAAGTATTAAAGTATCAGATTTCTCTTTTTTTCTTTCTTTCTTTTTTTCTTTTTTTTAATTTGCAAAGGTGACCTATAATCCAAAAGAAAGATACAGTATCTAAAAGGTTTCATGAAAAAATGTTTCGCTCTTCTTCTTTAATTAAAACTAAACTGGTAAAATGACACCTACAATCCAGATTGGTAAGAAAGAACTGGAAAAAAAAAACAACCACCACAGATGCGCATACATATGTTCACACAAACAAAAACATGCTCATTCTCTTTCTCCTTTTCTTTTAGGATTGGGAATTACATGTAAACAATACATCTATACAATATTTTTTTAAAAATCAACAACAAAAAATCAATGGGCCAGAAAAGGAAACAGAAAATGACATCAAAGAGTAAGTAAACAAATAAATACAAAAGAGGGATGGATGTAAGGTTAGTGTATCCTGGAGAGAAAAAAAAAGGTATTAATATGACAACAGTTACCACTGGAATGTTATTCTTTCCAAGCTTGGAACTGGTACATGCATGGACCACAAAGAAAAACAAAAACAAAAAACAATGACAAGTCCTTGGTCCTTAAGAAACTGACCAACTGACCAAACTTTCTTGATTACTTTTTGTACACTTTGTTTTAAATTACAATAGTACCAAACCTACCACATAAATAGCCACTAAGAATTCCCAAAGAAACCTGTAACAGTAATAAAATTATCATGTATGCAGAGTTCATAAAAAAACCATTTTGTTTACCAAAAACAATACAAAGTTCATGCACATGTACAAAAACATAAATGGATTATCAGATTTTCAGAGGATCAGGCTTGGAGCTGGTTTTCCCTGCTGACTTCAAACTAAGCACAAACATGAATTTAAAAAATAAAAAAAATAAAAAGAGAGGAGAACTGAAATACAGTGATAATTTATTCTTTCTCTTTAAAATCAACTGCATGTTTCTACAGGTTTTTATTTACCTACCATTCCAATCTGTTGGTGAAAGGACATTCATGTCACACTGTAATGCATTTTCATTGTGTTTTGTTGTCATGGTAACAGTTAACAGACCACAGGCAGCTGGAGTCCAGGAAGAACTATTATTCCTAAAAGTGAACTGGAGTGTATAACACAGTGAAAAACAAAAGGCAACTGAATCAATCTGCAACTGGTCTTCCTTCACTTCTTGACACCGGGTGCAGCTCATTCTTTTACAGGACACTGAAGGTCACAAAACTACAGACAATAATGACACAAATCTTGGTGTCATATAGGCTTCACACACTTAAAGAATGAACTGTATACGAGACTGAAAGTTTTGTGTGATAATTCCAATAAAGTAATGTGCAATAAAGTTTGTTAAATACTTATATCAACACGTTCTGTATCATATCAGTAAATAAATGAACTTGTTTTGTTTTTCAATCAAAAAACTTACAAAAGGAAAAGCAGTTCATCAAAAACTTGCAAGCTGAAGAGAGTTTGAGTGTCTGAAGGTGTTGAGAAAAGCAGACATGAGCACTCAACCTGTGCAAAACTCAGTGTTGCACCGTAATGTCTACTATGGGTGGCAGTAGCCAAAATATAAAAGCATCACTGAGCAATGAAAAACTGATGAAGTAGAAACATAATTAGAAAGTGCAATACCAGAGTTCTGTCTCATGTTACGTAAAACAGTGAGTATACCACTTCGAAAGAAGCAGTGCAATAAATGTGCATCAAAGGAAGAGCTTAGGTTTGTCTCTTTTTATGAATCCTTCCAAACACTAGGTAAGCAGCTACAAAGTGAAAACTACGTGAAAACAACTTTTAAGGTTCTCCTTTGGACAATTTAAAAAATTCAGAATAGTGTCAGCTACATTTAAATTTGATTTTCCATTATTATCTGTTTGTCTGAAAGCTGTTCAAGTAAGAAGTTTGAGGAACGTGCTGTAAAAATGTTTCATTACTATCATTATTACATTCACTACACCTCTTGACAAGCCTTGGAACACACACACACACACACACACACACACACACACACACACACACAGAGGTTTACTTAATTGACAATATATCCTGTCAAATTTAAAACTGTAAGAAAACAAGAACAAGAAAGCATGCAGAACAAAAACGACAAAAACACAAAAGCCTGTTCCATACGAAAAGACCCACAAAACTAAATACCCCAATAACAAGATATTCTACCAAAAGTAAAAAACAAACAGAAAAAGCTTTTGACAAAAAAAAACTGTACACGATGACATATCTGTAAACAAGAACACAATCTACACACCACTTTTACAGTAACTAAACAAATAAATAAAGAATATATGTATAGACAAATTAATAAACAAAACAAAAGGAAAACATGCTTTAACAATATTCTTAAATCAGGCAGTCTAAAACCCTCACTACTCATGTTCATTTCTCTGGATCAGTTCATCTTAACTTTGTCCCCCAAATCTACATGACTTCAGATATTCTGAAACACTTTTCAGTCTTCTCTTTCACCCCATATCAAACTTACTGTTCAAATCAATATACCTAAAATAACTACATCTGTATATGCCATATACATTACACTAGACCTCAATATCATGAATATGCTGACTGACGGTAACACACCCAAAAAAGCCTTCCTGCTGCATGAACTGCTGTGTAAACTGTCACTGAAATCCCATGGCACTAAACAAAACACAATATGGCCTACAGATTCCGACAACCATCATCTATCAGTACACACAGTCATGCAAATAATTATGGGACAACTATCCTAGTTCTTAAAGGGGAATTTTTTTTTTTTTTTTTTTTTTTTTTTTTTTTAAATAAATTGATAGAAAATCCTAAATCCAAAAACAAACAATAGTCTCGATGAATGATAAAGTCAGCCTGATAATTTAATAACTACTTCATTGTAACCAATAAAAGATTATGTTCATGAATCAAACAAATAACAAACAAATGAAATTCAAAATAATAAACAAATAAATGAAATACAGTCTTGGTGAATGATAACATAATGAAATTAATAAATGAATAAATAAATAAAAGCCTTGATGGGAGACAATGTTCATTCACTCCCAGTTTTCTCCCCTCAATCAATCTGGTCCAACAAACACCTCTCTCTCCCTCCACACCTCACTATTCCTCATCTTCAACCTCACAAACACCAACAACACACCACACACCTGCATACATACACACATGTACTCCACACACTAAATGTGTTTATGTGCCCAAGTGAACCAGATGAAGCTATCAATTCTTTGTGGATATTTTTGTGAATGAAATGTCTATCAGTTTCAAGCACACAAGGCGTCATTCCTTCTGTTCAAACTACACACATCTCTCAACCACCTGAAACTTACTATTTCCCTTTCATATGCCTTCTACTATGCTTGTGCAAGCCATACACATTCTCTAAATGGTTAGAAATTAGTTCTTCAGTGATGATCCATATGCAGAAAACCAAGGTGTCACACTTTTCGTGCAGTTTTTTTTTCCTTCTAATATATCAACTCAACTGTTATGGTCTACAATCAAAGCTCCAATAACAGACTGCAGGTGTTGAAAATAGTACACACTTATTCTAAAAAGCCAGTATTATCCGCATCACACCCCATTCTTTTTATATTCACACACACACACAAAAAAAAAAACATTCACAGTTACAGCCACACCAGTGTCAAGAGATTACAATCATACCACCTTTATGACCAGACATGTAAGATTAATGCTGCACATAATGCAGGAGTAAACAGGAAACTGAGGTCACACGCCGGATGCAAAGTTCAGACAAGCGCAGCTGGCACACATCCTCACCACCATCTGACGTTTCTCACTGGCTGTGCGAGCCAGTCGTACGTCGGAGGGAGTCGGGGAAGGAGACAGACCTCCCCCTTCCTCAGGCACATCGTGCAAAGTTTTCTGTTGTGTTGACAGTCACAAAGACCCGTTTTGCATGTTCAAATTGGCAGGTCTCGTTTTAATTTACTTCAGGGTTTTTTTTTAGCTCAAGGCTGATCACTGCTGGTTGATTTATTTGTGATACTGAAAGATTTATTTCTGCATTACTTACCTGTGCCTATTCATTACCATCAAATGGTAGTTTTGGTTATAGTGATATGTTCAACTTTCTGCAAACTGGTCAAGAAAAGACTGAACAGCTATTGTTCATGATTCAACATCAGTTATACTAGTCTAACCTGTTCACTGCCTACAAAACGGGCCAAATCATACATGGGCTATACTGAATTTTCCTTCAACCAGAAAAAGAAATGACATCACAGCTGCTGTCAAACCCCAAAGAAGACTGTTTCTATCATGAACAAACATAAACACAGTCCTAATATGACATATGGCTTGATCTGTGGCTCAAAGCATTGACCAACTGCCAGCCCAATCAGCAAAAGAAGCAAATTGGCTCACACACAGCACATGACTGCAAACAGCCTGTTGTGCTTAAGGCAAGCGAAGGCCAATAGGATCACCAGAATCTACCTCAGACACTGATCGTTCTGAGTTTCACACAGATAGTAACCTAGCACAGGGTAATTTTAATGCTGAAAAACTTTGTGTGCATCATGTGGGACATGGTCAAGGGAGTGGGCACGGGATGGGAGAAAGGCCATTTGCGACAAGGACAACAAAAGCATGCCAGAGGAAGGGAGTGGAAGGGGAAGGGAGAATTGGAGGAAGAGGGTGTGGGTGGGGTTGGGACTTTCATGACAGCACGCCTTTTTTGGTTCCAAAATGAGTGTAGTCTTAATATTCATCATCATTTTAGTTCAGTTACAAATACCTTGAATACAAGGACTTCATTTGGTGGTGGCGATCGTCATCTGTGTATCTCATAATTTCAAAATTGCTTTCAACACAAAACAGTCAATTTCCTTTCATAAAAAAAAAAAAAAAGAATTGCATACTTTTGACAATAAATGTAGACAATAGTATTTTTTGTAATTCCCAGGCAGCAGGATTTCTGTTTCTTTGGCAGTAAACAGGTGAAGCTATAGTCTCCGCAATACTGCTACGCACAACTTATTCACTACAAAAGCAAATGACGATAAACGGCTGACCCAGAAAGTTTTCAGCAAACAAGTGCTGCACTGGTAACCTAAAGCTGTGATCACTAAAAAGCCGTCAGGATTAACCAAGGACATCTGTACTGTCCATGGCTAACAAAATGAAAAAATGAACCTGAAATGTGGCCTAAATTTAGAATTTAAGAGATGATACAAGCAGTGAAGCATGTATAATGCCAACACTCCCACTGCAAAAAAACCAACAACAAACAAACAAAAAAACTCAGCAAACACCTGTAGTGACAATCTCTTCAGTCAAAAACTGCTAAAAACTAAGCATTTTCCTGAACAGCCAAAAAGAAGTTAGCACTAACAAATCAGTAATAAATCATTTAAGTGTGAACTCCATCCATGAACACAAAGTATATGCAAATAACGCATCACACACACACACACACACACACACACACACAAGAGTGCAGATATGTGCACACTCACTCACATGCACACACAATCACATGCGCAAATACACCCCCCATACACACACACGCAAGCACTCATGCCTACACATACATATATGATAATTATACACACTTGGAAAAGCGAGTCTTTATACTGACTTCATCTAATACCTTAACTATAAACAGTTACAGTTTAGCTGATCAGGTGTAACGTTCACTTCCCATGTACTGATCAAATCAATATAGAAAACAAGGACTGGAGAAAAGTCTTACTGTTCTTTTAACAATAACAATTATAAAAATGACTTCTTTCTCTAACTGCATGTATTCAACTCAGTTTGGTTCTGGTTACTTTTAACTGATGATATGTGAGTACTGTACCATTTTGCAACTTTTGAACACAACTATTGTGAAATGTTATCACTTCTTTATACATTATTTTTCTAATCACAGATCCCCAACTGATACATCCCCCCACCCACTTCAATGCTTTTTGTAAGAAGTTAGATTAAAAAAAAAAATCAAACATAAAAGATCACAGAAAAAAATATGTAACACATATTTTATGTAATAATAAGCACAAACAAGCAGATGATCAAATGCACTATATAAACTCATCTTACCTGAGCCTGCCAAAGAAAAACAAACACAAAATGTTATTGAAATGTCTATCAAATACCACTGTGCAACATTAACAATAATATCAAAGTGACAATACTCACAAGTATCTGTTCTAACTATAAATTTAACTGAGCAAAGAACTCAAAATAAATAGTTCTAGACTGACAACCAGGGAAAAGAAAGAGATATCAAAGGAAAATACCAATGTGTAATGAAGTACATACTATGGTCCAGACAACTTGAAAATGCCATTCACTTACATCAAATTCTGCACAAATGTTTTCCTCACATATCTGTTTAAGCAATTTTTTTTTCAAAAGTAACTATTTGGATTTGTTTCTGAAACAAATAATATCTATCATCTACAAATAAAAAGGAAAAGTACAACCTACCAATCTATATATAACAATCATCAGTTGCATAAAATCTTCCATGTACCAATAAAACAAATAACTACTAGAAAAACTGACAAAATACGTCTCAGTTTAAACCTCTCTCCTAAGACAATACAAAGTGCAACCATGCATAAAGCCATTATTGTCAAAATTTAACATGTTCACTTCCTGACAGCTCTCAGTACTATCAGATTTATAAATTCTACAAAGCTTTCTCTACGATCAACAAAGTGGAGTCAATTTCATCCTTTCATTGTTTTTTGTTTTCACAGAAGACCTTCCAGTTGCTTTATTTTACATTAAAGTTTATGTTTAAGAAAGTGGTTTGGACAGTGTCCCCCTTGTCATCTTTAAGAATAAATTATGACTGATAAAAAAAAAGTGGTGACAGAAAGTGGGGGTGGAGGGAACAGTGAGACAGGGATGAGGGAGGATGTTATTGACGATTCTCTGAACACTGAGGTGAGAAAGGTTACACTGACCCAGACTACATGTATTCCTGTCTTTAAAGCTTAATTTTGAAATGGAAAAACAAATTCTGCTGCAGTGAAGACTAAGTCAACATGATAAATGGACAACACAAACATTTTTTCGAAACACTCAGGAGTTTAGCAGACAGTCATAAGTCACAGACAATACCACTACCGTCTAAATGAGACATTCTGAACATTTATTCTTAAAAAGGCATAAGAATTTTGTGAAGGGTGCTACCTGGTACACAACATTTTGTTTTAAAATTTTACAACAAGGTTTTGATGCATTAAGTTTTTTGCACAAAGTTGGGTTTTTCTCTGTTTTTTTCTTTTCAACTGCTGAGCTGCATTCAGTCTGACAAGATGGCTAATAAAAAAAGGGTTAAAAAAAAAGAAAAAAAAGAATATACATGCCAGACTGACAACACTAAGTATGATAATGATTTGTTCAAATACCGAGCACTTATTGGATCTCATCATTTCTTCATGTCTATTGCATGTCATGCATGCAGTAAAGTATAACAGTGGACTGTAAAAAAGACAGCAAGATAACTGACAACCACATTAAATCTTAAGCCACAGAAACAGAATCTCACGCTTCAGTATTCTACAAGGAAATAATAATAATAATAACAATAAAATCTAAAAACCACAACCACGAAGAGGATTATCTCATGTTTCAGCGTACTATCCACACAAAAAAAATCTAAAAGACCACAACCACAAAGATGATCTCTATACCCAACAACACAGGTTTTCCATGTAGCCACAAAGGAGCCTCCAAAGTCAACTAGCATAAAATGGAAAGAACTGTAGAGGTAGGTAACCCACCCTGTGTGATGCCACTTCATGCAGACCGCCCTCTGTTGACGCTCCGGTGTTGGTAAATGAAGAGTTGGTAGTCAGAGTGTTGCCTTCGCATTTTGAAGCACTGTTTGTTCGATGCATTCCTGAGATGTTTGGTGTACTCTTTGTGCCAACTCTTTCATCTCCTGGAAAGAAAGGAAAGAAAAAGAACAAATGAAACATCAACAAACAAAAGAAATTTGTCATATGATCTTTTATATCTGATGTTTTGGACAGTGCATGTTTTGTTTCAACTTTGTTATACTCTTCCTGTGGGTTGTCTATACTAAAATATGAACAAACAACAAAAGAATGATGTCTAATAATCTGGTTATGATCAGGGTTCTGTTTATTGCACTATTCTCTTATTAAGCCAGAATGCCACCTCCAACGAAGCTCTGATCATCTCCCTTCCCCCATCCAATTTCGGTTTTTCTCAATGTGAACAAGCTTCAGAAAAAGTGCATCTCAATAACAATACACAATCTTTGGAGTGCTTTTTTTGCACTAATTTTCCCTGTTAATAAACAAACAAATGAATAACTCAATAAGTGTACTCGCTTCAAAAAAACATTTTTCTGAAATAATTTAATTCTGGGAAACCAGGGGAGGGGGTGGAGGTTGCTGTTTCCAATGGAATAAGCACAATACGGGAACAGGTATCTTCTATCCCTCCATCACTATCCCCCTCAGGGTATGATGAGTGTGCAGACTGGTGGGAGAAACATAGGACACATAACCACCCCCGGCATCTAAAAGTGAGGGAACAAACAGCCAAGGTCATGGGCCAGTCAGAACTTTATCAGTGGCTCAAATCAAATCCAAACATACAAAGCAAGCTTCCTGCATTCACACACACTGAACTCATACATGATGAATAAAAAGCAAGTACCCGCCCACACCCCCCAAAAAAGTAAATATAAAAGTAACATCAAAGTGGCCAATCAAATTATAACTTCTTTTTTCTTCCACTTTCACTTGAGAAGTGAAATTAATGAATACAACCAGAACAGGTGTGATCATGATTTAGTGTATTTTTCTTGGTCTTTGACTGGTTACTGCTGCTCTTGAAATAAGGGAATGTGAATTAAGGCATTTCATTGTTCAAATGATTTGGGTTTATAGTTATCTGTACAACTTATGTTCTGTCCTATTTCACATCCTCTGTCTTTTGACAGGATGAGTGAGAACATAATGCAAACTGAGTGGTAAGATAAATGCACATGCCCAGCAGGCCTGAAGAGATGCAAAACCATGCATCATCAAGACAGTGCTTACAGCATGGGCATGTCATCAATCTGAAGCCTACCCCCCAGGGGGTGTCTAATTCCCAAGGAATCAACAGTGGGTAGGAAATGATCACTGAGAAGGACCAAATGCATTAAGGCAGATAATGGACAAATAAGTCCGCCCTTCAGACTGTGTTTTGACATCTAAGTTTTGCAGTTTGCTGCATTTGTTTTTCTTACACATGTTAAACCATTTCTGATATATATTAAACCAAACACTTAACATATTCTTCAAACGTTCAAGAAATCATCTTTTTTAATATCATCAGATTTAGAGAATCGGTAGGAAGCCTACCACTTCCATGTTTCCAATTTCAAGATAGCTTCTTGAGCATCTGATAGTCATCTGACAGGAGGGCCAGGCTTCCAGCTTCTGAACTTGAATGTATCATTATAGTATATCAGGAAGTCCTGAGCAGGAAAAAATGGAATAAGGGGTGTAACTATAGCTTAAGGAGGGGTTTTCATTACAATGCAGAACTTCTCTTCAAAATAAAGTGCTTTGGAGACCATTTTGTTTTAAACCTTGACCCTTGGTCTCGGCTTGATATTTTTAACACATATTCAGGCAATAACCAATCTAGTGAATTTTAAATCTCTCTCTGTCTCTCTCTCTCTGACACACACACACACACACACACACACACACACCTGAATCAGAATGATGACATAATGTCAGTTTGGTAACATATGCAAATCAATAAAAGCAGAAATAGCACCATGAAAACAATGGTTTCAAAAAACAAACACCATAAAATAACAGTCAATGACATTCTGACAAGAACAATGCAAACACACTGCACAACAAATCCCCAAAACACATGCCTTCACATGTCCACAAGCTATAAAAAGGGAAACTCATATGCACAATAAACTGACAATAAGAACCGCATCAGTCCATAACGGGTTAACAAGAACAATTATATCTGACTTCGGTATCCAAATGCCTAGATATTACCTGTGCAGACTTACATGCCTGTAAAGTTACCTTCCACATCATGTCCTAAACAGAATCAACATATCCTGTTTCATGAAGAAATGGGGAATTTACAGTTGATCTATTTTGTCTTTGAACACATGGTAGGTAATATCCTGCACAAAATGAAAGGACAGGGCACTGACAGAGCATTCACTGCCGCATACATGATGCCACTGCCCTTTTTTGGCTGTGAGTATAAAAAAGATACTTAAGAATGCAATGATAAGAACTGTTTTTGGCTGTATTATATTCAATCACCCAGACTAAATATTAACTAAGTGCATTAAATAAAACTTTCACACACCCAGGCTAAATATTAGCTGAGTGCATCAAATAAAACTTTCACAGTGATAAATATAAGAAACACACTTTGCAGAACTTCTAGAAAGGTCCCAAACAATCCATGGGATAGCGTAACAGCAATAACAAATCAGCATCTGGTTTTAGTCAAAATTTCTACAACTTCAGCAGAACAATAAGAAATGCAACTTTTGCACTGACCACTAAAGATGTCAGCAAGCAAACCAATATTAAAATGTCACTGTTTGATGTCTTGTCAACTGGTGCTTGAGTTTCAAAATATATTTTCTAATTTTTGAACAAAACCTCAGACACAAAGCTTCTACAATAACATTTGGCAATGTCAGACAGCTGAACAGATTGAAAAATCAGGAACTAATGTACAAAATTTCAACTGATAAAATAATTTTTTATGTACTGAAATTCTAAACAAACAAGCAATCAAAACCTGGATTAATTACAGATAACAAACTAAACCAAGAGCAAAAAGAAATAAGAAAATAATCAAATTAGTTCATATGCAAGATACTGAGTCAAATTGAAATCATAAAACATGCGATATGCTTTAAACAATTTCGATAACATATAAGTTGGAACTAAAAGGATCAAGCAAGATCAGTAAGTAAAACCTGGTTATGGACAACAAACAATAAGGATAGCAGACAATCACACTTGTGTATTCTTTATTTAGTGAGTGCAATCTGCACCCTGACATACACACACACACATGCACACAAGTGCAGTCAAGCACAAACACACACACACACAAACATACAACTATTTGGTCACACAGACACAGACACACACACACATGCATGCCTGTGAGCATACACTCAGACACACATGCACATGTGTGCACATTCATACACACACACACACACACACACAAACACAAACTCACATGCACACACACACAAACTCACATGCACACACTCACATGCACACACACACAAACTCACATGCACACACTCACATGCACACACACACAAACTCACATGCACACACAGACACACACATACACATACCCACAGACACACTGTTGAATATAAAACAAGGTCAGTTATAGAAAAAGACAAATCTGCCGCCAAGTTGCGCAGGTCAGCCTAAACTTGGCAGAAAAACAATCTCCTAGAAGCCAGCAAATCCATGCAGAAGGAGGTAAGAAAACCACCAATGCTGGCTTACCTTGAACAGTCAGTCCACCTTTCCCCTCACCTTGACTTGCCAGCTGCTTGGGCTCGGAATACTTCTTGCCAATGTCGGCAAGTGAGCGCACAAAGGGCAGGTGGATGCGACTCTCATCCTTGTGTCGCACCCGCTTCTCATTCTGGTGTCTGTGGCGAGCCATCAGTGTTTCCCACACCTGGTCTCGCAAGTTTGATTCCAGCTGGTTGCTGGCGATCATATTGTCCAGCACAAGACCTGAAACATGTGAAGAATTGAATGACTAACTTGCAGCTTTTACTTGCTATCATATTGTCCAGCACAAGACCTGAAACATGTGAAGAATTGAATGATTAACTTAACTTCTATTGTCCAGCACAAGACCTGAAACATGTGAAGAATTGAATGACAAACTTGCAGCTTTTACTTGCTATCATATTGTCCAGCACAAGACCTGAAACATGTGAAGAATCGAATGACTAACTTGCAGCTTTTACTTGCTATCATACTGTCCAGCACAATACCTGAAAACATGTGAAGAATCAAATGACTAACTTGCAGCTTTTACTTGTTATCATATTGTCCAGCACAAGACCTGAAAACATGTGATGGATCGAATGACTAACTTGCAGCTTTTACTATCATATTGTCCAGGACAATACCTGAAAACATGTGAAGAATTGAATGACTAACTTGCAGCTTTTACTTGCTATCATATTGTCCAGCAAAAGACCTGAAATCATGTGAAGAATTGAATGAATAACTTGCAGCTTTTACTTGCTATCATATTGTCCAGCACAATACCTGAAAACATGTAAAGAATCGAATGACTAACTTGCAGCTTTTACTTGCTATCAATAGTATCATACTGTATTTCTGCAATACAATCTTGCTAATCCCTTTACATGATTTGAAAATGGCTTCATAAAAAAGTATAATGTCATTTGTTATAAAACCCAGAAAATTGTGGTGTAGGAAGAGTGCCAACCTATGACTTGATCCAGTATAGTGTGACAGGGAGTATTAAACTATGACTTGATCCAGTATGGTTAGAGAAGAGTACCAACCTATGACTTGATCCTGTGTGGTGTGCGAGCAGTATCAATCTATGACTTGATACAGTATGGTGTGTGAGCAGTACTATCCAATGACTTGATCCAGTGTGGTGTGCGAGCAGTACCAACCTATGACTTGATCCAGTGTGGTGTGTGAGCAGTACCAACCTATGACTTGATACAGTATGGTGTGTGAGCAGTACTATCCAATGACTTGATCCAGTGTGGTGTGCGAGCAGTACCAACCTATGACTTGATCCAGTGTGGTGTGCGAGCAGTACCAACCTATGACTTGATCCAGTGTGGTGTGAAAGGAGTATGGTGTGAGAGCAGTACCAACCTATGACTTGATCCAGTGTGGTGTGCGAGCAGTACCAACCTATGACTTGATCCAGTGTGGTGTGCGAGCAGTACCAACCTATGACTTGATCCAGTGTGGTGTGTGAGCAGTACTATCCAATAACTTGATCCAGTGTGGTGTGAAAGGAGTATGGTGTGAGAGCAGTACCAACCTTTGACTTGATCCAGTGTGGTGTGTGAGCAGTACTATCCAATAACTTGATCCAGTGTGGTGTGAAAGGAGTATGGTGTGAGAGCAGTACCAACCTATGACTTGATCCAGTGTGGTGTGAGAGAAGTACCAACCTATGACTTGATCCAGTGTGGTGTGAAAGGAGTATGGTGTGAGAGAAGTACCAACCTATGACTTGATCCAGTATGGTGTGCGAGCAGTACTAACCTATGACTTGATCCAGTGTGGTGTGAAAGGAGTATGGTGTGAGAGCAGTACCAACCTATGACTTGATCCAGAGTTGTGGCGTCCATGTCCAACATGACTGTGCCCTGCAGCAGGGAGCAGCGCAGCTCAAAGAGGGAGTGCAGAGACAGGGTGGCAACGTGAGGCTTGGACCAACGCTCTCCTCCTTCCTCCACGTCCTCCTCAAACTTGATCCATCTGCACACACACACACACACACACACACACACATACACACGCACACATAGTGTATACATGAAACATGCATGCAAAGCATAAACATGTAATGCAGAAACAAATACGACATGAAGCACATAGCTAGACTAAAACATGTATCATTATCTGATTCTCATGTATTTTTAATGTGCTTTACACCATAAGGTAATTCAAGTAGGGAGATTATCAAGTATTCTGCATTCTTTGTTCTGTGCTAAGGGAAATATAAATGATCAATACAAAAAGCTTTTCAATGATAAACATGACTTCTTAAAGGATATATTAAAATCTCACAAACTTTTTTTCTTTTTTCATAGACACACTTTTCACTACAGGGCATAATACTAAAGGGATAAAAACAATCACCTCCGGATTCTCTTGTATTTTTGTTTAACAAGCAATAAATTCATCTGTGCTGCTGTTGTAGAAATAATAATAACAATGCTATGAAACAAATAAGACACAGAATCCTGATCTAAAAATGGAAACAAAACAAAAAAAGCTGTGTATTTTATGAATGAATGAGACCACACCCACCTTGCAGTTTCTTTCCACTCTTTGATGTTGGGGTCTTCAGAGCTGGGGAACAGCTCAGCCATTTCACAGAAGACGTCATGGGTCTTGTGGTCCTCGTCCTCCTCCTCTCCAAGCAAAAACTGAACACGCTGTGAGGGTGGCGCCGCTGTGCAACACGCAAACACAATCCATTGTGATACTTCCACACTCATCATTCATTTCTTCCTTTTTTCCTTCCTCTTCTTATTTTTTCAATTCACAAACAGGGCTCCCAAAGCAAAAGTCATCGTCATGTTGTGTTTATCAAAACAATTTGTCAGCAACCATGAATTTAGCAAATCAAATGCCTCAAGGCTAAAATTTGCAACAACAAAAAACACACACAATAAAACAACTGCTTATGTCATGACCGAGACCGATGTTGACTGAATGATTATCAAAATAATTTGTCAGCAACCATAAATTTAGCAAAGCTAATGCCTTGAGGTCTAAAAAAATGTATACCCCCCACTCTCCCAAAAATGCTTATGTAATGACTATGGCTGATTTGTTGACTGAATGAATTTAGCACAACAAATGCCTAAAGGCTTAAAAAAAAAAATTATATATATATATATATATATATATATATATATATATATAACATATATATATATATATATATATATATATATATATATATATAATAAAAAAGTTGCTTACCTAATAACCAAGACTGATTTGTTGATTGAATACACATTTACTTTTTAACTGAAGCAAGAAAATTTGTTTGTGATGCCACCATTCATTTAACAAATATCAGGGAGGGAAGGGGACAGGGAACAAGCCAGCAAAACAAAAAAGGCAAAACCAAACCAAAAAAAACCCCAACCTTTTTTTCCCCCAAATCCACACCTCACTGAGAATCTAGGTACTGATCACTAGGTGTGACAGGTGTAGACTGCAAGTTGATGACACACACACACACACATACCACAGAATCTTGTGTCCATTGCATATCATATGACATGCAGCACACACTCCTGTTCCACGTGTAAGTCTCCAACAGCAGTTCAAATTATCCACAAAAAACCCCAAACAAACTTGGGAACATTTGTGGTATAAAGGGAGCCATAAATATTGAGTGCTATGTTCATTTCTCCTTTTGCTCTTCACTTCTTTCTCCAAAAAATAAACATTTTAATTTCCATGCTTGAAAAGGATGTTCAGGTATTCATATTACCATACTATTCACTTCTTCTATTAAAAACAACAAGAACAACAACAAACAAAAAACAACAAAAAACAACTCAAAGTAAAAACCAAACAGCATGAAAACTGCAAATTGTAAATATCTAGAGCAGTTGCACTGCACACTGAGCAGCTGCACTGCTGATTTGCATATCATATATTGGCACTTAGTTACTATTAACTATAACATCATCACAACTTACCTAAGAAGAAGTTAAAATGTTTCTGAACTGGCAATGCCAGAAGAAACCAAACCAAACAAATAATCATGCATGCTCATGCATTATGACAGTGGCTCAAGGCAGTGGCTACAATATTTATTTCTGAACTTTAAAATAAGATTAGATAAAAATAAGTGATTTCATACTGTCACATGCTTACATGCTAAAGACTAGAAGAAAAGTGCATTCATTCTCTATGTGATCCAGCAGTTTGTTTCTTAAGTACGTGTTGTGGCTTTTGCATCAATTTTTATACGCAAAGCAAAAAACAATAAGTATTTAACTTTAATGTCTGACAAGAATATCATACTTATTCTGCCATACACTTGCTTATTCAGGACCAACGCCTCCCCCCAACTTCAGCCCAAGACAAGGGGTAAAAAATAAAACAAGCCAAGAAACTGAAATCTGGTTTAACTTTCATATGACTGATTTTATGGCATAATACAAATGTGTTAATGAAATCAACACTGCAACTCATACATTGGTTTAAAACAGCTGATCACAAGTATTTTCCCAACACCACTTTCATCACAGAAAAACAAATGCAACAGCCATACACAAATACCCTTTGTGATTTTTTTTTTTAACTGGAAGTATGTTCAATATAGAAAACATGATGCTATAAAAATGTTTCAAAGAAGATGTTCACTAGCATCTGCTGCAAGATCGAGATATTCAAGCCTTTTCTCAGAAAGACACACACACAGATGAAAAAAGTGGTTGAGAAACTACTGCTACCCACCAACCCTACAAAAAATCTGTGACGTTCTTGGAAAATCTACTGACAGATACACATGCTTAACACCAAGTATCTTTCCATTAAAAATACCACTTACAGTTGGATAAAACCATTCCTTACACCTGCTTATATCTTATATCTTCTGCATTCAAACAAACTAATAAGGGACAGGAGATACAATGAAAAAGTGCATCATGGTTCTGGGGAAAAAAAAAAAGAAGGATACATGTGTGTGAACTTCAATGAAATATGAAAACATAAAGAGTGGATACCTCAAGGCAGGAATCCTAATAGATACTGCTCTTATGAGTGCTGTCTTTTTTTTGTAGGGGGGGGGGGGGGGAGGGGGGGGTGTTTGGGGGGGGGGGGGTGTCTTTTTGTATCCTTCAGCTCATAAGCTGTGGAACAGATTTTTTTTTTTTTACAATAGCTATAAAGCTACTGCTCAGTCAAAAATATGTAAAAGAATGGACCCTGCAACCAGAAGTATCTGTCCAATATATCGTATGCCATATATGACATGACATTGACCTCAAGATCAACTGGGCTGTCATGCAGAATAAAATGATATGAGTTTATTTGACACCAGACTGAAACCAGGCAAGGAAATAAAACAGTAATATATGGTGTTGAATACTTGATAATTTTGTCTGATATGTTGTGAAAAGATAAGGAAAGATTGGTTTTGCAGTAAACTATTTTTAGTCATTCCTCATGAACAAGCCTGTAACATGCATTTTTTTTCTTTTTTAAATCAAAAGATGTGCTTTTGTACAAAATGCTGATTATCAAAAAAAAGTGACAGTTTAAACAAGGGGTAGAAATCAAGAAATTAGTCACTCTCTTTCAAATCAAAGATGTGGTTTTGTACAAAATGCTGCTCATAAAAAAGTGACAGTTTAAACTGGGAGCAGAAATCAAGAAATGAATCACTCTCAGACAGAATAAAAAAAACAGGTGGGAGAACAGGAATATGAAAGAGAAAAAGAAGAATAAACAAGAAGAATTCAAAGATGAAATCTGAAGTACAAAAAACAATGGCCTACTTTAAGAGTCATCAGGTGACAAAAAAACAACAACAAAAAACATGGAAGTATAGAAGAAGGATAAAAAAAATGTTTAATTAAAAATTATTTTTGCCCTTCCCATTTTGGATTGATTTGCAAACTCTATTCAAACAGATACCACACATGTCAATCACTTCACCTATCTCTGTGTGTGTGTGTGTGTGTGTGTGTGCACGTGCTTGTGTGTGTATGTGTGTGTGTGTGTGTGTGTGCACGTGCTTGTGTGTGTGTGTGTGTGTGTGTGTGTGTCTGTGCACATGCTTGTGTGTGTGTGTGTGTGTGTGTGTGTGTGTGTGTGTGTGCGTGTGTGCGCGCACGCGCGCGACTGCATGTGTGTGTGACTGTATGTGTGTATGCGTGCACACACTTGTGTTCAGGTGCTGTTGAGAATCAAATGCACTGTGTATCTGGCCCACATTATCAACTCTCGAACTAAACATGTGGCATTCCTATGAAGCACACTGTGCAGAATAAGTAAATAAAAATAAAAATTTTTAAAAAAGCTGTGAAAAGCGAACACTGAGAGATCACTAACAGAACATGTCCTACTTGGCCTAATCCAGATGGAATAGAGCTGAAGGGGTGGAGGCATGGGAATGGTGGTGGGAAGGGTGGGGAAGGGGGATGTAGGGAGTGCGGGGCCCCGGGGGGGAGTATGAATGAAGAATGCATCCCATTCCTGTCCTGCAAATCTCACTCTTGTCCTTTCCTCCACCAATCACCCTGCCTTTACAGAGAACCAAAATAAATAAATGTATGAATGAATGAATAAATATATAAATAAACAAACAAATCAAAACAAAAATTAATCATCATCAGGAACTATTTCCATTCCAAGGATGTTCCAGTTCATTCGGAGTGTCATTACAGCACAATGTAGGCTTGTGACTTCAGCCTCTGTGGCTTTCAGTGGCACCAAGATGTTCACAAAAATACCCTAACCAATACAGCACCTTGGAAAGTGTGCCATGTTTTTATCAGCTAAATGTCTAGAATTTGATGTAGCAACAGACAATCACTCACAGCTAACCACTGCTACTGACTAGCTGCAATGCACTGCAGTGAATCCTAATTTAGAAAAAAAAAGAAAAAAAAAGTGAAAGCAGAAAACAAAAAAACAACAACTAAAATCAACAAACAGAACTGGAAATAAGTACATTTACCACTCAGGCTCCTTTCATTTAAGTCTGTTTATTTTGTTGCTTCCAAAAGTAGTAAGTTTACAACAATTTAAAAACAAAACCTGTTACTTTTCCTTATGTCTGCTGTGTCTTTTTCTTTAAAACCAAGCTTCCAGTTCACTGGTCTGCTGCACTTGCATCAAATTCTCTGTGTGTACTATCTACACAAGATTCTTGACAGAAAAGATGACAACAAAAAGTGAAGACAAAAATATGGTAGAACTTATGTGAACAATTCTAAATCATAATAAGTTAGCCTGAGTGGCTGTGAAGTACCATTTTATGTTCAATTTTGAAAACCTAGACAAACAAAACTAACAGACTGTGAAAACTAGACAAATAGAATCTATTGACATCACTGAAACTATTATGCAGCTAGAGAAGACGAGTCCAGTTTCAAATATTGCATCATTAAGATCTACATAACGATATACATGTATGGTAAGCTACATGTTCACTCTCATAATGTAATGCAAATAATAACTAAATCCAAACAAACAGCAGAAACACTAAACAAATGAAAAACTAATCTGCAAAAACCACATATACTTTGAAAGAAAACACTTGTTGACAACTTGAATAAATGAATATGAATATCTGATGAGAGTGCACAGTGAGCAAGCAAACCATTTATGAGGCATGAATACCAGTTAATGTCTGTGAAGAAATTATTCCTGCCTGACAGCCACCCAAACATACTCCAAAAACAAACTCAGTACTGGTAAAAAGTACAAAGAGATGCCTAGAACACAGTTTTACAACCTACCCTTCATAGACATTCCTGGAAGAGAGAGCAGAGAGAAACAAAGTGGTAAATGGTCATGGTCACAATTACAAAACAAAATGTTGTATTCTTCAAATAATATAAAGAAAACATTTAAAGTATCTACCAACTGATCAGTCAACGCACCTGTCTATCTAGCCATGTTAATAGCTGCAGATCAAGTGGGTAACACTCACACGTGCACACACACACAAACACACATACACTCATGCACGTACAGACATTTACAAAATGCAAAAACAATTGTGCAGTTTGTGTAGAATCCAAGTTCACACTCTAAAACAGGCCATGTTCACTGGTTTCCAAGTCATATTGTTTTATGAGTCTTATTTGTGGTCTCACTGCTTAAGAAAATAAAAAAAGGTCAGCCATGTGTTCAATCACAAATGTATGTATGCATTTAGTGTCATGTACACCCAACCATATGAGCTTACTTAAGTATTTCTATATATTAAACAATTCAGCATTTCTGTCAGTCCCAAAGATTAGGAATACCATGCACAAACACTCACACAAACATACACACATTTTAACAAAAAGTGTTCTGCATTCTCAGTATAACCTGAGTCTAGACTTTTTGACAGCCTTTTTTTTTTTTCTTTTTCTCCTTCACATGAGAATGGTAACACTTAAATGACAAGAAAAACAGCAATCAGAATAAACAGACATAAAACCATGAACTGAGCAACAAAGATTTCCCATATCACTTGGGCTGAAGAAATCATCAGGCAATTCCTCTTCTATACTTTTAAAAATAAAATTCAGAAAGGAGGGAATAGGAGCTAGCAGTTGTTTGGGGGAAAGATGTGCAGCTGCAACAATTACACTTCCAGTTTTGTAACTGTTCTGGTGGATTTGGAACAAAAGATGAAACTGACAGCTAGTGTCCTATAAATTGACAAATCAAGGTAACTTTTTTCTTTTTGAATTCAAACTACAGCAGATTCAGTGATCAACTGTTATTTTCACTCAAAAATAAAGAAACCTTTCTGATGTTCAATGACAACTGGCTAAGCTAGATTTCTCTCTTCCTTTTTTATGTATTCCTGTACTCAACAGAGAAGTGCACTGTAACTGCCTTTCCATCACCCTGACATGTCAAACACACAGAAATTATGGGTGGTGGAGAAAGGGAAACAAGAGAGCATAAATATCAAACCCTTCAATGACATTAAGGGTCCTCTCCCAGGCAGAGAGCAATTTGTTATGCTTGACATGACTCAAGTTCCCCCTCCTGGACAAGACTCCACAGAAATCTTAACACAGGTAATGACAATAGATCTGAGAATAAGACCTATCAGCAGCTGCTCTTAAGGTCAATGTGTTCACTGATGAAATCTTGAACTGGCATTGAGCATCCGACATCCACCTTGATACCTGAATGACAGGTACCACAAACAGTTCAGGAGTTCTCAACTTCCAAAAGGGAAAAGGAAAAAAAATACACATGGTTCAATGACAACCAAAAGCTACTAGTGACAGGTTACTTTAGAATCAGAAATAAAGTGAACAGGAGAAATATACTGCTGGAAAAAAAAGGTAAAGGTAGCCAATAAATAACAGATCTTTCCATATTCTGTTTGGGGGATGCAGTGGCGAAAAAAATATCTACATGGTCACCTCAGCTGCATTCCTAACATTGTCTGAAGTAAACAAGAAAGGGCAAAGGCCAAGTGCACACTGTGTTCAGAACCTGTTCTTGGAGTTGGACTGATCTCCAGAGGGACGCTATCCCCCACTGACTTGACCACATAATCACATTAAACAGGAAGCAAGCACAGGTCCCTGTATGGCTGCATTTCTTGTAACTATATGGGGGAGGCAGAGAGAAAAACAGCCACAGACAAGAGACAGTGACATACACACACAGAGAGAATGATTGACTGACTGAATGAATGAATGAATGAATGAATGAATGCCCGAGAAAAAACTTACACGTCTGCTGTTGCTTAAATGCACAAAATAAAACAATTGCTTGTTTAGGAACAGAGAAAGACACAGAGGCAGAGAAAGACAGACATGCAGACTGACAGAAAGACAGAGAAAGAAAGCAAGAATGTGAAAGCATTTATGTGAGTGTTTAATTAAATACTCTTATGCACAGACAATTGTTTAAATACTCTTATCCAAAAAAAATTTTTTTCTGCAACTAATCTATTTGTATCACATATAATAAACTACATACTAAAAGGCAGAGTTACATAGCATATAACAAATATATGCATTAAAAATTAAACCTTAAGACACAAACATACACACACAACAAAAACTCTGAACAAATAGGAAGAAAGGTTTGCTAACAAGTAAAGGATAAAAACATTGAGGGTAACAAAGTGTGTCAAAATATTCAAAAGTTTCCTGAAACAACACATTATCCTACCTTTCAAATCAAATTTCCAAATACAAAAGCCAAGACACATAAAAAAAAAAAAGAAAAGAATAGCAAAATAATACCAGGAAATAAAAAAACACATAAACAAACACAGGAATACATCTGCAAATTAATAAGATATAAATAAACACATTCAAATACGCTCACAAGACAATGACAGCAAGTCACAAGAAAAACTGGTCTGGACAGGGTGGAGTTGGGGCGGGGTCCTTTTCTGTAATGGGTGAATGCAACAAATAAGTGCATATAACTACTGGTGATGTAAAACCTAAGTGGAGTGTACAAGGATGCATGCTTACAACACCTTATCCTACATATGCATATTTTGAATTACATCTTTCAGTGCAGTCAACATAGTCATTCTGATGCACTGCAGGAAACGTAAATTACCAAACACTGCACAGCAGAATTTTCAACCTGCTTCAGATTCTTCCCTCCATATTGTAAGCAGGCAAACTGGCTGTATGTTCTTTGAAGTAATTTCTTTCACATGTACCCCTCCTGCTACCTCTCCCCCTTCCCCACCCACACACCCCAAATCCAAAATAAGATGAGTCATGATGAATGCCTCAATTACAGGCTGAAGTGTGAGCTGTGAGATGCAGTATATGTGTGTGTGGTGTGTGTGTGTGTGTGTGTGTGTGTGTGTGTGCCCGCGCGCACGCACGCGTGCATGCTCTTGTGGGAGTGGGAGACATTACCGTTCAACTTTCCCCTTATATATCTGTCGATCAATTTATTCACCCATCTTTCTGCCTGTTTATTGCTCTGTCAAATCTCATTCCCTCCCATTAGAATGTGTCTGAGCACACACATGCATGAGTGTGTAAGAAATGATTTCGCAACATTTTTTCTGGATTCATCTCACTTCATTTCCAAATGTATAATGAGAAACTGACAAGATACCAGCAACTCCTGCCTCTGGAAAATAATTTGTGTCGCAGTTACCAATGTAAAATGCCAGTCATGCCTATACAGTCATTTTTATCTAATTTTGGTCTCTCTAATGAAAGGAGACCAATGACAAATTGTTGGATGCTGCTAAATAAAATCCTCTATTTGACTGTGTAACTGCAATTTTACATAAATAACATTCATATAGAGAGACTGGAAAGTTAAACATTTATATCAAATTTTGGGGGGATTCTTTCAGTCAGAAATAATAGGAAAACATGACAATGTCCAATACTTCAACAACAAACAAATAATAATAAAATAAAGATAAAGAAAAAACAAAGCTCTCTGTGATCAAAATGTTTTGGTTGGCAAAGTAAACTCCTGCACAAAACTGTGAGACTTCTATGCTATTCTACAGGGCAAGAGTAAGGCAACTGAGTACAGCCAACAACTAGGTAGCACACAAAAGGTAAAGCAAAAGTAATGACATATCCTTTATTCCACCACTCAGCACTTTGCTTCCAACAGCAGAACTAAGAATATGGAGCATCTGATCACTGAATGAAAAGGACATGCAAGCACCTTGTGAATTCCCAGTTTTGTTAGAGACTGCATTTAGAGAAGAAAAAGTAAAAACAGATTAGTAGCAACTACCATATGTTTTCTTCTAAGCTAAAACCCATGCATCTCAGGCACACACTTTGAAATAAATTTGTCTCTGGCTTCATAAGTTCATACACATATCAACACACGCACATGCCATGCACTCACACACAAACACACACACATACACACACACACTCCAAATCTGCTAGGCATGTTCAATTGACAATGTAGTTAAGTGTAAGCATGAGTGCATCTGTGTGCGTCTTCATGCACGCGCGCTGCGTGTGTGTATGTCTGTGTGTGTGAGAGAGAAAAAAGAGAGAGAGAGAGGGGGACAAAGAGAGACAGATAGAGATAGACATACACCAATGACAAAGACAGAATGTGTGTCACTCTGTGTGTGTGTGTGTGTGTGTGTGTGTGTGTGTGTGTGTGTACACTACATGATCACAATAAGTCTCTCAGATGAATGCAATCTACAAATATTGGTCCAAATAAAATAATACAGCAGTTCATATTCAAGAGCTTGGTACATTCATTTATAAAACTAAAACAAAAAAAATATCAACATCAACTTTCAAAGATCGCATACACAGACAAGTATACATACACGCAGGGATGCACGCAAACACACACACTCAAACATACCCATAAAATGACACACATACTCGCACACAAAAGTGCAC
This sequence comes from Babylonia areolata, assembly GCF_041734735.1. NCBI lineage: Eukaryota > Metazoa > Mollusca > Gastropoda > Neogastropoda > Buccinidae > Babylonia > Babylonia areolata. The sequence goes on along the minus strand of NC_134893.1, from coordinate 19,567,250 downwards.
ACGCACAAAAAATGAAAGGAGGGCTCTGAAAAAAATAACAGGAACAAAACAGAAACAAACAAACCTACAAAATAAGAAAAAGAAACAGTTGCACAAAACAGACATCAAAATCTTCATATCCATAAAATGTACACACACTCATAAAAAAAAAAGCACAATCACAAAGTAAATGGTAAGGGAAAAAAAGGAAAAAACAGAAACAAAACAATGAATAAAGAAAGGAAAACAGTCACAAAACAGACATTAAAATCTTAAGGGGGTGAAGCTTGAAACTGCATTCAGGTAAGCATGAAATGAGACCACTCATTATCTGTGAATGAAGAACTGGTGAAAATAAATGACCCCCTCACCTCTCTGTGACCTCATCTACCCTTCCCCTCATCTAACCCTCACCTCTCTGTGACCTCATCTGCCCTTCCCCTCATCTGAATATAAACGCCTTCATCCTCCTTTAAGAAAAAAAAAAGGGAAAAAAAGTGTGGCTGACTTTATCACGTGTGGTGAGGTATTAAAAAAAGAAAAAGAAAAAAAAAGGAGACCATAAACACTCACCAAAGAAATCTTTCACTCACCAAAGAAATCCTTTCACTGAGATCAGATTACCTCATTAAGGTTTTTACACTGGGTGCCCTTAATTCAAAACTATTATTCAACTTTGGAACACAGCCAGCCAGCAATGTCCAAGCAGCCTCAAGAATCTGTTTTCCATGCTGCTTTTCTAGGCTCCATAACAAAGAACCACATTTGCAATTATTCCAGTGGGAGTCCAAGGGCAAACCATTCAGATGGTTTGTGTGAGACACCCCATGAAAAAAAAAATCCAGCTTTGCTAGAGTGCATGACACTTTGAAGGTAAAAGTACTGTGCCAGTTTATTGCAGGTGGGACATAACTTACAAAAGACACCTCCACATAGCAACAGCATGCCTGGTCTTGGGTCACGGCAGACTTGACACCACTCTGAAGTGAATACCTATCCCTTAATTCTTCTAATGATGGATACCACCAGCACAAAAGACCTCAACAAGAACTGGGAAAGAATCAAGGGTATGAAACACTGAGGGTTCACAAAATGTTATTTTTCTGATGACTAGTGATAACTGGGATGAAAATCATGCAAAGAAAAATCACTTTGGACATCAGAATGTGTGATGAGATTTTACTGTGGTTTTCTTATGAATAGCAAAACAGATATAAAACACAGACACAGCCCCTGCTTGTCAGGCGGAATATCTTACACCCTCCATGAAATTTTGGTGATGATGGCTTTGTAATGGTCATGATAACAGGAACGGCACAACAGTAAACACTGAGGTGTACAATTACAACTCTCTCTCCCTCTCTCTCTTTCCCCTTCTTACACACACACACCACACAGTATAGTTCTTTTCAGAAAGAACCAAATGCAGCCGGATGTTCAGTCAGCAAATAAAATGCAGCCACAAAAATGTCAGTGGGCACAACAATGCCAGGCAATGAGACAGAGATAGAGAGAGAGAGAAGACAGCACCAATGGTGATGATACAAATGCACTCTCAGACTTGGTATAGGTTGATATATGCATCCATGATAAGAAACCACATTATAAGTCTTGAGATTTCCTTCAGTCAGCTCTCCTGCCTGATAAGAAATGTTGGAATGTCTGTCACTCTCCTTTAAAATGTCAGCAGATGGGTTTAAATATAAAAGTCAGACCAGTTGGGATGTCAAACCTCCCAGCACACAGAATATAAAATCTTCCCCTTCCACTCTAAGCAGATCTGCTTGGAGCAAGCACCCGCTAATAATTATAATAGAAGTAGTCATATAGCACTGTGTCAATTGTGCACAGAAAAACTTAGCATTTAAGCATTTTATGTCTTTTATGTATTTACACTGAGTGACTGTAATTCTCATGTATTGTTTGCATAGCAAACAATACACATGAATTTCTCTATTGGGATTATAAAGTATTCTGTATTCTGTAAATCAAAGTGCTTACACATCAATTATTCCCATGCATGCATCATTCCAATCCAGATGGTTAAATAGAAAATTCTTAACTTATTAATATAAATATATGTAAATAGAAAGCAAGAGAAACTGTAGACCAGAAAGACAGAAAGGAGAGGGTAACTATCTCAGAAAGAGGTAAGTTTTCAGGCTAAATTTGAAAGAGCTGATGATCTAATTTGAACATTCTCTGGCATTCTCTGATCACTGAGCTGTAAGGTACAGATTCAATGATCTATTTCAAGGAGGTGATCCTGAAGCTGATGCCTGACTACATAATCCAATGCTGTGGTCTGGTCTTGAGAACCTAACCGATAGATTCACAAACCAACCAAGGTGTTCACAGCTAAAACTACAGACATAAGGTTCAATTGAAAAGGTCCAGGACCAGGAAAAAATGTCTAAATCAAATTTCAACAAGGCAGAGGACTCATTCCCTCAATTTGCTGATGTGCAAGTTAACAAGTGCAAGCGATTGGTGACTTTGATTCTCTAGAAAGCATTAGTAATTTTTAAAAGGAAGAAGGTGACTTCACTCTGAGAGTGAAGAATCCAACCCCTGCACTACATTACACAGCACTCTCTAAATATGCTCTATATGGGAGACTGTTATTCATATTTAGTAAGTCTCTTACCTCTACAACATTTCTTATCTTCTAATATCAGGGAGATGACACCCTACACATTCCCCATACACACACAATAAGTGGGATGTGAAGACAACATTAGTATTTTTTAAAGTATTCTTGTATGCAGTACAGTAAACAAGGGTGGAAACGTTGAAAAGGAAAACCTGATTTGAATGCTCTGGGTCAATGCAAGATTATTCAGATATCATAACAAATCTCTCTCTCTCTCAAGAATTAGAATGCAAAAATACCGGTAGGGATATAATATGTCTGGAAGAGGGTCATTTAATGTTCACACTTTTCTTTAAACTTTACAACTATATATGGACTGTACTCAGATGTGATCAAAATGGGGGCTACTAAGCTTCCTCCCAAGTCCACACTCGATGTCATTCATTATATCAAAAATGACTCGAGAAGTAGACTGAGAAAAGAAAAACCAGTCCAATAATTCCATGGACGCCAGTGCCACTGAAGCAAAATCTAAAGAAAAAGAAGACAACATTATGAGATCACTTTTTCTTTTTTTCATTCAGCTACTTGGGGATGGGGACTCACGAGTGTCTCAAATGTGATTATTTGCAGCGGTAGTCGGTCTTAAAAAGCACACAATCTGCAAGCTGAGAATGCATCTTTAGATGACAGGATGAAATAAAATGCAAACACCTGCAGCAAAAAACTACACTGCACTGCACCACAGGCAAAAACTGCTGCAGAGCACATTCATCCAAAGTAAGCCACAAGGCCTGCAACAGTGATCAGTCCTACCTGAGGTGCCAGCACCATGTTCTCCTTCTGACCCTTCAAGTCAACAACACCACCATGCCAAGGTTAGTCAGTGGACTAGACCCAGTGTGTCTTCACTACAGTTACCAGCTAAACCACTGAGGGAAAACCTCAGGGAATCTCATGCCTTCTTTTTCCCCATTTATAAGTTTCTTAGAAGAGACTGGTAATGGTTCCCCCTGAATAGTCTTTTCTTTTATCCTGTCCTTTCCACCTAACTACCATCCCACCAACTTTCTCTTTGTCTCTTCTTTCACCTACCTCTCTTATTTCTGTCTTCACACACTCTTCCAAAATAATATAAATTCAATTTTTTTCTTGTTCTATTCAAATAATTATTTTTCTGTTATGTCAAAGTAATACCCCTAGTTCCCAATACTCTTGAATCATTCTTTCAATTTGTGAGACAATACACAGCTTGCCTGATAGCATTGTATGATAACTTTGTGTACTTTTGAAAAATAAGTTATGCATCCAGTTTAGTTGTATTCTCAGAATGACTCCTACTCTTCTCTACATCATTCCACACTTCTCCCACTCATGAAATAAGGAGAAAATAATTTCTGTACAGCACAAACAAATAAGACATAATAGTATCAAATACTGATGCCATGTAAGTTTCGCTTGAAGAAATCAGTTTCTTCTTCTTTCTCTCTCCCCTTCACACACACACACACACACACACACCGTACCCTCACTCTCTCTATCTCTAAACAAAAATGAAATACATGAAAGCAAAAATGGAAATAGATACAATTGTTGGGTAAATTATATATATATAAAAAAGCAGAAATGGAAATAGATACAATTGTTGGATAAATTATTTTTTAAAAAACAAAAAAACCCATCAGAATATTTGTCATGGAACAACTATTCATGCTATAGTCTAGAAATACTTGGAAACGATTCTTTCAAGGAAGAACAGATGTACAACTGTATCAATTACACCAGATGAACTCTTTAATTTAGCTGATTATGTGTATTCTATACATTTGTCTTTATTCACATACAAACGACAATGCAATACTGCTCTCATTAGGTTTACAGTAACTTTCTGTAAGATTTCATTTTCAGTTAGTTTTGATTAAAACTAAAGCAAAATCATTACCGGTACGTATAAAAAATTTTTTTTAAAAACTATGAAAAAAAACAATAACAGAACATCAAACAGCAATTCAAGTTAGTTTTAACCTTGCACATACTGATCAAAATTACTGATTCAAATACTGAAGAACAAAAACATTCTTTCAATCTGGTATACCTGCTTAAAATGCAACCATACTAAACAATATGAATTAAGTGAGTGAGAGAGAGAGAGAGAGAGAGAGAGAGAGAGAGATGTAGAGAGAGAGGAGGGGTGGAGGAGAAAACATTGAATACATGTAAACACGTGTCAAGAGTATGTATTGTTCATGAGCATGTGTAAACGTTTGTATATTCTAGCAGGAAAGAAGAGGTATGAACATATATTTGCATGTTCTAGGTGTAAAGAAGGGATATGAACATATAACAAACAAGCATTATTAAAAACCAGTAAAACAGCCAGTAACAGATGCTTACCCATCGGTGGTTCTTCTCTGATTCCACGGTTGTCATCTCTGGATTTCTTGTGCTTGTGATGACGTGGTCGATGACGATGCGGACGCTGTTGTCTGGGCAAATGCAGCCCAATGTAGACTGTGTCTTGTTTTCTATGATCTGAAACATCACCCACCTTCATCTAAAAAAAACAACTAAATATCATGAAAAGATGTTCTGAAACAAGGTATATTTATCTGGGGTTGGTTATTTTTTGTTTTCTTTTGCTGTGCAACAAACTACACATCCCATTTCAATGGCATTGGGTGTTTTTTTTTCTTCTTTTGCGATGCTACAAACTACACATCCCATCTCTATGACAAGACATATGTCCAACCATTCTGCCCAACTCTCTCCCACACGAACACAGATAAACACATACATCTATACAATTCTTGTTTTGTCACAACCCCAGCACAAGCAGTCCAATCGGAACTATCAATACTACACCACTGCAAGGCCACCAACCAGAGAGGATACTGCTGCATCACTTCAGAGGTGTTCAATGGCGTCTGTTCTGATTTTTTTTTTTTTTTTTAAGCGAAAAAAAGCATGATGCCTGCGACAGAGACCCAACCCAAGCTTTCTTTCTGGTACAACTTCACAATCAGTCTACGATCAGTTTACCAACAATTCTTTCAAAAATGTTTTACCTTGAATGTCAGCGTCACTTGGAGCATGGAAGACAAAGGAGCCATGGTCCTTTACGGGCATAGAGGTGTCAACACGCTGATCTGCCATTCGACTCATTGTGGCAGATGGTGTCTGTCAGGCCACAGGGTACTGGGTTTGCCTTTACAGCACTGTCTCTTCAGTCCACATCAAAGATCTTCTTGCATAAACAACGTGTTGGGTTCTGCAACAGAACAGACAAAGAAAGGTGTTCATCGCAAGATTCACTGGTCACTGGTTCTGTAACCTGGTTTGGTCACTGGGGTGCTGAACAGCTGAACACATCACTAACCACATTATAAGTGATGTGAAAACAAATACAAGTTACAACTGAGGAAATTTTCTCTGCTGTGATATGAACTGCATGCATGCATTGCAGATGATTTCAAAGAACACAAACATACATGTGAATATATCATCCTTACACAAGTACCAGTACATGCACATACATCAATTGCTCACAGTTCCCCACATCTTTCCACTTTCTGATGTAGTTTAAACTATTTCAAACACACACACACACACACACACACACACACACACTAATACAACAGTACTGGATGACTACATCAAGGTAAGAGCACTTGCAGCTGCAGCAGAAACAATAGTGGGAAAACAACAGCCACAGCAGCAGTAAATAACAATCAGTTATCATGGTGATGTAAACTTAATCAGGGGAACTGTAATGGTGGTTTAGTGACTAATGGCTAATAACAGAGGTAGCATTTGTTTCCTGCACCAGTATGTGTAGTTGTTTATTCCACACATCGCAATACTAAATGTATGAGAATTTTGTAAGAGAAAACAATACTAAGGTCCAGATGACAATGATGGTATGAGAACAAATGCTTACCTGCCACCCTATCACTCACATCACATACTTAGGTTAATGAGCAATCCTATCATCCTTCCACTGAGCAGAAAGATACCAAAAGGGTTGAATAACCTAATAACTGGTAACACCTGAATTCTTTGTTTTACACCTGAATACTTTGTTCTGTGTGTATACTGCACTCACTGGCATGTAAGGACAAAGCACAATAACAGGATATGCACTGCATTAACTTACAACAATAGAAAGGGAGGGAGCTGGAAGTCACCCATCTAAGCTGGCCATGTCATTCATTGAAACAAAAGGTGAGAGAAACAGATCATCCAAGGGAGTATTTTTCTTCTTTTTTTTCTTTGTGTGTGTGTGTGTGTGTGTGTGTGTGTGTGTGTATGGGTGCATGTATGTTCACAAATAAATGAGTGCTGCTTGTGATCATGCATGCATGTATTTGTGCACCATGCGTGACTGTGCTCATACCCATGTATCTGAGTGGCGTGTGTGTGTGTGTGTGTGTGTGTGTGTGTGTGTGTGTGTGTTCACATGTGTGTGTGTGTGTCCTTGTTTGCTATGTGTGTGTGTATGTGCAAGCGTGCACATGTGCACACATTTATGTCATGTGAGTGCATCACTGCATGCACTCATGACAGGACCATCAAATACAAACCACTGGATGCCATTACTCAATTCAACAGTAAATATTATTATCTGTACATGCTCCAGAACATTACATAGTCCATACAACTTCTCTTCAAACCATGCCCTCCCCCCCCCCCCCAACCCCCTACCCACCCCCAACCTCAACTCTCCTCACTCCTATAAACCATGTGAATTTTAAAGACAAAGATCCATCACTAATAAAGACAAAGCTGCTCTACTGATATACAAATGTATAAATGCTGGGTTGTTGTTTTTTTAATGCCCTGATGTGCACATACCCACCAGGCATGAAAGGAAAAGAGTGGAGATTTTAGTGATGATGCTCACTGGTTGAGGTAATAATCTGGAACACTACATGATATTTTCTGCAACATTACTGTAACAGAACTGACCTTTTTCATAAATGATAGACTGAACAAAATGGGCCTGGGGGCTTTCAGCTCCGCGAAGGCAATGAGCATGGAGATGGTAGTGGAGTATTGATCTTCCTCACACACATGCACCCACAAGCACGCTGCATAAACACACACACACACACATACACGCAAACACACGCGCACACACACAGACACGCACACGCACGCGCACACAGACACAGACACACACACACACACACTCACACACAATCTAAATTTGGTCTAAGCTGATAGCTTTCTGACACTGATGGGACAATAAACAAAACAAAATAAACAAACATAAAAAAAAAAAGCATCAATTTTTGATGAAATATTTCTAAAAACACATGTGCATGCATGCACACACACACACACACACACACAAGCTACAACAGGAATAACATTGTGGACCTAGAGAAGATATTTTAAATGGTCAGAGAACATTTCCACTCAACTCCACTTGGACCTTTCAACTGCCTTTGACAAATCAATCAAATAATTCTTCTTTCACACCATGGAACACAAATTTGGAATTAGGAATACTGCCCTAAACTGGTTTTACTCTTATTTCTGAAAGAAAACTGACAGTCCCTGTAAACTGAAACAGATCTTTTGAAACACCTTTGTATTTTAGTGTACCTCAAGACTCTGTGCTGAATCTGGTACCATTTACTAGTTTTAGACTGTAAACTCCCATCAAACATCTGATGGACTCATGCTGTCTTTCATCAATTAATGTATGCTATGCTGATGACAATCAGATTTACCATTCTGACTCTTCTTTCAGACTACAGCCATCTTAATCAGTATCTTCAGGACTGTCTAAAATCATTTTTTTCATGAATGTCAAGAACCCCCCACCCCCACCCCCCCAACCTCTCCATCCCTCTGTAGACTGGTTTCTTATGTCCCTTGCCACTCTACTTGAAAACATCATCCTCACCTCTGATCCTTATGTTGACTTTTACTTTCATTAAAATCTCAAAATCCATCAGCATGGTTATTACAAAGACATGCCAGCTCACATATCTTGAACTCAAAGACACATCTGCTCCATATGCCAATACCTTACATTAGATGCAACCAACACACTGGTGCTGGTCAGTTAAGGCATATATTCTGTCTAGACTAGAATATTGCTGGATGTTCACATAAACTCCTCTGGCCTCTCCAACAAGATACAAAACCAAAAAAAAAAGTTATTTCAGAACCGAACAAGCCATGGGAAAACTGATACTTACTGAGATATCAGTGTCCAAAAACAAAACTGAAACGAAAAACTGCACCACGTGGAAAATACAACCAAAGTGACCCCAGCGCCGGGAGGAAGAATGAGGGAGGGAATTTTTAAGGGGGTGGGGTGGGGGTCCAATAGTAACCACGCTTGTCTGAATTCCCAGTTCCCGCCAGCAAGGTGAGGCCCACTGCTGCAAATCACTCGCAACTCTACTCCTCGTGTCTGATAAGCGGTGTGGGGGAGTGGAAGTGAAACGAACCTCCTCCCCCCCCCCCCCTGGTCTCTCTCTCTCTCCCAACTTCCCCCCCTTCACCCCCCCCCCCCCTCCCCTCCCTCTTTTTGGGTCTTTCTCCCCCTGTCTCTCCCTATCTCTCTACTTCCCCCCTTTCCGAGTCTCCCTACTATACCCCTTCCCCACCTCTCTCTACCACCCTCTCCTCCTCTTCAATGTCTCCCCACCCATCCACCCCCTCTTCCCTTCCCGCCCTCATCCCCATATGGGGAAGATCCACGGCCTTGCCCTTTTCCTTGAGAACATGGGAGTGGAGAACAAAATATCTAAAATGGCTCGCCTCGGGCCACCCTGCTTCGTCCTGTTGATTGATTGAGGGTCACGAACCAATAAAAATAACTTTCAGCCCTTTTTTGTTGTTCTTTTTGCCGGTTTTTTTATGACATGACTGACCGACAGATAAGCTCTATCTGTGCGCCTGTCTGCCTGGGTGTCAGTGTGTATGTGTTAGTGTGTGTGTGTGTGTGTGTGTGTGTGTTCGCTATGTGCGTGCATAGTCAGTGGTTTGCGTGTTTGCGTGTGTGCTGTGCTGTGTAACATGTTATGTGCGCAGATATGTGCTGAAACAAATGAAAATGCGCTTGCATACATGTACTGCGAGCGGACATTATTGTACACGCTCGCATTATAGCCTACAGTGTGACAGCGAAGAGAGAGAGGGGGGGAGAGAGAGAGAGAGAGCGACGCACCAGACACCTTTTATTGACAAGGACCAATCTAAAGCCCTTAATGTCAAGGGGGTACAACGCTCAGTTGAAGCGTCATGGTATTGAACAGAAGAATTCAAACTAAAGTCAACAAAACAAACACTGTCAAGAAATAGTGGAGAGAGAGAGAGAGAGAGAGAGAGCAGCAGCAGCAGCAGTGGCAGGAATAACAAATTTCAGAACAAAATGTTTACTTTTTACATGTTGTGGGAACACGAAACATTGAATCATTTCATTTTTCCCCAAACACAATGACTCACACACACACACACACACACACACACACACAAGGAAAAGATATACGTAGTGGATTGCATCAAGCTGAAAGAAAAGGTGGTCGTTGGCCTTTCCCCCAGCTCTTCAGAGACTTTCTATCCCCGCAGAAGAAGAAAACACACACACACACACACACACACACACACAAACCCCGAGAGTTCGTGCTGAGCAAACTAACAGGGTGCTCCCATAAAGACCGCGTCTGCAACGTACAGCACAGAGGCTCTGTGACTGGGAAAGACCGACAGGGAGAGACAGCAGTAACTGGTGCACTGACAGCTATATTGATGCCGTTCCTCAGGTGCTCGCTCGTAACACAGGGGATGGGGGGGTGGTGGTGTGACTCGCGATTTGCCGTTTGTTGTTGCTGTTGTTATTCTTTAGCGTGAGGGGTAGAGTGTGTGTGTGTGTGTGTGTGTGTGTGTGTGTGTGTGGACTGAAGAAAACGCGCGCGCGCACACACACACACACGTTTTCACACACTGTGCGGGTTTATATGAATAATTATACTGCCCAACCACTCCCTCTTCACTTCCTGTACCACTCCCTTCTCTCCCCCTCCCTCCCACAACCGAACCCTCCACTCCCCAAGTACCAGCCCCTTTTCTAATATCATTTACATGGAAAAACGTTGAAACGAAGACTACTACTTCTACTACTACAACTACTAGTTCTACTACTACCACTACTACTACTACACACACACACACACACACACACACCAACACACATACATACTGAGAGATGGATCCAAACCGACACATCTGCCTTATCAAAACCGAAACAGAACGCACGCAGATGATTTTTCAACAATGTATAATTATTTCTTTCCCTTCGCCCCTAACTTAGCTGGGAGTACCAATGTTAACTGATCCAGCAAAGTCGCTCTTGACGTCAGTCAGTCAGTCAACAACACAGCTCAACACCATCGTTGATCTTTCTTCGCCCATTATTGCCTACACATACCGTTGCCTTTAGTCCTGGCTGTATGGCTTTCTTTCTTCTCTGTTCTCCTCAGTGACGTTAAAGCGTGTGATGACGTCAGTTTGTGCGTGGCTCACTTTTTGCCTCACTTTTCACACGCAGGACTGTGAAACGCGCACAGTAGGCAACGCTGAAATCGATTCGGAAAGCGGGCTGGGATTAATATCACGCTATTCTTAGCCTTGGACATAGTCAAGATGTGATCGACACTACGCGTGGTTCTGTTCCCCGACCCTGCGTGTGACAACGTTCCCAGGCACACCTGCTTCTGTTCTCAGGCGATTTGGTCTTCTCCTGTCTGACACTCTCTGGGTGCAGCTATTGTAAGCAATAAAAAAACAAACACAGAAAGCAGCTCTTGTAAGCAGCAAAATCCAACACAAAAACAGCTCTTGTTAGCCACACACACACACACATTTACTGGCTTATATATATATATATAAACAATGACTCCCCCCCCCCCCCCCGGTCCCCCTACATTCGTCTTATATCACTTATAGTGAAAAGACGTTAAAGTAAAGAACGAACGAAACAGACAAAAAAAAAAAAAAAAAGGGGGGGGGGGGGGGGGGGGAAGTAAGTCGGGTCCGTTATGCTTTCAACGTATACTCCCAAGTTTCGAAATTAAACTATACAGAATCGTTTTTTACCTCTGATGTTCGCGATTGTATTTCAGAGGTCACATATTTTGTTCTATTCCTGCTCCTTTTCTCAAGTGATTTTGCTTTCTGTCTCTCTAAACAGTTTAATAGCTCTTGTAGGAGAAAAAAAAAAGAAAGAAAAAAAGCGAGAAATAATTCGCATCCGGTTTGCTTTTAATGTATTCCCAACACTTCGAAATAAGCAAACAGAAACGTGTTTCACCTCTGATGTTCTCGAAATTAACTCAAAGGTCACAATTTTATGTTTTAAACCAGCAATTTTATTCTGCAAGTCGTTGATTTTTTATTCCCTGTATGCGATGCTTTATTTTCCTTCTTTTTTCCCCCCTCCAATACTTGTATAATCATCTTTACGCCTATTTCTTTTAATTTATTCATAAAACATATATGTTTTGCGATGCAGTGTTTTGTCAGTAATTTTCCCCTTGGGTACAGTTTTTGTTTTCCCCTAACGTTTATTTGTTCTGGAGAGCATTTTTTTTTCCCACTGATGTGCGTGTTCGTCGCCCTAATATCTATGTGGGGGATGGTGGGGGGGGGGGGGGGGTATGGGTGGGTCTGGTTGCGAGCATGTGTGTGTGTGTGTGTGTGTGTGTGTGTGCACGCGTGAGCGTGTGCCAATGTGTGCATGGGAGCAGCAAGTGGGAATAGCAATATCGTAATCTTTCATCCATGGTTATTATTGATTAACAGAAAACAATCAAGAATAAAGTGTTTTTCGCGGCCACAAAAAGTCTGACTCTAGACAATACAGAGCCAACAGCCACACTGCCAGGAATAATTTCAAACGAAAGATCTGTGTGTGTGTGTGTGTGTGTGTGTGTGTGTGTGGGCGCACCCTCGTTTCCATTTCCACACGCTTTTGTATCCGATCCAAAAGATTCTTCGCAGAGTCTGAAAACGCATTCTCCGAACACACTCCACTCTCTGCCATGATATTTTTTAACCGTTCCAGAAGATGAGCACCTCGCAGTGTTAACAACATTCAACTGCCAACCAGTGAACACGCCTCTCTCTGTTTGCGACTGGTTACGCAACAAACAAACGCAACTCTACACCAATGCCAGCACAGCCTAAAACTTGTAGACCTACAATTCGCAAGCAGACATGATTTACCCGTTGCAGCAATACACAATTCGCGGTAGAACCCGACAGACTGCTAAGCGATCCGCACCATACCTCCGAGGGAGAAAATTGACGCCTTAATTACTCTAATACCTTTAGGCAACAACAACGGATTAAGTGGGGGCAACAACATTACTGCTGATTGCTGCTCTCGACTTGTTTGTTCACCCATGTTGTTTAGAAGTCAGCCAACCCTACATTGAACAATGGAGGGGCTATGCAAGGACTTTATAAGACCGTGGCTAACACTGTGTTGAATGCTCACGACTAGATCTTATGCTTAACTACATACAGACACAAACACTGAAATAAAAATAGCGAATACCAATGGAGAGTTCAGAGACAGTTTCTCTGTGTGTGTGTGTGTGTGTGTGTGTGTGTGTGACTGACACGCGGATGCTGTCTTCTTTAAATCGACACTTTCCAAGGAAGAATGGTTCTGAAACATCACCGAGGTGAGCATTACATTTTACTGGGTAAAAAGTCATGACGAACAAAACACTGAAAAGCTAAGTCACCGTATGGCTCACCTTGTTTACGATATTTTCTTTTCAGCATCACTGAACTGTGAAGTCCTGCTTGCGAGTGCCACTGTGTAACAGGAACTGCCAAACACTACTTTCTCCGTTCTCGCAATCCCGTTCCCCGAAACGTAAACAATACTACGTTAAAAGGCGCTAACATCCCACTTCCTGTTGGTAGATACACGGCTGGTGGAAAACAAACTTAATGAATGATAATATATTGTACTTACATGGCGCAAACTCCCCAAACATGAATGGGATCGAAGCGCCTGACACGAAACAATACATATAGTGATATACAATAGTGCATTTCACCACTACATCGGGACACTGAAGTGAATAACAAAATCACTGTATATCAACTCAATACTACAAACTGCATATATGAATAATCACATGAAAAAGTACAAAATATGCCCTGCACACACACACACGCACGCACACGCATACATACAGTAAACACCCACTCACAAACACACACACTACATGAAAACCTGAAAGCGGGGGCAGAGGGAGGGGGAAAGGGGGTGGGGGCGGTGTAGAGGGTTGGAGACAGGCAAAAGACTATGCTTCGTCACATCTAAAGCCATTTGAACAGGTGGGTTTGTTTTTGTTTTTTTTAGTTTCGCTTTGAAAGAGGTCAGAGTTGGTGAGTGACGGGAGATCCTGAGGAAGAGAATTTCAGACAGAACGTGCTTGATACTGAAAAGCCCTCTTTGAAGATGCTTTGGAGACTCGAAGGAGCTTTTCTCCATAAGATCTGAAAAGACGGGAATGAGTGTAAATATGAAGGACAGAAGATGGGTAAGATGGGAGAGAACCTTCGAAGTGGCGATAAGCCAATAATATGTAAATTTTGTACTGAATTATGTACTGGATGGTCAACCAATTAAGTTGACGCAAGAGAGGGGTAACATGATCTTTTTTTTTTATGTGTGTGACTTTTGAGAATGACTCTGGCAGCATTGTTCAAGATCATTAGAAGGCGTGATATCAAATCAGAGGGCAAACCAGCGATTAGTGAAATGCAGCTGTCAATGCGACTGAGGATCAAGGAACAGACATGCGGAGTGATTGCTTCAACAGTCAGATACGGTCGAACAGTATGGATTTTCCTAAGCTGGAAGTTTGCAGTTTTACATAAATTACTGGCATGGCCATGCATGGACAGAGCTGAATCAAAACATGCACCCAGGTTTCTGACAGAAATTTTAAAGTTAACCTCAGCATTGTAGACCGTCAAGCACAGACATAGAGCCTTCAAGTATGGCTTCTGCCTTGACCTCATTGGGTCTGAGCTTGTTGGTCGGCATCCATTCTTTCGCTGCAACAATGCACATCTCTGTGTTTGTTTCTTGTTTTTTGGCGAAGGACAGCAACAAAACACTTGGGTAAAAAGCTTTTGTGAGTTGGGTGTCATCTACGAACTTGTGAAAATCGCATCGATGTTCGCTGATGATGTCGTTCAGAGGCTGAGTGAATATGCACATCGGTTGTTTTTTTACGAAGGATAACAACAAAACATTTGGGTAAAAAGCTTTTGTGAGTTTGGTGTCATCTACAAACTTGTGAAAATCGCATCGGGTTCGCTGATGTTGTCGTTCAGAGGTTGAGTGTACAGACTAAATAGTATTGGACCAAGAACTTAACCTCGGGGAACGCCATATCGAACAGGAAGAGGTCTGCATTGGGAATGAGAACTTGAGATGAACACTCTTTGAGTGCGATTGGAAAGGTATTATTTAAACAAAGTGAGAGCTGCGCCAGAGATTCCAAAAATACGATGAAGACAGTTGAGAAGAATATCGTGATCGAGTCAAAAGCTGCCTAGAAATCGAGCAGACAGAACTGAGACTTCTTTCTTTTCGGCACAAGACAATAATGTGTTAGACGTGTAATAGGGCTGTCTGGGTAATGTGATTCTGTCTGTATGCAGATTGGAACAACCTAGGGAGGTCACTGATGACAAATGACTGAGGAGTTTATATACTACTACTCTTTCGAGTAATTTTGACAGAAAGGGTCAATTTGAAATAGGTCTGTAGTTTTTCATGTTTTCTTTGACAA
>NC_134893.1:19516836-19546836 GCF_041734735.1 Babylonia areolata | reverse complement strand
TTCCACCGAGGAAAAATAAAACCAAGAACATAATTACACACTACACTGCAATGGTTTGATGAGGAAAACATGCGGTGGCAAAGCAAGATGACAAAAAAGAGGAAACGACAGAAAGGTGTGATTCTCATGATACAATGGCAAGCCATGTAGAACGAAAGCGCGCGCGCGCGATTGTGTGTGTGTGTGTGTGTGTGTGTGTGTGTGTGTGTTTGCTTCTGTGTGCGCACTGGGGTGAAGGAAGTATGTGGGCTGTCCCTCATGTATTTGTTTTGTTTTATACAATCAAAAGATGTAAGACTCAGCTGTGCAGTGTGTTCATGAATGAGACACACAACATTTATGGTTCTGTTATTTTACTGTGGAAAGAGAGAGAGAGAGAGAGAGAGAGAGAGAGAGAGAGAGAGAGAGAGAGAGAGAGAGAGATCAGGGCGAATACACAGACTGACACTGTGAAGGCGAGTCAAACACTATCAGTTTGAATCAGTGGCAAACGAAAGGAGCAGGGGGCGCAAAAAGGAAATAGCACCAACGACTTCAAGAAGAAACGTTTCTTTCTGTCTCGTTTGCATACATACGTGTCAATGCCTTGATAAGCGTTTCGGGAGATGACACACTTTTGTCACACAACACATGCAATACGTAGCACGGGCAAAGGGGTCAGACTGACCTTGCTTGTTCACAAAGTCATCTTTCCGTTTGAAACACCATCCTCTCTACACAGTAAGACGACAGCCAACTCGCTGAATTCCTGTGGTGATACGATCGAGTCCATACAGGTGTGGGAATCACCACACCTAAATGATGAGAACACTAAAAGGTATGGGACAAGATCAGATGACAGATAATATTTACGGAAGAAAAAGGACATTCCAGAAAAAAAGAGAGAAAAAACCCCAGTAACTTAAAATGCCATCTTCATTTTCAGATTGTAAATCAAATTAGGGACGAAATTGAATATCATTATAAATATCAAGCATTAAAGATGAACAATATAAATGACTGACAAAAAATACTGATGGAATACGCAGATATGCATGCCATATCACACACACACACATACACACACACTCTCTCTCTCTCTCTCTCTTGCAAACACACATGTACACACATGCTGATACATGCGTCCATGTATCTGAGTCTGTATGCATACATGCGTGCACTTGCGCCGTGTTTGTGTGTGTGTGTGTGTGTGTGTGTGTGTGTGTGTGAGTGTGTGTGTGTGTGTGTGTGTACGTACGTATGTGTGCGTGATGAGGTGTGAGAAGAGGATGAAAAAAGATAGGAAGGATTTTTTTGGTTTACATTCTATAAATATTCGTTACAAATAGGAAGGATATTTTTTTTACATTCTATAGATATTCGTTACTGCTCTATCAACATTATTTCGTCGGTACTGGTGGCAATCGGAAATAAATGTTAAAAAAATACAGTAACATTTTGTAAACGTTGTGTTCGTGTGTAATGAACTCTGTTAGAATTTACCGAAGCTATCTTTCCTTCACGAATTGAAAAACGAATTGTGTAACCGCATGACAAGAGAGAAAAGGCCGATGGGGTTTTGGGGCGAATCACAAATACCAAACAAATGTGTTTTGAAGCCCACTATCGTCACAAACTTGAAATGCCCTTGTCTTCAGAGTCTGACTGAAGTGGATGTGAAAGTGATTTTCAGTCAAACGCACACACATCCCAGAGATTCGTAGCAACAGTCAAACTTCACCACGATAAGCCGCTGTCGGGATTCAGGTCAAGATGCCAACATCTTTTGTCAATGTAGGGACAGATCTCATAAAGTCTTTGCTGATAAAAACAAAACAAAACAAAAAAACTAGGAGATCGCAAGGACCTTGTGGTCATCAGTCCCGAGAGACACGGGAATGGAAAAGAAGAGGGAACTGCACGCCAACTTACATCTTTCTGTCACACGCGCCGTTCCCTGATCAATCATAATTGTACTTGGGACAGAGGTGTTTCACCTTGTGAAAGTGAACAAATTCAGTCCAAGGGGCGATCAAAACTGATGTCAGATGCTTTTTTTGTGCTACTAAGACAGAGTCGCGATTGTCCTACTCGCCACCTGTCTTTATGTGCTGGATCCAGTCACTGCGCTGGTGTTTGTTCAGTCATCGAGGCAATCTAAGTTCACTTCCCTCAAGTGGCATGACAAGGACTCCTCTCCCACAAGGTGAATGGGTGGGTTATACCATACTGACACCACTGACGAAAGAGCTAGAACAGTCACTGTGAGTGAGTAGCATCTGATGCTGATGGATCAGGACAAGAGTTCTACTGTCGTAACCCACGATACGAAGGAAGGATATTGTCAGTCCACGTCTCTAAAGAACAAGCCATTCCATCCTCGTTCGAACCATTCGTTGGCTACACTTAACTGCATATCTGCACTGTAAGCAAACTCTTTACATTGATGATGTTCATGATAACTGAGAGTGAAAAAAACACAGAAGACAAAATTAATACAAACAGCATTTTCGCTAATACCCGATCCTGAAAATGAACATTACAACGCTAACGCACAACATAAGTAAAGGATTCGTAAAGACTTCCTGAAGTAATTTTCACTAGGTAAACAAGAGGAAATCTTTGAAAAAGAATGTTATTCCTGAACTGAACATGAATGAATAAATAAAATAAATTTCAAAGCAGTTAGCATCATCATCAGCAGCAGCAGCAGCAATACAAGCAGCAGCAATCTGAGACAAACACAGATCGTGTAAGCATAGCTAGAATTCTGAAACACTTCACACAAAAGGTCTGAAAGGTCTGGAAAGTCATACATCAAATCAAAACCTGACAGCTGACCTACTGGTGAATAATGATGCCTCCTCTCTCTCTCTCTCTCTCTCTCTCTGCGCTATTATCTAAATATATATCTAGTTTACTTATCAACAATATATCTAGATAACATATCAACTACCTAGCTCCCCCCACCACACACATATTGGCCCTCAACGCACCCCTCCCCCATACCCACCCCCCTCCCCCACCACACACACGTCGAGATGTGAACACTGATACAATAGATAGAAAGGGAGGGGGGAGAGAGAGAGAGGGGGGGGGGACAAAACACTGATAATTCTTTTGACAAGACAAGAACTGCTCTCACTGAATTGATTACCAAGTGACGCAACAGCATTCGTCTGCACAATCATCACGTCCAAAGCTCATGTTACACCCCCATTAACCCTTTCACCGCCAAACTCGTATTTATGCACAGGCGTGGTAGAGGACCCATGTCACTGAAAGGTGACCATTCATTGGTCTGTTATCCATGAACCTACTGCTCTTCATGTTCGGTGGTAGGATAGGCCATATTTTCTATACATCCCCAGCTATGCTTAGTCACTGTCTTTTCTGTGTTTATACCACAAGGGAATTTTATACTCTAAATTGACTGGCGGTGAAAGGGTTAATAGGTTTCTACATCACAGCAATGCTATCATCACCATCACGATCATCATCATCTTTCACATATACAGGCACAGACACGGGGAATAAAAAGGAAATAAGCAAACAAAATGGAGATGAATTGCAACTGAGCACTGACTACAAGAAGACGGAACTGCTGTTCCGCAGTTGACTGTTTTTACACGCTGATAATTGTGGTGACAGTGATATAGCTTTTGTTTCCTTAAAAGTTTCACGCGCATCCCACTAAACTAACAGTTGAATAATACTAGAAATACGATTTTCGTTTTGATAGTTTGATACCTTTGTTCTAACGTTTAAAGTCACGACGGGTAGACAATTTAATGAAGACGACAAAATGGTACATTTTAAACAACTTCCGCCTGGTTCGTGTTTTAATTAGAAAGCGCCTGCAGTATCTGCGAATCCAGAACACCAGCCATTCTCAATACGCTCAATATTTTGTCTTGCTCAACAATGCTTTCTTGAATCGTGTCTTTTTACATATGTTGGACTACATTTTTAATGTTCTTACTTTTTAATAACTATATCATTCTGAATGCAGTCTCCATCGAACGTTTGATACCTCAGGAGATTTACATCTGAATGAATAAGAACCTTCTGGATAATTATAATTAGCATGTAATCTGTAACGACAAAAGCCATAGAAAATTCAGTTCCTGGAAATCAGTCCTCGTTTATCGTTTGTTCGCTGCCACACGATTTGCTTTGAGCAGGTCATCGACGGATCGCAACTGATGCACGCATCCAATCTATGAAATGAGGCTATGTTGAAAACAAAGACGACCAATCCGACAAATCTGTCCATATTGTGGTGTTATTTTTAATTCCAACGTCATCATCATCAAAACTTCATCTCTACACAAAAATGCAACGAACTACGAACAATGTGATGTTCTAATGAGCCTGCCTGCTCCCCACCCCTCCTCCCACATCCCATCTCCTTCCATCTTTGGCCTTGGTTTGAGGGAAAAGCACATGAAGAGAGCATTCGGGATAGTTGTGCTTCATCACTCTTTTAAGCGTTAATGTTAAATTCGGACGATGTTGTGCTCGAACATTCTTGCAATGACGCATGTATGTCCTGGTATATGAAGCAAAAAGAGAGTAACATGCTATGGAAGCAACGTATCAAACTGGCCAGCCAGCGATACTGAACACGCCGACACTTCTGCACGTGCACTTCGGAGACTGCAGACTCTCAGAGCCCTCGTGAAGTTCTAATTGTGACCCCAAGCTGACCTGACCTGACTTTGACAAAAAATATGATTGAAGTGACATTTGGGTCGTTTCCAGCTACGATTCGGATCATAAATAAATAAATAAATAAAGACACGCGCTGCCACAGTTTCTACAGAAACGAGTCGGCGTCGCGTGGTCATTCCACACTGCGTCTCAATGCTGTATGGAGTGTATAAATTAATGGAATCAAACCTCCGAGTTCTCTCCTTCCACCCCATACCCTTACCCTCTCTCTATCTTCCTCTTTGAATCTCCTTTCATCTCTCTCTCCCCTTCCCCCACGCCTTTTTCCCATTATCTATTTCTTCCACTAGCAGGTCTGAAGGAATAGAAGAGTCCCCAGCGCCACCCCAGTCCCAAAAGACGGTATATTGATCAGTCAGCAGAAGCTGTAGGGCCAGCAATGTAGTCCGTCCTCTCGCAATGCAGAGCAGAAATCCGATTAAATGTCCACATGTTAAATCATTCTTGCTGATCTGCCACCGTCAATTGGTTATTTTCACAGGCCCATGTATTTAACACACGTACTTAATGTGTCCGGTCTGTGCTCGAATCATCAGACTGATTATTGTAACTAGAACCTGGGGGAAATGAATGCGTAGATGCGGCTACTGAACCGCGCCTTCTGTTGAAAAACAACAACAAAACCTCTTCCTTCAACCTTCCAAACCGTGTGTGTGTGTGTGTGCATGTGTGCGTATGCGCGCGTGCGGAGGGAGTAGGAATGGGGGTCGAAGCAGATGCTGCGGTAGCGCCCGCGCGCACATGCATGTATTATTATGAATATAATTGTGTGCAACCCTTTCTTCTCCAATTTACTTCCTCCATGCGCAACACGGGTCCAGTAATGAAAGCGATCCTGAGCAGGTCCAGGGCCTGTCTGGGTGTGTATTGATTGACCATTCACAGACCCCTTCCCTGTCTTCGCACTGCCGGTGTGGCCGCGCCTTTCCGTCCTGGTGTCACCCAGATTTGTGTCACGATCGATCCATCACTTTTTCTGCCAGATGACTGCAAGAGCCGTCTGTAGTGCAGTTAAAGCCGTTCCTTCCTAGAAACCCTGAGTGACGTTCTGATTGAACGTCGAGTAGGCCAGCATGACATCCTCTTCTGCGGTGCTGACTTTTGCCGTGTTAGCCATTATCATCACGTTTTAGAATTTTCGTTCGAAATATACTTAAAAGCCTCACTGTGCAATCACAGAAGTATGAATTGCATATCGATGCGAGTGCTAGTTTGCACGTCCATGTATGTGTGCGTGCGTGTGTGTGCGTGCGTGCATGTTCGTGAGCGTGAACAGAAAACCATATCATAC
Organism: Babylonia areolata; assembly: GCF_041734735.1. Lineage (NCBI taxonomy): Eukaryota > Metazoa > Mollusca > Gastropoda > Neogastropoda > Buccinidae > Babylonia > Babylonia areolata. The sequence continues at coordinate 19,540,832 of NC_134893.1, read as the reverse complement.
ACACCATTTTGTACAAATCATTATAAATTATCTTCAAACTGACCCGGGTTCCAGAATTAGGACTTTAACAAGGTCGTATTTTACAAGCTGTTACATTTTCAGTTTCTCCGGGCATTCATACCAGGTGTGATCCGAAAGGAAAATACGAGAAACTTAACAGGAAGACCGGTTGGGTTCCACACGGGGGAACAACACTGAAGACCATCCTTGCAACAGGTCCGAATTATAATGCATGGTTTCCAGGTGGATCAAATCGTGGGAAAAGAGCCTTCAATCTGACCTACACAGGTCGGAAAAAAAGGGAAAAACACATCATGATCCACTCGGTCTCTTTCACCAGGGAACTGTAAATGTGGGACACAAATGTGAAGGTAAACTGGCGTTGACATTTTGTTCAGCTAGCGATACATGTCGTTATGTTGGGGCGTGCGATGTTAAAAAAAATTAAAAGGGAATAAAGGGGGAAAAAAAGAACAGTATGGCGGCTGTAATAAGCAGGCATAACTGTCGCTTCCACTTTCGCTGTCTCTCATGGATGCTGAACAGGCAGGCCTCAGTTTTTTTCGCCCAGCACGATACTTGTAATGACGTGGTGAGGAACGGGGGCTGGACTCACGTGCACTCTTCCAGTTTCCTTTCCTTTCTGCTTTCTTTGAGGCCTTTCTATTATTTACGTGATACTTTGTATGTCAATGTAAACCGGCGGTATCGTTCTTGTTCTTTAAAGTTCAGAAACAGAAATCTATGAAGCAGTCTCAAATTTACATTAATGTTAATACTTCGTCTCAATAAAAAAAAAATGTCTGCACTCACATATAAAAAATAAAAGTCCCCCCCCCCAGCCCTCTTTCTTCTCTTAAACCAATTCACACACACACACACACACACACACACACACACACTCCATCACAACATTGATTTCTGCTAACAAGCTCGTGAATTCGGACATTAAGTGCACGTGCCTACATACGTAAGCAACTGTGCCTCAATCAGATTTCGCAGAGACACAGTGGCGGACAAGTATGCCAGCGAATCGATACCAGCCTCCTCCGAAGGCCTGCTGAAGCAAAATCAAGCAAGGAGCCAAAATCTTAGTCAACAAATACGACGCAATGACTGAACTGATGATCCCCATATGCCGTTCAATTTCAATGACGTCAAGGCGGATGTTTGCGGTAAGAAACGGAACAGTGCTGCACTAATCTGATGAAAAATAAATCATGGTAACACGTGGGCGAGACATCCAAGTACTCTCTCACCTCTGTTTGGTTTCTGATGTTTGAGTAACAATCTGACACGGTTAGACTGATCGAACTGCAGTACAATTATCTGGATGGATGGTGATAGAAATGACATGGACACGAGACTTTAACGTTTCGGTCGGAGTAAAGCACAGCACCCAAACATTTGCAACGAAAGCATGATGGTGTACATTGGAGTAGACTGAACATACCGTGAGTGCAAATTCAAATCATGAGCACTGATAAATGGTTTTTAAAAAGAAACACATCAATTTGTGCAGTTACCTTAAGTAACAGCCTACGAATCTTCATGACGTCAAATTAAAACAGAAAGAAACAAAAATTATTTCTGCAAATTTTCATTATAAATGCAGCATGGGTGGAATAAATCCAACACATGAAATATCTGTCAACTGTTCCCGACAATCTGGGCAGACAAACTAAAAATCATTGTGATTCAGCAGAGCAATGATGCACGTGATTACAATCATTCCGATTCATAAGAGCAAAGATGGAACCCCGCCTCCCCACTTCCAGTCTCCCATCCGCACCTGAAGAAAATAAAAATCAATTCTATTCGGCAAAGCAATGATGCACATGACAAAAATCATCCCGATTCATCAGAGCAATGATGCACATGACAAAAATCATCCCGATTCATCAGAGCAATAATTGTCTTGTGGTGAGTTTCTGTTTGAAGTTGGATTTGTGTTCGTACTTTAAAAAAATGAATTCATCAAGGTATGCGTGTTTGCCGAGCAAAAACCAGTCAATACAAGAGCAAACGGTCAAGAACAAGCCGCTTTTGTATTGTTGTTGGTTGTTTTGTTTGCTCTTTTACCTATGCTATGACCAACAACAACACATCCTCACGAAGTCCACAGATATCGAAAACACGTTGTAATTTGTTTTCAAACAAAGCATTCAACTGAAAAATAGAATTTCTAAAAAAATGAAAATAAAAATTTGTTGCGATGATATCTGATTTTCCAGTATGAATCCCTAACACACAATCACAAAGTCCACGTGTCTGATATATATAATTTCTCAGCTGAACAACTCATCCTTCCGTCTTTTATGAATCCTCTCTCTCTCTCTCTCTCTCTGTGTGTGTGTGTGTGTGTGTGTGTGTGTGTGTGTGTGTGTGTTGTTGTTGTTGTTGTTGTTGTTGTTGCTGTTGTTGTTAATTAGTCAAAGCGCGTTGGGTTACGCTGCTGGACAGGATTCTACTTAGCAGATGTGGGGTAGCGTATATGGATTTGTCCGAACGCAGTGACACCTCCTTTTTCTGAGACAGCCATTTCTTTGAGACCAAAACGGCCCACGTGCTCTTGAGTATCCAAAATTATCACATATATGGTCATTCAAATAACACGGAAGAGAGGTCACATCCTTGTCTACCTCACTCTGTATGTGTGAGAGAGAGAGAGAGAGAGAGAGAGAGAGAGAGAGAGTGTGTGTGTGTGTGTGTGTGAGTGGACATAAGCGTATGCAGTGTGTGTGTTTGTGAGTGTACACGAGCGTATGCAGTGTGTGTGTGTGTGTGTGTGTGTGTGTGTGTGTGTGTCCAGGGTGGAGGATGCCAGCACCAGTCCAGCCGATATCGGGGCAAGGGAAGGGTGATCGAACCGCAGGCAGCAGAGGTGCTGATGGCGGAACAGCCTGTGGGTGTTAAGAACATCCGGCCACAGTCCCCATGATCCCAGTTGAATCCAACTATTTTCCGAGTTGCATTTCGGAGTTTAAAAAAGTGTGTGTGTGTGTGTGTGCGTGTGTGCCCGTCTGTCTGTCTGTGTTCGCGCATGCGCGCGCGCGCGTGTGTGTGTAGTTGTTGAAAGAGCGAGGGATCGAGCAAGTGAGAGGAAGTGAGGTGAGGAGTGGGGTGGGGTGGGGGGCGGGGGCGGGGAGGGGGGTGGTGTGTGTGTGGAGAGTTTTACCACCACCGTCAGCAATACGAACGCTAGCGTTAAGAAGCTTAGAATTATTTCTTCCCGACGAAAGCCTGACTGCAAAATGTGTTCATGACGATCTGTGTATGTGTCTAAGCGCTTGTGTGTGTGTGTGTGGGGGGGGGGGGGGGGCGAAGGGGGGTGCGGATATGGTCAAGCTGTCCTTGAAATCTGACATTACACACATCTGTTTACAAGTCCTCACCCCTTATTTAACACTGACATGTAAAGTCAGATCATCCGTTTGGTTTGGACAGTAAATACTGGACAGTGAATACGTGTTTGCGAAGCAAACAGTAAACAACAATGGCGGGTCTTTCAATAGATCACCATGTAAGACAACGAAGCAACAAACAGCACACATCACCCCCAGTCAATCCCATCCCAATGAATAGCTGAATTTTCATTTCATTGCAATAACAAAGGTAGACAAAACTAGATGTTGCCAAGAGATTTTCCACGGACCTGTTATACGTATACACACAGATCAGGATGTGTCAAACCTGCAGGGTCCCAGCACAGCTCTGCAGCTTTGTCTGGTGTCGATTTAGGCTGCACGAGTTGAGAATTTAAAAAAATGCATGGTATAAAAACTAAGGTAGGATTATAAAAATAAAAAAAATATTTAAAATATTAAAAAAAACAAAAAAACCAACACAACATTCACAGGGATTTCTAAACAGTCGACACTTTACTGAGCAGGTCGAGTTCAGATATTTTACTGACGCCGTATTGAAAATGCGTACATTTTATTTTGCGCATTGGAGTACGCACTGTATGATCCTGATAACGCTAGTCAAGGCAGTTTGACACCACTCGTTAAAACAGAAAATGGAAATGGGGGGGGGGGGGGGCTTTTGCTGTGTTACAATATAAAAAAAAGTACCTTTAAAATGCTCGAATGGCTATCCACACGTCCACACAGTCAACGAGACTCTACATATAAGTTTTGCCCTGTCTTGACTTGAATTTCAACTCAGTGAATTTACCTCCATAACAAAGCCAATGCTCGTTTCATCAGATCGACAGCTATCGACCAGCTGCGATGCACCGATATTTCAGTTAGCTGTAATTCCTGATTATATGAACAATGAGTCATCTCTAAACCTGGTTCAAATGAGAAGACACTAGAATTGGTCGCTGTGTCAAAATTGAGCTCCATCGGTGAAACTCACTGAAAGACATGGACTACTTATTTGACGGTCCAACACTGGAACAGACGAAGGGAATGCTATTCCCAACCCCTTACAAATTAGGTGGCGTGCAACACTAATTACATGTTAATACAATAATAGAAAAGAAGGCATCCATTCATCGTCTTTCGTCTGTTTCTGTGCACAGATCCATCCTATGGTTACAATGATTACATCAGACAACAATACATTTCCGCTGCTTTTCATGTCAATTTCTAGAGTTGGCTGGAAGGGGGAAAAAAGGGAGCGTAGGGGGGTTAAACACTGAAGGGGAGGGTTGAGAATGGGAAGGGATGTATCTTGTGCTTTAAGTTACAGTCAACAAACTGGGGAGACACGCTCCGTTCGAACAACACTTTTCACCTTGTTGATGGAATCGATGTTGCCATTTTCCCCACAAGTCCGGATTAAATGGAACGGACAGACAGAAGGTGGAAAAGTGCAACCAACCACTATACTTCAGTGGATGGACTCGAGCGTTCCTTGGCTCCCCATCCCTCATTTCCGGCCAAGTTCCCATTGTTCCTGTCTCACGCCGCTGTTTGTCGGGATAACGCAAGGAAATAATCGATCGTGGCCTGGAATCTGGCAAAGTTCACATCGCCTCCCTTCATCGCTGCCAGCTCTATGGCTCTCCGGTATTTCCACAGGCTGCTTGGCCAGTACTCGCGGAGGGAGCTGTCTCAAACATTCTGCAATTGCTACAGCCGTATTGTGTTTCCCCCTTTTCCCCCCGCCATTGCATGCAAAGCAGACAAATGGTTAAGAAATAAAAATAAAAAAAGCATTAAAATCAAACTGTTACATCCTTTGAAAGACTTCAAACAGGTTCACCCCAAGCCAACTGACTTCTCTTGATAAGAAAAAATAATAATACGTATAAAAATTTAAAAGGAAACCCACAAGTTCGATTTGTCAATCTACATAACCTTCTGCTTTCAACCTCAAGATTTCATTCCAGAGCCAATTAAAGTCAGAGCCATTAACAAATGCACTACATCGTAACTGCCATTAACTTAAATTCCTTTTTTAATCGAACCACTCCAGATGTGCCCAAACCTGGTTCACGTCGCAGATGGTGTGCTGACGTTGACCTCAATTGGTTAAGAACAAAATAGTTACATGCGTCGTGGTACATATGAAACAGGCAGACAAGAAACAGGCAGCCAGAAAGGCGGCAAAAAGAAACCAACACATTCCAAATATTAATGGGTGCATGCAAAAAAATTAATAAAATAAGAAATACAACAATTATATTTAGTAGTCTTAACGTCCTACGCTGACAAAATCCAACGAAACGGACGAACTGGACAGAAACACGTTTCGAATTCCCAATATACAGCCATGCCCATTTTAATGTTTTCTCACCAATCTTATATCGAAGTATCTTTTTTCACACATCCACTATGTATAATCTGGAGTGTATAATATTCACTCTGGTTTATGTCAGTCTCCTCGTCTGCCTGTATGTCTGTCTGCACTGGAATGGCACGCCATGCACACCAACATTTCTCAACCAATCAAATTGTAATCACGCACACATTGCCGTGTCTTGAAGTTCGGGGCAAATTTGGAGTTGATCTCTTACGTTGAAAGGAAATGATCACTGACTGACAGTTTTAAACAACTGCTCATGGAACGCCTTCATTGGCTCTGAGGTTCACTTTCGGAATCAAAGACTAGAAGTTACAAAGATTACGAGACTGAACGTAGACGTGAGCAAAAGTTGTCTATTTTCTTTTTCTTTCTTTCCTTCTTTCTTTCTTTCTTTTTTTTTTAATTTTAATTTTTATCTTACGATTGTTTACTTTCATCAGAGATCAATTTCATAATTATGAAACGGTGGAAGGATGTACTCTATGTAAGCGGAGCGAATATTTGCAGAATATTGATTGCTCATGTCAATGCATTTGTTCATGTCAGTCTGTATACGAACGCTATGCACGCGCACATTTCGAGACTGGTACAACTCTAATTTGACATGCAGATCAGTTCAGAAGTCTTGTTGGTCTGAGGCAAATTTGGAATCCAGCCGTTGCTTAGATACGTAATTAAGTAATTACTGCTAACGGAAATTCCGAAGTGATGCAGACATTGATTCTCTCTGACTGACTCCCAAGGTCGATATGAAAGAAAGTAATGAATAGCAGAGGATCGAACTTGAACGTAAGCAAATTTTCGTTCATCCCCTCTCCCCCTGGCCCCCATCTATCCCCACACCACGCCGTCCTCCCAAATCATCCATTTTAACCCATGTGGCAAAAAAAAGTCCGGAAATGCAGGAACCAATTTTGCCAAGAAGCAGTTGGCAGAATGTACACACAGGCATGCATTGTTCGAATGAAGTCAATGACGTAAGACTGCTGCGTTTCATTTTGGTTTTGACATTCTTCCAGGTACTGTCACCTTCGACTGGCCTTGATATTTGTACCTCATCTTGACCTTGCCCCAAGGTCACACGAAGGGAAAATGAAACATAAATGAAACACACACACGCGCGCGCGCGCGCACGCACACACACACACACGCACGCACGCACACGCACACACATCGTGTGTGCGACGTGTGATGATTGTCCTGGAGACGGAATCCAACAGAGTGATACAACAGTGATACTTTTATTACTAGATCTTTGGCCACGAAGTCTAAATAAAAAATAATAATGTATGTTCTGATTGGCATGACGATTCTCTCTCTCCCCCCCCCCCCCCCCCCCCCCAAGTGCGACAGAGGGCAAGATTTGTTGCTTTTTACATGGGCATCGGTTTCTTTATGTCCTGCATCGGAGATTTTGGTTACTGCCAGACCAACGCAATCGCTAGTAACAGCGGCTGACCACAGCTGTTTCTGGGTGCTGACCATTCACCACACTCGCGGGATCTCGTGTCCGCTTGTCGGTCCGTGGGTCAAAGTGCGTCTCACCTTCTTTCTCTTTCTCTTAATGAACCTGGTTTAAGAGACTGTTGGACAGCCCGATGTTTCAAAATTTCATACAGATTATCATATTCATTCTCAATTTTCCGATTTGCGGAGAAGACAGTCATGGAAACTAGCCTTTTATGTCAGCTGACGTTAGACATCAGTTACTGAAGACACTTAACTGATATCATGGGCTATAAAAACTGGGGTGCCAGATTTTCGACTTGCACATGCTTTTGTGTCGATGGATGACAATCCTCGTCTGTTTGCACGTAACCCGTTGACATAAACGGCTTGTGCATTCGTGCCCAGTTTGAACGTGCAATATAATGCGCGTGTCGTACACGAGCGCACAATACTGGACATTGTTATACTAAATTAGTTGGGGTTTGATAAAACAAGGCAGCAGAGAGATTGCGTTAACACAAACCGACAAAGTCGGGACGTCGCACACGGTAAACCAGGTACTGGTTTGGAAAAAGAAAAGAAAAAAAGCGGCCGGTGGTAGCATTCTTCTGCTTGAATACTCGAGTTAGTTCACCTCATTACACTATTCCCTTCACCATTCAGCGCTTCAGCGCTCCAAATTCATCTTTCCAAGTAATGGAAGAAAGAATGAAGAAGACAAAGGGAAGAAACCAAAGGAGCAGGAAAAGAAGGGGAGGACAAAAGAAAGACAGAATGAAAAAAACAACAACAACAACAAAAAAAACCTTGAAAAATATAAACGTGGATGAATGGTTGAGTGGTTAAACATTTCAAAATGTTCGCACAGGCATGTAATACAAATAAATACGTTATAAACGAATTTACGTTATACAAGAAAACCGATCTAAATAATAAAGATGGTGATGTAAATACACAAACCAATGAACGTAAACCGAACCAATAAAAATGATAATAATAATACCCCCAAAACGATAGGACATACCACGATGCCCTAGCACGTGATAAATGAGCATGATACGAGGTGAAAGGTGGGTGTGGAAAGGGGAAAGAAAGGCAGACAGAAAGTGCCGGCACTGGGACTGTGACAGACGAACTGTGGCTGTGTATGGAGGACTCGGAATGAGCGGCCACTGAAACGGTACTGATGATGGGGCAGCACCTAAAAAAAAATTAATAATAATAATAAAAGAACAGAGAGAGAGAGAGAGAGAGCACAAAAAAGGAGAGACAGAAAGAGCAGACAAGACGCAGAGACAGATTCAGAATCAGTGCGTGTGCTGTTGTGCTGAGGTGTTGTTAAACATGAGAAAGATCGGAGACATAAAAAAGACAGGCACAGTCAGTCGCTTAAGACAGGCAAAGAGAGGTACAGACAGACATGGACACCGCGGAAGACCAAGACAGAGAGCGTCCGCATGCATAATTATTATGAGAAATGAGAGTTCATGTCGAGAAAGATCTGAAAAGAGCGGAGCTGATTCTCCGTCCAGGGCAAACACATCGTCTCCCCATCAATAAAAAGGACAGGCCTGCATGTGCGTTCATGTCGTTATCTGCAATGCCAGTACCTCAACTGAACGTCTGCAACCGATAGGACTTTTATGGAACAGGTCATCGTGTTGGATTGTGTGGGTTTTCCATCAGTGGAGGCTTTCTGCATCGACAAAATCGGTATATTCTTGCGATCCAAAAGCATGGTTTGCATGGACAGCCTGAACCACTAGATGTAGTTGGTTTCTCTTTGACGAGTAAGACAGACAGGCAAGCAAATCCTGAGAGAGCGCGAGATAGAAACACACTGGAAGACAGATTATGCTAATAAATGTGACGAAACAAAATATGAAAGTGGTGACGACGACGGTGATGGCACACATAACTCAATTCGAAGCAAAGAAGGTACGTGGGATGGTGGCGAGAAAAAAAAAAAGGGAAAAAAAAAGGAAAAAGCTGAGGTATCGACTCGACAGCAATGGCGGACACGCACAAGGACAGGAACGGACAGCGATCAAACTGCGAATCAAATACGAAAAGATGACGGGCCAAACAAACACGTCGCCCACTCCAAGACAGATGATCACCGATTGCATCTACTGACGTCAATGACCGCGCAGCTGAAGAAACTAACACAACACCCGCACATTTTTTTGTTTATATGGAATCTTTCTTTTTTTCTTTTTTTTTTATGCAAGAAAACGATGTGCTTTTCTCTACCGCCCACCTCCCCCTCCCCCGAAACTTGGCACAACAGTGGTCGAATTACCAATTCTGGGCCATTTCTGAGAAAGCCGCCCACCACCACCACCTCCCCCAACCTTCTTCACGACCGTTCATATTCACACGGCCCCATCCTCAACCCCCAGCTCCTCTTTTCCGATTTCTTAGCGCGGCCATGCTGCATCTTCTCCACAGCAACGTGTGATGTTTCATATCTTTCTACAGATCCCGTCTGCGTGTGTTCACGCTTCACTTCGAAAACTGAGAGTCGTGATTGGTTCCAGCAGAAACGATCATGCTTCATTTATACCGCTGTGACATTGCTTCGTCCTTCCTTCGCTTCTGGATCTCTTCAAACTCAATGCTCTGAAACTGAGGCAGGGCTGGCGTAGGCATTGCATGTTAGGTTGAACTGAGAGGTGATCGATCGACGGGTGGGTCGAAGCTGACACGCGATCTCATGAAATGACTTGTCGACGCTGAAGGCTCACGTGCTAGTCATCATTTCAGTCGGTGAAAGCCAGATTTATTGTGGTTGTTGCTGCTAAATACCCCTAACTACACGAACATCGTCTGTAACTGCAATGAATATTTGCCGATGAAAATGGGAAACTTGAGGTAAATACTTTCAGGAAAAAGAAGTCCATTCGGTTCAAAAACCAACTTATCGACTGTCCATATTTCTTTTGCGCATATTTCTACTTGCCCATATTAAAGGAACATAAACCTGTTAGTAAAGAATGGGAATGGGAAGGCAATAATGAATGAGAAAATGGTAAGTCCCCCCCAGTTCACAGGGAAACCGAAAGTAGGGTTCCTCGCAGAGGCTGTAAATCCGTAAGTGTGTCTCTTACGCATTAGAACGCACTCTTCCGCCCTCTCCTCCCTCCCCCCTCTCAACTCCTAAGCGTCTGTTTAACCCCCTAACTGCTGCTGACGAGTTAGCTCGTCAGTGAAGAACTGTCACCTCATTGACATATGACAGAGATTACACGTCGGGATGTCAATCATCTCTTTTTTTTTCTTTTTTTCTTTTTTTCTTTTTTTTTTTTATCTGGACCTTCTTAATCTTGGTCTTCATCACAGAATTCCAGCACTTTCGTTCAGTGACACCGCTGACAAAACCACAAAAGTAGTAACTCTATGCACTTCAATTAAGACCACACTGATCTAACTTCACCAAGGTTCAGCAGTCATGATGTTAAATCACTCGATAAAACTTCATTCACAGGTTTTAACTGTACCCATCTAAATGCAAACGCTTAACACCAAAACTGAACCTGCCGTTTTTCTCCCTCTCCTCTTCTGCTACTCACTCTCATTGTTCTCCTGAATTGTGTGTGTTTGTGTTTGCGTGTGTGTGTGTGTGTGTGTGTGTGTGTGTGTGTGTGTGTGTGTATTCGTGCCTCTGTATGTGTGTGTTTGTGTGTGTGTGTGTTCGTCAGTGCCTGTGTGTGTGTACGTGCGCGCGCGAGAGAGACAGACAGTGTGTTCGTGTGCAGTGTGCATGCGTGCGTGCGTGCGCACATGTCAGAGTGCATGAATGAAATATCGTATGCAAGTACTTGCAAGCCATGTTCTCGCTTTCGCGTATGCATGCAGCGTGTGCATACGCCGTATGCTTCCAACTTTTGTTGTTTAAAATTACATTATGTACCAGCCAACAACTCTTTTTTTTAAAACTAAAATAACCCTATGTGATGGGAAAAGAGGACTGGCAGCAAATAAGGTGACAATCTACCGTACTCTTCAATTCTCAGTTGTGTTTGCCATGTCAGTAGTGACTGCTGTGAACAGTTGGAATGCCTGTGTCTCCAACTGTAATGGTCCGAAAGTGTCCGGCGGACACTCACACTCATTCCCGACAACAAAACCACTCAGTCAGAGCCCAAACGTACACGACCCGTACACGTCTGAGGTCGGAGCTACAGACTTAGAGAAACAACAACCCGCTGTATATTTGTAGTTTGGGCCAACGCCAGCTTCGGCAGTCTCCCAAGCTGCAATACGTGTGGCATTTGTTGCCACGTCTAAGTGGTCGCTGAAAATATACACAACTGATCAGTTTGGCGGCCATCCACTGCGGCAATCAAAATACGGGATGCGGGCCGGTCTGTGAAAGGAGCATATACATTATAATGTTCACAGGGAAAAGTCAATCATGCATAACACATTATATAACCTGACATTTTAATGTTCACAGCTAAAAGTTAATCATACATAACACATTATAACTATGCATTACAAACCAGAGCTGTGCATTACAAACAGAAGCTGATATATCACAAAAAAATAATGCAAAAAAGTACAGTTTAAATTCAATGAATCTCTCTCTCTCTCTCTCTCTCTCTCTCTATATATATATATATATATATATATATTATGTAACTTGTTGACACATGCAAGCATGGCATTCATATTCTGAAGAAGAAAAAAGAACATGGCTTTTCAACTATATCATGACATGCAACAGGTATCAACGGTACTTTATAAGAACAACTGTTGGAAGGGACTCCATATGAGACAAAAAATAACTGTCAAAACTGAACAAAAACTCATTAAGATCCCAAACCAAGACGTGGATCCCTATTCTTTCATCGTAAAGTTTCAGCAGCTCATACATCACATCAAGATCCTTAGTCCAGCCACAGATTCAGCAGATCTGAAAAATGTACCTGTTCCAACCTCTTCTCTAGTCATATATTGCTGGAAATACCAAATGAATGTCTGTTTTGAACAAGCTTTAAAAGTTATATATTGATAATATAGTTTTGCTTTCAGTCCTGCCTTCTTATTGAAAAAAATAAAAAGTGTGACAGGAACAATAAGTTAACTGCCTTTAACTGCTGTGCCGAACATGCACATGTTTCCTAGGCTAAGAATGTTCATTGGCATTTATTATTTTTATATAGCTGGCACAACACACACACACACACACACACACACACACACACACACACACACACACACACATCTAATGAACTTTGTGAAATCTTTTCCCTGCATAATACTATTCTTCCAACACTTGTCAGCAATAAATTCTCATATATATTCATTCATTTCAAGATGCATTTACTGATTTATTTCAACAATGATAGCGACTTTTGGGGCTGACTTTTTTCTTTTTTAGGTGTTTCAATATTTTGAGTCAGGTGACCTTAAATTTCAACTGTTTGTTGTATTTTTTTGGTGGCCATCAAGTGGTGGAGGTATCAACTTGCCTTAATTTTTTAACTAGGAACTAGCAATAGTTCTTTTAACGCCTGTTGATTTGTCTGTTGCTAAATAACAGAATTATTATGCTTCAGCTGTTTATCATGGCTTATTCAGATTGCTGTGCCACAACCACAAAAAACTGAAATAAACTTAACAAAATTTGATCTATTTACTCTTTCCCTAAAAACAAAATCACTTACACAGCAAATAGCACATTCTATAAACTGAAAGGTTTAATTTCACTCATCAGTGAACATTCTGATTTCATAATCAATATGTTTTACCATATCTAATTGTCTAAATATGTATTTTATGCAAACACAACTATGTCTGCATGTCTGAAGGGTATGTATGTAGGTGCACAGATCTCTGTGTGTGTGTGTGTATTTGTGTGTGTGTGTGTGTGTGTGTGTGTGTGTGTGTGTTAAAACCAGATCTGCTATTTCTATACCAAAACAGCCTCCTGATCTCTCATGATAGTATGACAAAAACAATAACTAAATGCACAACAATCAATCCAGAGATAATATAAACAACATCAAAATTAGTTATACCTCTTTACACGAGAGGTTCTCCATCAGACTCAGAGAATACAGAAATGTCAATTCAAAACCTGAATCCATCTGAAAAGACTTCCTTTTTGAAGTAAAAAACAATTTCTTATGATGATGGATACAGCAGTTACTGTCATCACCTGAACAGCTCTGGCCATATTCAATCATCAACTTGCAGAGTTGGTAAGTTAGTTGCTGGGTTTTGTTTAATGTTGGCTGGCTAGATTATCTGTGATGGTGGGATTGTGTGTGTATGTGTGTGTGTGTGTGTGTGTGTTTGTGTGTGTGTGTGTGTCTCTGTGTGTGTGTTAGTTCATTCGTTACTAAAATTTGTCTTTTCAGCAAAATCGATATTAGAAAAGTGTGAGCAGGTATCCACACATGTGCAGGCATACATGTGTGCATGTGTGTATCTTATTCCTAATCATAATAATTTGTGCTTGACCGCTTATATAATTCTGTAAACAACTCTGTGTCATCCAGCATGGACAAAAGTGCATATTCATGCCTGGTAAAAACCAGAACAATGATCCTGATTACCTCTAGTGCATTCTTTTACGCAACCCACTTGCCACATAATTGACACAAAAGCATGCAGCAACACTAGCTTAATCTGTGTGTCTGTGTATGTGTGTGTGTGTGTGTGAGTGTGTGTGTGTGTGTGTGTGTGTGTGTTATCATATAATATGAAGGAATCCATTATCAAATCTGTTATGAAGCAGTTAGCAATTTACATTTACAAAGTTTTCAAAATTAGATGTACAATATGTAGTTGGATAACGACATTTTTCTTTATGAATAAGATTCAAATCTGTTATTAAGCAATTAGCAATTTACCAATACAAAGTTTTCAAAATTAGATGTACGATATGTAGTTGAGAAATGGCATGCTTGTTTATGAATAATATATGCTGGTTATTGTGCTGTTATTTCAGCCTCTGTAATGCTTGCTTACACCACCCCTTCATATAGGGCCATGGCCTATACTGAATAGAACAACCAGATATCTGTATATGTATATGTATATATATACCTCTCTCTCTGTACTTCTCAAAGTCAAACACACACACACTCTCTCTCTCTCTCTCTCTCTCTCTCTCTCTGCACTTCACACACACACTCTCTCTCTCTTTCTTTGTACTGATCCATTGGATTTGTTTAACACAAATACAGAACTTTACAATGGGTTGTTAATGCATGCCCACCCTGAATGAAATAATACCAATGATTTATTCAACATCTTATCAAAGTAACAGAGCAATTACAGTATTGTATTAGGTGGTCAAAGCAAATGCATTTGATAGTAATCCTGTGAAATTAATCATGTGTTCACCGGTCACTTGTGTTTACTACTCTCTCTCTAATTTCAATCATGTCCTAATGAAATCAATCAATGCTCTATCCTTTTTCATGTTCTTTGGCAGAATTTCAACTGTGTGTGTGTGTGTGTGTGTGTGTGTGTGTGTGTGTGTGTGTGTGTGTGTGTGTGTCACTGTGTGTGTGTGTGTGTGTGTTTGTGTGTTTGTGTATCAATGTGTGTGTGTATCAATGTGTGTGTGTGTCAAGTCAAAATGATCTTTATTGAGGGTAAAAGAATAAGCTTATGGAAACGATAATATGGAAATAAACAATTACAAGAAACACACAAAAATTCTACCGAGAACAACAACAACAACAACAGAAATATCAATGTGTGTGTGTGTGTGTGTGTGTGTGTGTGTGTGTGTGTGTGTGTGTGTGTGTTATTTGCTTGAAACCATGCTTTTCCACAACCAAACTTCTCTTCAGCTATCCATCTATTATATATACACATATTAAGACAAACAAAATATTCAATTATTAAGATCTTCAAAACCATCAACATGTCATGAAAACTCATTAATACATGCAGTCAAGAAGGTACAGTCAGCAAGGTAGGCACTGCAGTCAAGAAGGTACAATCAGCCAGGAGGGTAGGCACTGTCTGAATATGATTTACAAATTGCATGTGTATATGTCTATACATACAAAGGTTGAGCAACACTGGTCAATACTTCATAGATTTGCCTGTTTGTTCTGCTGTCACTCTATTACATAGTACTGGGATGAGAGAACACTAATTATTTCTCATTCACAAGCTGCTACCACTGATCGACCAATAAGATGTACTGAAAGCTGTACTTTTAGTCATGAACTGATAAAGGCTTCAGAGAGATGTTTATTCAACTTTTGACATTTTGTCTGAGGTTTGCTGGAATGTGATCTTTATCACTATCAGACCAGAGAAACAGTGAAGGAACTGGTGTGAAGTGAAACAGACAAAATCAACTATATCAATATCATGTGCAGTGCATACATGGGTCCACGAGTATATGTGTGTGTGCATAAATGCATGTGTGTATACTGTATGTGTGTGCATTCTTTTTTTTATTATTATTTTTTATTCTTTGTGTGTGTGTGTGTGTGTGTGTGTGTGTGTTCAATTTCAATTAATGTTTATGTGTGTGTGCATTCAATTTCATTTAATGTCTATTTAATATATATTACAAAATATGAAATTAGAGAAACAAACAAAAAACACAACACTTTGCCGTGTGAAACAAAATAATAATACAAATTACAAATCCTTGCAATTTAAACAAGAAAACCAACAACCCCACAACTATCACAATGAACCAACAAAAGTTTTCACTAAAGACACGAGAAAATCTATCACAAACAATTTGCTAAATACTGACACAAATGGAGATGATGATCCCAATGTGATATTTAAGCATGTGGCAGATTAATAAATAGTCAACTACTATGTGACTGCAACATAAGCAAACAACATTACTGACATACCTGGCTTTAAAACAGTTCAGTTTCCATCTACAGATTATTGTCTTGTTTGGTTAATGTTGCATTTTATCTTCAATGTACATGTGAACAACCTCTGACTGAAATTTTAATCACTGGAAAGCCTGTATGAGTGGATATGCCTTCTGTCTGTATATATCGTTATATGCAAGCGAGAACATATATGTGCGTAGATAAGGAAATGGAAAGAGGCGAATCAACACACTGACTGATCTGCTGAGGAGCTGCTAAAACAATCTTTCAACACTTCAAGCTACTTGTTAATAAGCACGTGAATAGGTGCTTGTTGTGCTTGCTTTTTCTGTTTTTCTCTCATTCTTTTTAAAGTGCGTGTGTGTGTGACCGAGAGAGAGAGAGAGAGAGAGAAGGAGAGTGAGTGTGTGTGTGTGTGTGTGTGTGTGTGTGTGTGTGTGTGTGTGTGTCTGTGTGAGCGCGCACATGTGCGTAATATGTGTTTGGTGTGTCTACATGCATCAACCACACGTATCTGCTTGTAAATCTACAAAATGATTCAGACTGAATCAAAAAAAAGCAAGCACCTTACCCACAAACACATAAACATTTTTTTTTTCAAATTTCATTTGATTTTCAACTAATTCTGGTCAAACATCTGCTTCAATTAGCTCTACAACAGTTTTTTTGTTTTTTTTAACTGAAAATAACACTGCTACAACAAGCATACAAAAACAATTGGTGGAGCACTTTATCCACAGACAAGCAAACCGACAAACACAAACACCTGGTTCCTGCCAAACATGTTCACAATCCAAGACACATAAAACTCAGGCATTAAGAGCACACAACAGAGCACACAGGAAGGAAATAGGCAGGGGCCCTGGGTACTTACAGAGAGAGACAATGAGGCTGGCAGCTGTTGCATCTATTTCAACAAGCGTCAGACGCCGTGGCTCAAAATGTTGAGGAACAGGATCTGGTCAGGTGGGCAGCACCGTTCACTGCTGTTCCACCTTCCCCAGGACCTTACACCTCTGAAGGGAACAATACCTGTGCACAAAAAGCCATTTCTGATCATGCTCTAGATATACACAAATGCAGCCAGTAGTTTTGTATCAAAACCTATCAAATATAAAATGCGCGCACACACACACACACACACACACACACACATATGCACACACATGCATGCACACAAACAATCTGTGACACTGTATTCACAGCCCTGAAATCAATACTGTACAACATTCATTTGTAGAATTGTAATATAAAATCCATGACATGTCCAGATTCAGAAAATACATGTGTGCATGGCTCATTTGGGTGAACAAGGGACCTGCATTCCAAAATAGTTGTCATTTTGTGCTCCTGAGTGCAAAACATAAAAATCAGTCTCACTGATTGCTTCCCAGCTTAATGCCGAGTTCTGTTGACATCAGTATAGGATTACTGAATTTCTAAGTTTATCCACTCCCCCAATTCCCCTGAGACTGTTATCTTCATCTGCCATATAGCCTGAGGTTCCTGCATATCATGTAAATCTAAAAATAAAATTTCCAAAAATAGAATTGTTTAGGGCATTCAAAAAGAGAGAAAGAAAAGAAAAAATATATATACTATATATATATATATATATATATATATATATATATATATATATATGATTAAATCAATAAATGTCACCAGAAATTCTATGTAACTGAATATATCAAACCTGTCTGCAATGAAATTTTTATTACAACAAATCACACACACACACACACACAGAGAGAGAGAGAGAGAGAGAGAGAGAGAGAGAGAGAGAACAAACACAAATACACACATCATATGACACAAACACAAGCACATCCAAGTACACACATACATACACAATGAACACACACAAATACATATAATGTGCAGTACATGTCCTATATATATGACACATCCAAGTACACACATACATACACAATGAACACACACAAATACATATAATGTGCAGTACATGTCCTATATATATGACAGGTACTACATAATATGTATACACACATGTATACACACAAATGTTCTACACACGTGCGTGCACACACACACACACACACACACATCATCTGCTGTTCAAATATGGAACTCTTTGCCTCACCACGTCTGTCACAGCCCCTCACCACCTTCCTTTAAAACTAACATCAAGACTTTCCTCTTCCAGCAGCATTTCCCCTATACCGTCTCCCATACATGAAAGTAGTGAGTTGATTAGGTATATTTGTAATGCTGTATTTTGTGTGCGTTGAATGTATGTATGTAAGGATGCATGCATGTATGTATGTATATTTGTATTGTATGTACAAATTTGTATGCGCAAAAATATGTTTATTGTGCAAGACTGTGAGTTGAGGACTGAGTGTGTTTCATATGTGTGTCTGTGTGGATTGTAAAGCGCTTTGTGCAATGAGAAAAGCACTGATAAATGTCCAGCTATTATTATCATTAGTATTACTAGTACACACATACACACAAATACACAAACAGATCCACAACAATCAAAGGTGAGGGAGTGGGCATGAACAAAAATTGTTGCCTTACAACTGACACCACCTGATATTCCCAATGCAACAGGTGTCAAACACACAGTGTTCAAAAGGGGGAAAGCATGGATAAAAAAAAAATCTCCATGAAAGAATATGACATATGAAAAGTCACATGAAAGTTTTCACCACTGTAATGATTGTTGTTGCACAACTGTCATGGAATACATACATACCTAGATTTGTCTGACAGTACTAATCAACTATTGATTTTGTCTTGAAATGGTGAGATTATTGAAATCAGTCATCAGTAGCTGTCTCAAAATGCACAGTGGCATAGGCACATGAATGCATTTTGTATTATCAAACTGATCATAATCGCACATGGAGTGTGTCTGTGTGAGTCTGTGTGCCTGTGTCTGTCTGTGTGTATGTGACTGTGTGTCTATCTGTTTGTATGCCTGTGTTTATGTGTGTTAGATTTTCAGTTTAACGTCTGTTTACTATAAGTGTTATCAGACAGAAGAGAAGTAATGAATGAAAGAAAGGGAATGTATGTGAATATCAGTGTAAGAAAGTGTTCATGTTTATGTGTGTCAGAGTGTGTGTGTGTGCCTCTGTGTGTGTGTGTGTGTCTGTGTGTGTGTGTGTGTGTCTGTGTGTGTGTGTGTGTCTGTGTGTGTGTGTCTGTGTGTGTGTTTGTATGTGTGTGTCTGTGTGTGTGCTTGTGTTTGTGCACAAGCCCCTAATCACTGATGTATCCATGTAACATTTTCACTACTTCAGAAAACACACACACACACACACACACACACACAGAATGAGCGTGTGTGCACGCGCACACTTACACATACACACACAAAAACACACATACACACAATCAGGCTCAGGTTAAAAAACATGTTTGCGTCTATGCATGGAAGCATGTATACAATATATAACAATGAAATATGTGTCACTGGCCATTTCTTTGTGTACTCTACACTGCAGTTATATTCCTGTCTTATGCGTAAACAATGCAATGCAATGACTCACATGCATTGCCAGTGTCACAAAAAATACCATCACAGAGTAGTTATGAATACATTTCTTCACCTTATCCATTTTCTTGCCATAAACAGGATTAATTCCCATTAGACTTTCCTTCCATATTTTAAAGGCCTGTAATTAATATTGAATCAATTAGATTATCTAATCTGATCTGGTTAGGATCTGTTTTGACAAAAACGTTTAACAAATCTTGATTTTCCCCTTTGTGTTCAAATCATTATTTAATTATTTCAATATCATTAGAGACTACATTTCTAAAATGCATTTGACATCGATGCAGATTCTTCCAAATGATATTTGATAGTATAGGAACACATGGAAAGATCAACTTCACTTTATCTGATTCTGATTTGTGGAATATATTCCTGTGTACTGTTTGTTTGTTGTTGTTTTTCGTATTTTTGTTGTTTGTTTTGTTTTCTATCCATGGCTTCACTTTTGTAGAATATACATGTATACAGCTCACTGTTCACACAACCCAGTTGTCTGGATCCTTTTCCTGAGCATTCTAACCCAACCCTTGCAGCTGACTGGGCTAAGAATTTCATTATTAGTAATTATACTGCTTCAAATGTAATAAATAATCAGCTTTTCATAGATTAAAAAAATAATACATATTTTATCCTGCTCGATCACCACATACCATACTACAGTGCAGAAAAGAAGGCATTTCAGTTGTTTTGGATTCCTCAAATCCACCCACTCAAAACACTACAAGTGACAGTTTATGGAACACACTGACTAATCTACACGCATGAGAACTGAAACAGGTGGGTGAACTTAAATAGCCTGTGAGTAGCGGTGTTGGTCAGACTTAATATCTACACCTGGGACCCACACTGTGTAACACTACATGTTTGTCTGAATGATCATTATCAACATAATGCAGCTGAAATCCAGATACATTTTTTTTTAAAGCCCTGATTGTCAGGACATATATATATATATATATATATATATATATATATATATATATATATATATATATATATATATATATGGACTGGCATAATTTGAACATTCAAGCAAGGTTTGCCCATGTGTACACACCCCTTGCTGCCTACCCCCAGACACACACACACGTGTGTTCGCACATGCACACTTTCTCACTCTGTATGCAATCAAATCCACCTAAACATTCTACCTAAAAGTTCTGAAGTATATTCTCTGTCCGTTATTTTTCATGAAAAGTCTCCTGGATGCAGCCTTCACAGTGGGTACATTATATAATTCAGCATACACAAGACCCACATGATGAGTTTTCCAGGCATACACATACCTGGAAACACTGTCAGTTAACTTTCACTGCATCTGTTATCTGTGCATGTGATGTGCTGTACTGAAGCTTTCATAAAGCATGGTGTCTGAAGCACATTTGCTATTCTACTTTGTGTGGCACTTCTGCTGAATCTGAAACAGAAGTGAAAGAACCAGAAATTTATAACGAAATTTAAAAAGCAAACAGTCCAGAATACTGAATGAATTGTAAACGAATTGTAAAAAACGGTGGGTTTTTTTTTCAATGGCTCATGTTTGAAGATAATGTAATAAATGCAGTGTTTACAAATAAAGTAATATGCAAAACAATGTAAACAAATGTAATTAAAACAAACAGTCTGATATTATGTTAGATGCATAAATTTGTTAGTTTATTTTAAATAATACTGAAAAGGAACTTTACAACTGGAACAAAGCATTTTCAATTACATTTGCTTTTTTTGCTTTTTCTACCTTTTTTTCTGATTACAAGATATTCTGTGTGTGTGTGTGTGTTTACGTGTGTGTGTGTGTGCGTGTGTACATGTGTGTGTGTGTGTGTGTGTGTGTGTGTGTGTGTGTGTGTGTGTGTGTGTGTGTGTGTGTCACTGTGAGCGTGTCCTACCTTTCCTGATCAATGATCTTAGAGCTGTGCGAAACATTGTTATGAGAAGACAGGCAATACCCTTGCTTTGGGAATGTGGCACACTGGGCAAAATTAATGACAATCTTTGAAAAAGATAGGTGAGGGATCCCTGAGTCACTGTGACTGCACCAACTGACTGCACCTGCCTACAAAGAAGCTAAGCACCTGTTGGATCCATTAATTCCAAGCTACCTGGTGTGGGGCGTCCAGGCACAAACTGAGCACCTGCTGCAGTTATAAAGTTGTAATTCTGTTTTGCACTTTTTTCACCTTCTTTTTCTTCCCCATAGGGCTCAGGTCTCTAGAAGCAAAATAATACTGTTTCCCTTCAAACTGGCTCTTCATTTACACATTTTCAGCCCTTCAACTCCCAGCAAACTGACAGACGTACTTGACAGTTGATAATGGCAATTATTTTCTTCAGCTCTGCATGGTGTGTGTGTGTGTGTGTGTGTGTGTGTGTGTGTGTGTGTGACACTGTGTGTGTGACACTGTGTGTATGTCACACTGTGTGTTTGTGTCCAAGAATGCATGTGTGCTGTGTATGTAAGCGTTTTGTGCATGTGCAGATTTAACTACATGCTCTGTGCATAAAATGAAAAACAACATGTGTGCTTATTGAGCTTGTGCATGTGCATGTGTGTGTGTGTGTGTGTGTGTGTGTGTGTGTGTGTGTGTGTGTGTGTGTGTGTGTGTGTCTGTGTGTGTTTCCATGTCTGTGTGTCTGTGTTTGTACAAGGGAGCATGCAGTGCATGTTTGCATCCTCAGTGCATAAAATGTGCATGTGTAAATATGTGTCGTGACATTGTGTTGTGACATTTGGTGTGTGTGCGAACCTCTGTGTGTGTGTGTGTGTGTGTGTGCACACGTGTGCGTGTAGGTGTGTGTGGGTGTGTTTGCACATGCTTTTTTGTTGTTTTTTTTACCATACAGTTAGCATGATTATTCTCTCTCTCTCTTTCTCTCTCTCTCTGAGTCTGAGTCTCTCTCTCTTTCTTTCATGAATTTAATTCACAACAACAACAACAACAAAATCACCAAGTCTACATACTTTTCAGTTTTTTTGTCCGAAAACTTTTTTCTTCACAAAGTGTACATTCAATATTTTCTTTAACCAATCGATCAGGAATGTAAAGTTCTGTTTGTGAAAACAGCTTGAGCTACGTCTCTATATGTGTATGTGTGTGTACATTTGATGTGCATCCACCTTCTAAATTCAACTTGTTCACGTCATTCTCATGCTATGACATGAGTGTGTATGTGTGTGACTATGCATGTGTGTCTGTCTGTGTCTGTGTGTCTGTGCATGAATATGTGCCCAGGGCTCTGAATATTGTGCAAACACATTGTGACTCATACCTACAATGAAACTGGCGAAAGTGATATGAAACATTGAATAGGGGGTAGACCAATGTGATGAAATTCTCGCTGACACGATTAACAGTGCTATAAAATCCTTGAATCAGTGTAACGAAAACTCATGAAATCCTATGCGGGCACTTTCTTCAGTTGTGTTTAGTTAAGCTCTTGATCAAATGCAAGGCTTGTTGCCTTTGTATTCTATTCAAGACATGTCCCAAGGTATGTCCTCTGCGAATGATCTGTTGAATGCCAACTTCCCAGCAAGTGTAACTCCAGATAATAAGAAAATCAGTCAGTCTCAAAGGGACAAGCATGCCAGCTTTGGCTGAGAACAGAAACCGATCCACTTGCTTTTGCTGCATTATACAGCTGTTTCCAAATCGCCCATACAAAACTGAAAAATCCTTTAATAATCATGCTGTTAAGAAGAAAAAAAGCTCTAAAACTTACTTTATCTGACCACCAACTTCAAATCCAGTTTCTTATGGCACTACTGTTCCACTGCTGACATAAAGGAACCTGACACACAGAAAGTGACAGCCACAGTGGCCAATGCTTTTTTTTTTTTTTTTTTAACTGTAGAAAAGGAAATTTCATATATATATGATACAATATACAATTCCAGGAGTCTGTTTTATGAAGCTTTCATTCTTCAATTTAGTCAATGTTAAATCCTGCATGACATTAAACAAACTAAAATTAAATGATGACAAACTGAAGCTATGATTATTTCCTCTGCAAGAATATCCACATCTACTTCTTTTCCTGCCTCTATTGTGGTTGGTGATACCACAGTTCAGTTTTCTAAATCAGCAAGGAACCTTGGAGTAATTCTTGACTCAAACCTAAGCATGCACGCTTGGGTAGTATATCTGATACATAGTCCAATGTGAACTTCGTTGCATCAACTCTATCTGTCAGTACCTTTCTGTTGAAACTACTAAAACTCTAATTTTGTGCTGTCACGAATCAACTACTGTAATTCTCTTCTCAGGCTGTCCACATAATGATAATATTCTTCAGCGAATTCAAAAACTTCAAAACAATGCTGCCCGCCTGACTCTCAGAGCCCCACTTACTGATCACATTTATCCTCACCTCTGCACTCTACATTGGCCCCTCAATGAAGCGAGAATTAAATACAAAGT
>NC_134893.1:19511836-19514336 GCF_041734735.1 Babylonia areolata | reverse complement strand
TACATCCCGTCTTCCTAACAAACGACAATGCTGTTCAAGCCACTCTGGCAGCAAAAGATCAGCCTCCTGCCAGAATCCTCATCCTCGATGTTGCTGGTACATACAGGTAACCACTGCAGCAGGTAGTTCTCTCTGTACTCCATCGTCAAGATGACTCGGTCAAGTGTGAAAGGGTTAACTCTGCAGACAACCTTGGCATTGAAGAAGGTTGCGAGAAAGCCCTTGGGCCGAGTATTCCAGACTCGCTGAGCCATCTACGAGTCTCTGCCAGTATTCGATTTGATACTAGCCCCCTGCTTTCAAACTGTCCTTGATTCGCATTCTCAATAAATGATGATCACATTCAGTACATGACAAGATACATTTCATGGTCAGTCTGTGCATTTTACCACACGGAATGCCAGGCTACGCAGACGAAAATCGGGGCCACTTCTTCCTTTTGAGCTCAATGAAAACCAAAACACTCGTCGGAATTCCTTTCGGAGGAGCTATCGGTGGACAGAACTGACCTAAAACAAACGCCACAATGTATTACGATAACGTGATAACCAAAACAAACACGTACTTACAGTGGGATTGCTGTCGTCTGCTGTGGAGACGATTACAAATCCGAAGGGGGCATTGCGGCTCACCACATTTTCGTCTTCCGCGAGGATACAAATTGCGCATGCGCCGAACTGCACGCGCAGCGAAATGTTTCCAAGCGCACTGACGTTCACACACACACACACACACACACACCTGATACTTGTGCACGCAGAGGCCACGTGTGCTTCGTTGGTCGAAGCTGTTGTTCCCTGTGAAAGACAATGATTCCGTGGTTGCAACTACCGAACAGAAAGTATCATAAAAAAACAAAACAAAAAAAACACGGAAAGGCTTCTCCTTCAAGCTTTCCGGGATTTTCCGCTCACCATGTAATGTGTGCATGTCATGCACAGTTCATCCCAGGGAATCGTTTTGTAATTCATTTATATTGAAAGCAATATGAGAAAGTGTACGACTCTCTCTCTCTCTCTCTCTCTCTCTCTCTTTCAGTGTTCAGTGTCAGGAACTTCGATCAATCAGTCACTCATATGCAGTCTCCGTTTACCTCCGTCTCCTCGAGTCCTCCGGGTCACCGTGAGGCTCAGTCACCATGATTCTCCCTGTCCTCCACTGACCCTACCGCATCGAGCTCTATCAGCTCAGTGCCGCCCTACCGTAAAATACACTACAAGTACCACGCCACGGTACTGTTATCGCTTCTACCAGCTACTGCTGCTGCTATTATTACTATCACTACACGTCATACACACCTGAGGCTGACCGTGACCAACTGTGACGGCGCGTGCGCACGCATACAGCATGCACATTTTCACGCTACCGTCATACTGAATGAGTGAAACACACACACACGGACACACACACACACACACACACACACACACACACTGGCGCGCGCCGCCGCGCGCACACTGACGCACACACACACACACCAGTCTGACACCGACTAGTGGCGCGTGCACACACTCACACACACACACACACACACACACACACACACACACATACACCGGCACTGGCGCGCGCGCACCGCACAGACGGCGGCACCGCACTGACACACACACACACACACACAAACACTGGCGCGCGCACGCGCGCACACACACACACACACACACACACACACACACACCGTGGCTGCATGACACGCACGCACCGTACATAGTGACACTGACTCGGACACACACGCGGCGTTCACAGTGTTCGCATTGCACGTGTGCACCGGCTCCGGCGGCCAGTGAGACACACATTCGCCGCAAGGCACGCACACTGTGACACATAACCGTGACTGCCGGCATGGTCACTGCCGTACTCAGCGCGATTCCGGCAAGTCCGGCAACTTTCACCAAGTGACCGTGACTGACTCTTCTCACGCCATGTAGTAATTAATTAACCTACACAGTGTCATTGACACCACATCGCCATAGTCCAACACCCACTTCGTCACGCAGTCTTGACCGGGCACAGTCCACATACTACGCACGCACGCACGCGCGCGTAGCCAGCATAGACACAAACACCCTCAAACACACACACATAAAAAAATAATAAATAATGAGAGAGAGAACAGTACTCCATACGCACGGACGTGCGCACACACTGACATGCATACACAGATGAGTCAGTATTAAAACATTACATGTTCCGAGACAGTGCTTAAAAAAACATTCAATAAAGAAAAAAGAAAGAAAGTGAAACTAAGAAATTTTTAAAAACTGATGTTCAAAAGTATCGAAGGTAATTTTTTTCACAATCCCAGTCAGAACTGCATACATACTGTAAACAGTCAGTCTCTACCCAGACGTACAGCATCAAGCCCACCCGGCTAGAAGCTAGGCCCCACTTCAATTGGTTTTGCCTAAGTTACTTCAGTGGGGACAGATTATGCATATTTTCCACGCTGTTTATTTTTTTCCCCAGTCTATCTGTACCGTGGTCCACGTGCTAGTCCCCC
>NC_134893.1:19479336-19504336 GCF_041734735.1 Babylonia areolata | reverse complement strand
GGAGGACAGGCGCTATATAAGTATCGTGCATATCCGTCATCATCAACTTATTTTGTGCGCGGCAATTGCAAGATAATCATCTAGACTGGCCTAGTGAATCTAGAAATTCACATGTTATCAAGAAAAGGGCATAATATGGCTATAAAATCGTTTGATTTGTATCAGCCCCATTAGCTGCTACACCGGCGGTGAACCGGATGCTACCACTGTGACAATGCCACAACGACTGACTCGACGACGATGACGCAGACGACGACAACAATTCCACTTTGTTGCACGCTTAAATTCATATTCCACTCGTACGTACTTTTGAACACACCGGTAAGCACATTAATGAATGGCGTACATCTCTCCCTTACCTACCATGCATGCCACGACCAGCATCTGATGAAACACACACACACACACACACACACACACACACACTGACATTCGGTCACCGGCCTACGCACGCACACACACACACACACACTGACTGATTCGGTTACACACACACACACACACACACACACACACACACACACAACACACACACATACTGACATTATGTCACACTGTACGTACGCACACACACACACACACACACACACACATCTTTGTTATTTCCACTGAAATGGCATATTATGCAACAACCCACCTATGACTCAGGCTAGCGGCAATAATTAAAGTCTTTTCACAAAGCAGCCACATATCAAAGCACGTGCGCCTGAGCACAGAAATCAGTAGTCGAGCTGAGCAGGCTGTCATGCATATTCATCCAAGGACAGTGAAGGGGGGGGGGGGGGGGGGGGGGGGGGGGGAAGAATCCGTGTTTATGTTCGACTGAAAGTATTTTTTCTCACTCAAGTCCTGGGTGTCAACAATACACACAGAGGTTTCATACAATGGACAAAGGTGTGTGTGTGTGTGTGTGTGTGTGTGTGTGTGTGGTGTGTGTGTGTGTGTGTGTGTGTGTGTTAGTCGTGCTGGGCAACTTCTCACCGAGGTGACCAAATGGGACGCACTTGTAAGGGCAAGATTTTGCATTGTAGTTTGTTGTTGTTGTTGTTGTTGTTGTTGTTGTGTGTGTGTGTGTGTGTGTGTGTGTGTGTGTGAAGAATATTCACTGAAGCAGTTTGACTGTTCTTGTACAGGCTTGACGAGACATTCGTTTGTTGATTGAAATCCAGTATGCACGCGCGCGCGCGCGCGCGCGCGTGTGTGTATGCGTCCGTGCATCAAGAGGTTTCGGGGTTAACAGGTAATAATGACAGTAGCAGTAGCAGCAGTAGTAGTAGCAGTAGTAGCAGTAGTAGTAGTAGACTTACACCACGCATTCTAGAACGTTAGGCCTCTTTACATAAACAAAAGACACACACATGTCAGTGTCAGTCTGACACAAAGCACTGACACACGAATTGCCCACTCCCACCTCCACACACTGACACATCACATGCACCCACCCACCCCCAGTATACACATGAAGAACAAACTGAGGATATATGGAAATGAGTGCCTAAAGTAGGCCCTAAAAGTCTGTTTGAAAGGTTTTCTTTGATGTTTGTTTTTGTTTGTTTGTTCGTTTTGTTGTTGTTTTTTGTTTTGTTTAGTTTTTTGTTGTTGTTGTTGGTGGTGTGTTTTTGTTTGTTTGTTTGTTTGTTTTGGGTGCTGTGTGTGTGTGTGTGTGTGTGTGTGTGTGTGTGGTTTTTAACAGGTTTCTCTTATACGAGGAGAAGAGCAACGAATTGTGACGGAGCGATAAAGAGCTAGTATCGGGTTTGGGACGCCCCAACACCGCCGCGCTGTGGACCGGTATAAACGGTTGCGTGTTCTTTGTTACCTTTGCCGTGTACTGTTACGGCCACGTCCTGCCCACACACTGCTGGAGAAAACTGGAACCCTTTGGACCGGATATATTTGCAAGACCTGGGATAGTTTGACGGAGGAAAAAAAAAAAGCAAAAAAAAAGCATGTACATGGTGTGTGTTCAAACCTGTTGAAATCCTGAAATGTATTACATCAGCTTATGCGAATGACTGAATAGACTGCAATAATTTTATGGAAGAGGGGCTTTAAACGTAATCTTAATTAATCACTGCGAAAGAATGACTGAATATTAGAGGTGTGTCTTTTATCCCCATCCTCTCCTCGTGCATCATCCCTCTGCTCCAGGTTTGAACTTTATTAAAGAATCAGAGCCGTGGTTAGAGAAGGTAGACTGAATTTTCT
The DNA here is from genome assembly GCF_041734735.1 of Babylonia areolata. NCBI lineage: Eukaryota > Metazoa > Mollusca > Gastropoda > Neogastropoda > Buccinidae > Babylonia > Babylonia areolata. The sequence continues at coordinate 19,502,128 of NC_134893.1, read as the reverse complement.
ATGACGGAACAGTATGTTGTATTCTATCAAAGACTAAAATGCCGAATTACGTTTCCACGCAAGAGCCAGGAAGCTGTTTTACTCATCAGGCAGCTGCAGCCACCAGGCCAGAGAAGGTCCCGCAGTGTATGTATGTATGCAGCGATCAGACCACTTGGGGTCGGGGCTTCCAGTTGTTCAGTTTTAACCCGGCTAAACTTAAGGTTGTCCCTCGGTATCAATGGATACGTGACTCTATCTGTGCATACAGGTTTTGCTCTGCAGGCGGAGTCTGAATTGGCAGAGTCGTAAGCACACAGGACACTGGAAGTCTGCTATGTTGCAGCCGGGGACAGACGCTGCTCTGTCACCTATTTTACACCTATCCTAAATCATAACGCAGCATGCTTATGATACCCAGAAAACGATGAACTTACACAACCAGGGCTAGGAATGAGTAGGATGCGTGAGGCAATCCTATCGGCAGCGCCAGCAAAGTTTGTCGGCCTGGCAAACAGACTTTTCCATTTCATAAACCTAAGTAGGAACAATCTTAACGCCAAGCCAGCAAACATTGCGCTGCTAAGATCACGGAAGTACTCCCGTCTATCACTCTCCACTAGCCAGACAACGCCGACACCTAAGACGAACCATGGAGACGACTGGTCATCAAGAGGGAACAAGTTCCATGGCTCCCCTGGGCAATTTTCTCTCATCTAAATCTTTTCTCTCAGACACATTCGCAGCCTTGAACACGTCGAAGGGGAATGGGTGGAAGTGAGAGGGGAATGGATGTGGGTGTCTGGTAGTGGGGAGGGGGGGGGGGGGAGGAGAGAGAGAGGAGGAAGGGGAGGGAAGGGGGGGAGGAGTAAGGGGAGGGGGAGTGAGGAGGAGGGAGGGGACGAGGAGGGTAGGAGTGGGGGGGGAGGGGGAGGGGGGAATGTTGGAAGGAACTTGAGGCGACAGAACGTGGGAGCGGCGACTGCCTCCTATCTGGTGTCAGATCTCAGCGCCCGTGTCCTGTGTCGACCTCCTTTGTCGGAGACATGACGTCAATTCCACTGTGGGGGTGTACTAGCTACTAGTGTGTTGGTGTTATGCGTATGCGTATGCCCATGCGTGTGTGTGTGTGTGTGTGTGTGTGTGTGTGTGTGTGTGTGTGTGTGTGTCTATTTGACTGTATGTGTTTGTGAATGTTTCAGTGTGTGTGTGTGTGTGTGTGTGTGTGTGTGTGTGTGTGACAGCCACACAGATACAAACACACACACGCGCGCGAGAGCGCGCCGACGCGTGCACGCACGCATGCCGCCGGCACGCACGCACACGCACACTGAAATCTCAAGTTGACTATCGGCACTGACAAAGAAAAAACTCCACATCCTTTCGTAACCCTGCACAACCAAACAACGATATACCACAAGAAGGACATGGAAAAACGTAAAACAGCCCATGGTTCCCTGAGTCCCTCCCTACCTGTAAAACCGCCATGTCTCCATATTTCATGGGTGTGGCCTTTGAAACCATGTCTCCATATTTCACACGACTATACATCTCGCTTTTGGCATGGCGGTGAACTTAGGCGAAATTTATGCGATTCCACTTCGTGACCAAAGTTTTGTGGTAAGGGTAACGATTTCCTTGGAGAGTTGGACAAACACAGACAGTGGACGGGTCAAGAACCTTTGACGTTTTTAAATTACCGGCAAACGTACACGAGAGAAGCTGCATGACGTGACTGCACGAGCCAGTGTGGAGAATGATTCCAAAAGTTTCGGCCCTTTTAGTTTATAGAAATTAAACTGAACTTTCTTGTTTTGTCAGTTTTGGTTGGTTTAGCTTGTTTTGTTTTGTAACACTGATGTAGGTTTTACCTTTCACTGATACTGATACTTACCTTTCAGGTGGAAAACACTCTGTAAAAAATTCATGAAACAAAAAACACTCTGTAAAAATTTGAAACAAACTTATTATAAAAGAAACCCCAACGGATCCTACTGAATAACAACAGGCTTCATGCACACTGAGCCACAAACTCAGTCCAGCAATGTGAAACAAAAACAGTTTCAGTTTCAGTAGCTCAAGGACGCGTCACTGCGTTCGGACAAATCCATATACGCTACACCACATCTGCCAAGCAGATGCCTGACCAGCAGCGTAACCCAACGCGCTTAGTCAGGCCTTGAGACGTAAAAACAAAAACAAAGACAAAAACAGTAATACAATGATACCAGCAATAACTTGAACTGATCGACCAAAGTTTGATTTGACAACGGACCCGGTGAGATATCAACAGACACCATCAATATACAACTGGTTAACTCAGCTTGTTTGGCTGGCGTTAGTGAACTTTTCACCGGTCGTCCAACCACTGAATCCTTTATCATACAGTAAGTAGTTACCTGGGAGTCAGATACACCATGTTCACATATATCCCAAACACCGCCCACACTGCAACAGCTGGCAAGACTGTTTTATTCTATTTCGCAGGGCCGCATTAATAACAGACAGACAACAGGGTCGCATTATACGACCTTCCCGACAATCATCCATAAAAAAAACAACAACAACCCCCCCCCCCCCCCCCCCCCAAAAAAAAACCAGCATCTACATGAGCCGGGCAACTCAAAGTAATCGAATTGGAACTGAGGTTAATTTGCGAGTCAGTCGAAGACAAATTGTACGGTCTTTGCCCGAAGCCCAGAGTCAGACACAGCATACACACGCACGGCACACACACACACACACACACAAATGCACGCGCGCGCGTGCACGCTGACTAACTACCACCCAAGCAACGTGTTTCCGACGGACTTGCTGAAATCAGTGATCTTTCATCTTAGCAACAGTCCCTAGCGCGACTATGCAGGAGTTGCCTACATGTAGGTCTGGAACACAGTGTTCACATAATTATAGATCTATCCTCACCGTAACTGGAGATACACGCAACCTGTCTGACGTTAACAGGAACGTCAGTCTTCACCACATGCATTCTAAGCGCTACCACAATACAATACATTCATACACATCTTGATTCATCCAACTGGAAATGAATTGTGTCAGAATGATCTACAGACTCATCACTCTCCCCACACAATATCTCAGCCCACAGCCGAGTCCAACCCACAGACAACATTATAAAGGTTGGACAGAAAGATCAAAAAGCAACACATATAAACTCAAATACAAACAATCGGCAAGTAATACAACTGACACAACAGCTTCATTCAACGCACGTCCCGCGCGCGCGCACACACACAGACACACACACTGCCCCCCTCCCCGGCCCCCTCCCAAAATAACAAAACAAAACAAGAGGCAAAGCCTTCACGACTCACTTGTGCTTCGCGCTTTATCCAGTAAAGGAATCACGAGGGGAAAAAAAGAGATTTAAAAAATCGTCGAAAAGTATTAAATCTGATATATAAGATAAGCTTGGGCGAAAATGTATTTAATTTTTTTTAAAGGCATGCAAGCAGGATCGAGCCACGCATGTTCAGTTCTGATGCAGACTAATCCCCAAGGTTGCGGCACATCTCACGTGAAATGACTATATCTAAAAACTCAAAGCAATCTTGACACTTTCTTCTTCGTGCGATATATAGATGTGAGTGTAGTGGACGTAATAACGCCGTTTAAATCATATTTTACGTGTGCTTTATTACATCTCGATTATTCTTTTAGTTTCGGTGGTAAAGGAGACGTTGCCATCTCCTTCAAGCACATCGCAACACATAGTAGATCTCTAGATCTGCACTGACTAACCAGTCTACAAGGGACTGAAAGAAACGATTGATTCAGTTTCTCTTTTATGGTTTTTTTTTTTCCCCAGATAATTCAGTGTCCACCTCAAAATATTTATATGCAGTAAACACGTCGATGGTGTAGTTAGTATTACTGTATGTGTTCTGTCCAGAATTTGTGTTTCTTTCCTTTTAATTGTGAACAAGAAACAGGAGGTCATTGCGTCTTCGAAAACAACCCCCCCCCCTTCTAGTTGGCCAAACACAGTGGAAAGTGGTTGTTAGAATTTTCGGATTTCGGAACACATCTCAACGAAATAAGCCGTTAATGATTCCGAAATATAGCTTAATTCGGGAGATTTACAACCTGTTATTGGTATAACTGTGAAGATTAAAAAAAAATTATATGTTAAACCAATTTTGGTATCGGCAGAAAAAGTATTTCCAGAGAAAATGGCAATGTTAAAGTTTACCATGGACAAACACACACACACACACACACAGAGATAAAATATAGACTAACTTTGTTTACACAAGTGAGTCAAAAAGGGTCCAATACCGAAAACATATGCGCCTGTAACATTGTGGAATGCAGTAAAAGCGATCTATCCAAAAGTAACACGTTCATTAAGATAAAAATCATTCCGAAACAAAAACCCTACGATAAACTGATAATTATAAATTCAGTTCTCGTATTGCACACTGGGATGATATTTAACTGAACAAGTAAACAAACATCAACTTTTGTAAACTAGTCAGTGACCCGCAACTGCAAATAAAACACTCAAAAGTCTTATGTAAGTAAGATTTCCACTTTCAAGTAAGTACATCAGTTTTATTCTTACATAAAATCCAGAAACACGCGCACACTTGTCTCAAAATAAAATTCTAACTACCAAGAAGAAAACTGAGATGCATGCAGCGTTGCTACAAGACTTCTCGCGTGTTACCATGTCCATCAGATGTATGCTTGGCTCAGAAATAGAGGGAGACAGGTGGAAGGGTGTTGCCGAAGGAGGGGTGGTTATGTGTGGGGGCGTGGGGGGAAGGAGTGTGTGTGTGTGTGTGTGGGGGGGGGGGGGGGGGGGGGGGGTGGGGGGGTTGGGGCGTTCCTCTACAAGGAAGCGTCCCCTTGCTGCAAAGAGAGACCCAAGACAAGCTTTTTTTTGTTTGTTGTTGTTGTAATTTTAAAAGAAATATTTCTGAATCCGTCTATGTACATCCCGAAACCCAGTACATCCTGCTTGTGTCGTGTCATGTGTTGAGTGTTTCATCGCCACTCATCAACCGTGAAAGGAAAACCTGTGTGTGTGGTGTGTGCGTGTGTGTGTGGTGTGTGTGTGTGTGTGTGTGTGTGTGTGGTGTGTGTGTGTGTGTGTGTGTGTGTGTGTGTGTGTGTGTGTGTGTGTGCGTGTGTGTGTGTGTGTTTGATTTTATGACTATTTCGTTAAGAAAACTATTTCCAAATATTACACACTGGCACACACACACACACACACACACACACACACACACACACACTGACACACACACACACACATACACACACGCACACAGAGTCAAACACACACGCGTTCAAAAAGAAGTTATGGAGAACGTTTGGCTATATACTTGGAAGAGTGTAGCGAAGACAGTACCAGAAAGGCATCAGGGGTACTTCATGTCACGGTGGCACAGTGCACGGAGAGGAGTTTAGTCACAGTTGCTATAGCAACAGATGCAGGTGCAAAATGATCTAAATGACTGAGTCACGAACCAGCGAGCCAACTATCACTGTAGTGGACATTAATGGCTTTGCACTTCTATAGCCCCCCTTTCTGTGGTTTGCCTCTTTCTCTCTCTCCGACTCTGCGTGCGTGCGTGCGTGCGTGCGTGTGTGTGTGTGTGTGTGTGTGTTGAACTCATACTGAATTTCCAAGCTCTTTGATATGTGCACACACACATACACACATGCACATATCAAAGAGCTTGGAAATTCAGTATGCGTTCAACACACACACACACACACACACACTGACACACACACACACACACACACACACACACACACACACACACACACACACACACACACACACACACACTGAGAGAGAAAAAATGCACCGGAAGGATGACGGTTTTGATATCGTGCGGCGAGTAAAGTACGAGAAAACTAATGAGTTGAGGAAGTGGCCGGGGAAACAACAACAACGTCAACAACTTCTAACGTCTGAAACTGGAACCACATAGGGAGGAGGAGGAGACTGAGGGGGGTGGGGGTGCGGAGTGTGGAGAGTGGGGAGTGGGCAAAGATTCAGACAGACTCTGGCAGACGGACAGACAGAAACAAAACGAGGCAAGAGACTCGGATAGAGAGAGACAGAGACAGAGAGAGAGAGAGAGAGAGGGGAGGGGGTGGAGAGAGACGAGAGAGAGACAGAGACAGACATACAGACATTGAGAGATAGAGAGAGCCAGGGAGAGAGAAACATACATTCAGAGAGAGAGAGACAGAGAGAGACAGACAGACAGAGGGGCAGACAAACAGACAAACAGACAGACAGACATCCACACACGACAGGGGACAGGACGAGGAAGAGGATTGCTTAGCATTAGACAGCAGGGTGTAAACCTCAGCTGTATCTGTTTCCATTTCGCGGGTGGCCAGGGACTGTTTGCAGACAGGGATTGTGGTGTTGATACTGATACTGTGGTGTTGACAGACAAGGGGGAAGGGGATCTCCTGGCTTAGCTGTGGTAAGGGCTGACAGTCTGTGCTCTCTGGCTGCAGACAGGCAAGGAACTTGCAGGATGATGATAGTGGAGTGGTTGGTGGCTGGCAGGACAGACCAGGACTGGACTGACTGCATTGATGCTCCACCTCAGTGTTCTTCATCCCTTCATGTGTGTGTTGTGTGTGTGTGTGTGTGTGTGTGTGTCCCTGTGTATTGCATGGCCTGCCCATCGTTGAAGAGTTTGAGAGGGAGAGAGTGGGGGACTGACTGGGGTGAGAGAGAGAGAGAGAGAGAGAGAGAGAGAGTTTCAATTCCGTCTCTCTCTCTCTCTGTCTCCTATGTCTGTCTGTCTCTGTGTCTCTGTTTGTGTCTCTGTCTGTCTGTCTGTCTGTCTGTCCGTGTGTGTGTGTGTGTGTGTGTGTGTGTGTGTGTGTGTGTGTGTGTGTGTGTGTGTGTGTGTGTGTGTGTGTCTCTCTCTCTCTCTCTCTCCTGTTTTAAACGGAGTCACTGTTCGGGTCAGCCAGTCTCCTGCTGTTTACTGGTTTCTGTCTAAATAATTTCCTTCACTGAGTTGTGAAGCACACCATGTCTTTGCGGAGAATAACTCACAAGAGAATTTTTTCCCCAGACCCCAAACGATTCTGTTATAACACTGATTGGCGACTGATTTTTTCCCCAAAACGATTCTGTTACAACATTGGCGACTCAGATTGTTTTCCAAAAGAGTTTTAGAAATTATATTCTTTGAGACCATCGCTGCCATGAAGAGAACCATTATTCACATTCTTTGATCCGTTAATCACTCCACTGACTGATCTATTGTGACCACGAGGTCCTCCTTCACATAAACTGAATCGGTATCGTCCACAAATCTCTCAGTCTCTGCGTTTCGGCTCCCGGCGGTCTACGACTCTTTTCTGAATGCGTGCACGTGCGCGCATTACTGTTTGGCCACACACACACACACACACACACACACACACACACACACACACACACACACACACTGACACACTGACACACACACACACACACACACACACACACACACACACACACACACACACTGACACACACACACAGTGCTCTGTCTCACTTCGATTTCTCTGGATGAAGTAAAATGAAAAACACTTCAGCTATAAAGGTCTTGCACACATGTAAGTACTGACGAGGCCTGGACACGCGACAGCTTGCTTTGATATGAATGCACGATAACCGAATTCTACCGATCAGCAGCACGATAATGACACAGCCAGTCGTCAACGACGTAGAAAGGTAAGGGAAACAACTGTTGAAATATGACCTACAATAGAAGTAATCAGCAGTTTTTTCCCTTGAATGCACGAACTCTTGACCGAGTGAGTTCAGACAGTGTTACTACCTTCCCCATAGCCCATCCTTCTCTGGGTGTTACTGTTTTGGTTTATGTTGTTTTGTTACCCCAAAGGGATCTTAATTTTGACATGTTTATTCATTTTTATTTCCCTTTAAGTATTATTTATTTTTGCCATGTGGGAAGATGAGGACTGTGAAAAATATATCAAGCAATATCGAACAGGTTTTGTAACATATATGACTGAGATGGAGTTCGTGTTCATATTCGGACATGAAACATGTAAAATACGCATTTTAACTAAAAAACTACATAAAATGACAAACGGCAAGACAGAATAAGTATCCGTGTGTACAAATTGACGTCACTGAGTCATGCCTTCGTCTGAGTTATGCCACTCTGACACTTTACTCAGTTGAGTGGAAAGACGGAAGATTGGAGACACTAGATTGGGGTTAGTACTACTTGAAGAGTTTGTTTTTTGGTGTATTCTTAAAAAAAAAAAAAAAAAAAAAAAAAAAAAAAAGTGACGCCAACTACATCAGCGGACTCGTGTCAAGAACACATAAGTGTATGACGTAATTGTAGATAACTTTTCAAGAAGTCAGTTTCTGGGTTCATTTTCTCTGCACCTTTCACCGACTTATCAGTGCCAGCTGACGGGACTGAAGAGCGTCGTGCAGTACGCAGCGTTGCGGCTTTGCCACTGAAAGTTGTGACCGGCCTCAGAATGTCCGCCAAAAATGTGTATTTCAGTCCCTCAAAATAATAAACACTGGGGGAAGGAAAGGCGACAATGAATGCAGGCGCTCTCCACACTGACCACATCAACAGTTCATGCAGTCAGAAAGAGCAAAACGTTTTTCTTTGTCTTTTACCATAACTTAAGACTTTCAATGCGCATGTCATTTGACTGGCGGCAGTTTTCGGGAATTCGCGCATTTTAAAAATAGCACAAAGTCTTGCGTCTTACTGTTATTTTTTGGTTGAAAGATGAAGGGCCCAAGATTGTGTGTGGATGAGTGGATTGTGGCAGATGGGGTGTGGAGCTGGGGGTTGAGGTGGGATAGGGGGGTAGTGGGGTTGGGGAGTACGCATACGCGCATAATCTATGCATGCCATTGTGAGTGAAGATGTGCGCGCGCACTTGAGAATAAATTCATGTTAGTGCGTATGTGCCTGCGGGGGTGCCGCGGTGAGAGTAGGGTGTGGGTGGGGGAGAGGGAGAGGGGGGTTTGGTGGGTGTGTTTGTGTGGGTCGGTGCAGGGTTGGGCCTGGGCGCCTGGGAGACTGCAAATAGTGTATGTGCGTTCCGTATCTGTGTGTGTGTGTGTGTGTGTGTGTGTGTGTGCGTGCGCGCGTGTGTGTGCTTGTGTTATGTGTGTGTGTGTGTGTGTGTGTGTGTGCGTCAGTGTATGTATGTATGTGTGTGTGTGTGTGTGCGTGTGTCGGTGTGTGTGTGTGTGTGTGTGTGTGTGTGAGTCGTCCTGTCTGTGTGTCTGTGTACACGCTTGTGTGCACGCGTGTAAAGCACAGTGTGGACAAGTTCGTTGAACGTGAACAATTTTTGTTCCCAATATAATCATTTCCCTTCCATATATCTGAAGTTCCATTTGTATTAGTCCGGAAGGTATTTACTTATTTTGCCGTGTTCATTAATTCTGTCATTTCAGTTTAGCTCGATATTTTACACATACCTGTGGTAGGCTGCTCTCATGGCTTGACCAGCGAGTTGGATCTACGCGTAGGTCAGAGACATCTGTTCTGCATCGTTTCACAGTTTCTTTCGTTTTTCTTTTTCTTTAAAGCATATGTGGCGTAGCGTATATGGATCAGTCCGCCACACGCTTTGACGCCTACTTGAAACTGTTATTGAAACTGAAACCCAGCTGTCTGCACCAGCTGTCAACAGGTTGCCCAGTTATGGTCATGTCAGACTGTCAAGATTCACACTATTTGAATAATCTTGGACCTCTTTGGGGGCATCAAATAAGGTTAACATTCCCGGCTTTATCAACACGAAAGAGTCCAATGCAAGATCGTGAGTTTGACTGAAATAACTAATTCTCAACAGAACCCGCGTTTGCTTGCGGAAAACAATTGACAAAATGAGAATACAGACTTTTGACATGTATGATTATTTATCAGGTCAGTAATGAATCTTTTACGAGTGTATCAGAGAAATGTGAACACTCTATGATATACTGACATTCACCGACAGTCGGAACGGTGTTCATGCCACGTGCAGTGTGAATATGAATAATCATTTATCAAGTTACTATCTTTTACGAGTATCTGACAAATTAATATGAACACTCACAGTCGGTGCGCTCTCCATGCCACGCGCAGTGTCCTCATTGTGTATTTCCTGTCATTGTTACCGACCGGCTAAGGTTTTGCTGGTAACTTGATATGCATCTACATCCTTGACGCTTATAGTTTCATTTGTATCTCAGTTTTGATGGTAACGATTGTTATCATCAAGATCGTGGTGAGTTCCTGGCCACATAACATCGATAGTTCACTGTAGACTGCCGACGCTGAGACTCAGTGAGACAGGCAAACACGGGTGTGGTCGTGCATGGGGAACCCGGAATGAGCGGCGTGGGAGTGATGCCGCTGAAACGATGCAGCTGATGGGACAGCAAAAATAAACTAAGAAGTATACAAAAAGAAAGAAATGTATATGATGGAGTCTCCCGTCGGACCGACGGATGAGTACGGGCAGGCAGGCTTATCTGTCGGTGTGTGTCCACATATGGGAGAAGAGGCCGATTCTGGATGCGCAGCACTTCCCGCAGGTGTTGCAAGGGAAAACGTCTCCGGAAGTTGAGCCCTGCTTCCTTCGCTCACGCTTCTCTACAATGGCCAGCGTTCTCTTGTTTTCAAACGTCTTTATACCACTAGAGCACAGCATCCTCCAGCGAGAGCGGTCAAGGGCATCAGTTTCCCAGGAAGCGATGTCTATGTCACAGGCTTTGAGGTTTGTCTTCAAGGTGTCCTTGAAGCGCTTGCAGGGTCTTCCAAGTTCACGGTGGCCTTCCTTCAGCTGGCCGTACAAAAGCATCTTCGGGATCCTGCTGTCTGTCATGCGGACAACGTGTCCTGTCCAGCGTAGCTGGCACTGGATCAGCAGGCTTTCGAAGCTGGGCAGGCCGCTCCTCTCTAGGACCTGGAGGTTGGAGACCCTGTCTTGCCACTTTATGCCGAGGATCTTTCGTAGGCATATGTGTGTGTGTGTGTATGTGTGTGCGCGCCAGTGTGTGTGTGTGTGTGTGTGTGTGTGTGTGTGTGTGTGTGTGTGTGTGTGTGTGTGTGTGTGTGTGTGTGTGTGTGTGTATGTGTGAATGTTTTTATAACCCAGACAAATATTCACAAACACACGACCCGGAAATACTTGGTCGATTATGTTTTTATCACCCAGACAAATATTCACAAAGCCCGGAAATGCATGGTCGATTTATTATCAGAGCATGAAACTTGATTATATAACTCAGTATTCAAACAACAAACTTCACGTAAGTACGTACGTTTCCTGTTCACCGCACCCGGAGTTTAATAACAATCATGGAAATTCAAAGAGTTTTGTAATACACAGAGATAGATAGAAAAATGTACAGGATAGATAGATAGGTAGACAGACACAGCGACAGCGACAGAGATAGAGACAGAGATAGAGACAGAGATAGAGAGAGAGAGTGAGAGTGAGAGTGAGTGAGTGAGAGAGAGAGAGAGAGAGAGAGAGAGAGAGAGAGAGAGATGCAAAACTCGAGCCGCATAACAGGGAATTCACTTCCTGTATTTGAGCAACAATTAGGTTTGAAAATTCAGTCAAGGCACAAAGAAAATATAAACCACACGAACCAAGCGTGCGTGCAAACTCAAACACTCAAAAACACACACTTTCCATCGTCGAAAATCTGAGATTTTCATAATACGGATTTTTGTTTTCAACTTGTGGCCTGTGTCATCATAGTTCTGTTTGAATTTTACAACCGACTCCAGTTTAGCGCTCAGTGGGTGGCACTTCACAGTGGCGGCGCGCTCTTCAAGAGCAGAGCAGCCCGGATACCACAAATTGGAATCTGTTGTGACCAAAAGCAATACAATACACAACTTTTTGTTGTTGTTGTTTTCGAACAAAGATCAAAGCACCGAACTTTGCTTTTGACAGTGCACTCAGTTCTTAGCGGGCACGCTGCACATCCAAGGCTACGTGCAGCACACAGCTCTTACACACACACACACACACACGCACGCACGCACGCACGCACGCGCGCGCGCGCGCACCCACACACACACACACACGGAGAGACAGTGAGGAAAAAAAAAATCAAGGAAACTCCTCTAGCGCTACGTCCCCCACCCCCACCCCCACCCCCATCCCGCAGCACATACATTGCCTCCTTCCGAGATAAACAAGAGCAGTCCAAATTAAACCACAAATCACAATAAAAACAAAACAAAAACAAAACAAACACACGTATCTGCTCCCAACACACTCTACTGTGAGGAACCAATAACATAACATAAATCAAACCAGTATGATAGATAGTACTGCAAGAAAAAGCAAAAAAAAAACAAAAAAAAAACAAACAAAACAAAAAAACAACAACAACAAAAAAAACAAACCAACAACAAAAAACAAACAAAACAAACAAAAAAAAAAAACAACCCCAACCCCCCCCCCCCCAAACCCCTCCCCCCCAAAACAAAACAAAAAACCCACAAAAAACAACAAAAAAAAACAAACAAGAAAACACACACACACACACACAAAACCCAAACACGGTCCACTATTGTAACATTAATGCAGACGCATTACTGTATACATTTCGTAAATCAAACAGTAGCACTTGTTCTAATAATAATAATAATAATAATAATAATAATAATAATAATAACACTACTACTACTACTACTAATAATAATACGAGAGGCACACACGTTGTGGATGAGGGGAGAGGAGAGAGAGAGAGAGAGAGAGAGAGAGAGGGGGGGGAGGGGGGCAAGGGGGAACGAAAGAGTCTGTCAGACAGACAGACAGACAGACAGACAGACAAGGGGGAGGACGTTAACCCCGCCCGACGTTAATCAGCTGGCTCTGAAAACAGACAAAATGCGATCAGTTCCATCTTAGCACCCGTCACTACGTTAAACACACACACACACACACACACACACACACACACACACACACACGCACGCACACACACACACACACACAACTTTTACAAAAAAACAAACAGAAAACCCCAAACTTCAATGACAAATCAGAAACATGCAGACACGTCATCATGTTTAAATATTCGTATGGAATAAGAACATTCTCACTCATAAGAATTAATAAACTGGACAATGTGCAAGTACTTTGAGCAAGTATTCAACATTAACTAAATATGTATTATGTTTCTTCTCACTCGAACCGCTATATATCTTCGTCAAATTCACAGCATGGCTAAAGCGCGTCAAAGAAAAGAGGAAAGAAAGAAGGAAGAAGGGAAAGAACTGTATTATATTGTATTTCTTTTTGTCACAACAGATTCCTCTGTGTGAAATTCGGGCTGCTCTCCCGAGGGAGAGCGCGTCGCTACACTACAGCGCCCCCCCCCCCCTTTTTTTTGTGTTTGTTTGTATTTGTCCTGCGTGCAGTTTTATTTGTTTTTCCTATCGAAGAGGATTTTTCTACACAATTTTGCCAGGAACAACCCTTTTGTTGCCGTGGGTTCTTTTACGTGTGCTAAGTGCATGCTTGCACACGGGACCTCGATTTATCGTCTCGTCCGATTGACTAGCGTCCAGATCACCACTCAAGGTCTATTGGAGGGGGAGAAAATGTCGGCGGCTGAGCCGTGATTCGAGCCAGCGCGCTCAGATTCTCTCGCTTCCTAGGCGGACGCGTTGCCTCTAGGCCATCACTCCACTGTATGGGTATTATCATAAAATCCACAATTGGTTAGCTTCAGAAGAAAAGCCACAAATAATTCAGCGGACTGAACATGACAAAAGCAACCAAGTGGGACATATGCAAAAAAAAGTAAATAAGAGAAAATAGAATAAAATAAAATAGAATTCTATGACTAACAAAAATAAACAGATAGATAAGACAAGTCACCGGAGAGGTTAATAGCATACAATTGTATTCGCGGCGAAAAAAACAAAACTAACCATGATCCCCAAGCATTAAAAAGACAAATATCGCTCAGCAGGGTACTCCTCCAAATATCCCCCCGCCCTCCCCACACACACACACTGCACACATCCCTGTCAAAAGCAACAATGGCAACAGTTTTATTTTCACCGATAAAACTTTGACTGCAAATTTTTTATTTATCTATCTTAAAAAACAAACAAACAAAACAACAACAACATGAAATCACTTAAGCGCAAACAAAGCAACAAAAACCACCCCCGGAAAAAAAAGCAAAAAAGCAACAGAACCAGTATAAATAAATATTAAGTGTGCTGATCTCAATGTTGCAATGAGTAAGCAAGGCAAAGTCTTTTTCATAAAAATAAAAGTGAAACAAAAAATTAGATAAACCAAAAACATAAACACAATAAAAAGTGAAACAAAAAGGAAATAAATCAAATAAACAAACAAAATAATAAAACAGAACAAGTTATAATATAGCAAAATTAAAAAAAAAAGAAAAAAAAAAAGCAGGGTGCAATTAAGGTGGTGACGTCAAGCAGCAGTGACGTGTGGGGTGACGTGTAAGAGGTGAGGCGCGTCACAATACCTCGTCGTCCCGGTAGGTACTATTCGTGTAGGACCAGGGCTTGTAGCGCACCGTGTTGTCCAGCAGACTCCAGTTCACAGCCCGGTGTCGCCTGTCCACAGACACCCCTATCTCATCACATCAGTACCGGGCAGTTAGTATCATAGTATGATAGTCAGTCGTTTTCGACTATAAGCATCAGAACAGCAGAGGCGATAACCATTCGGCTATGGCGCCCGTCAGTGCAATTTTGCCTCCTAGTTAGAGAGTCATAGTCATTCAAAAGACTAAGCTGAAAGTGATTTCCCATTGCATTTGAGAAATCATTGATGTGAGGAAGGTGGCAGAATGGTTAAGACGCTCAGCTGCCAATACACAGAGTCCGTGAGGGTGTGGGTTCGAATCCCGCTCTCGCCCTTTCTCCGAAGTTTGACTGGAAAATCAAACTGAGCGTCTAGTCTTTCGGATGAGACGATAAACCGAGGTCCCGTGTGCAGCACGCACTTGGCGCACTGAAAAAGAACCCATGGCAACGAGAGTGTTGTCCTCTGGCGAAATTACGTAAAATGAAATCCCCTTTCATAGGTACACAAATATGTAAGCATGCACTCAAGGCCTGACTAAGCGCGTTGGGTTATGCTGCTGGTCAGGCATCTGCTCAACAGATGTGGTGTAGCGTGTATGGATTTGTCCGAACGCAGTGACGCCTCCTTGAGAAAGTGAAAGTGAAACTGAAACTGATGATAGGGCAATAAGTAACACCGCATCGTAGTACACTGGATAATTATTTATCATAATCGTGTGATACATCATAACATACATCATCACTATACCCTGCCCTACCCTACCATTATGTCATATCTCGCACAGCATCGAACCGTGTCGTGTCGTATCGTATCGCACTGTGTCGTTCTGTGTTGTATTGAATCGTAAATTGTCTCGTAACGTATTGTATCGAATCGTATCGTATATCAGTATCACTAGGAGTCGTATCTAATCGTGTCGTGTCGTGTCGTACCGCATATCGTGTCGTATCGTATCATAACGCCAAGCTGACCATGATGGTCATTTGAGGGTTTCGGGACACAAGACAAGAACTGACCACTCTTCATCCAACAATCTTCATTTGGTCAACAGCACACTGCTGTCCACTCACACTCTCTCTCTCTCTCTCATGTGTGCACACAAATAAAGAGAAAGAACGAAAAACAGAACGAAACAGACGGACAGAGAGAGGATGGTGACACAGAATCTGAAACAAAGAAGCAGAGAGAGAGAGAGACAGAGAGAGAGAGAGAGAGAGAGAGAGAGAGAGAGAGAGAGAGAGAGTCCGAAGATACACCATTCGAGAACAGAAGACACTGCCCCGCCCTCGCGCGCGCGGGCACACACCCCCACCCTCCCCACACACACACTTCACAGACCCCCCCCCCCGCACCCCCCCTCCCCCCCACACACACCATTCCCTACCTCTTGTAGAAGAAGACACCAGCCACGATGGCCCCCAGAAGCAGGAGGGTGAGGCAGATTCCCAGGGCCGCCTTGCCGCCTGCAGACATACCGTCCTCTCCGCCACCCTTCTGTCCCTCAGACCCTGTTGGAGCCGGGGTACTTCGTGTCGTGGGTCCTGTGGCTCCTGTGTTACCTTGTGCGGTGGGTCCTGTGGCTCCTGTGTTACCTTGTGCGGTGGGTCCTGTGGCTCCTGTGTTACCTTGTGCGGTGGGTCCTGTGGCTCCTGTGTTACCTTGTGCGGTGGGTCCTGAACTTCCTGCGTTACTGTGTGTGGTAGGGCCTGTTGATTCTGTGTTAACTTGTGTAGTGGGACCTGCTTGTGTGGTGGGACCTGTTGATCCTGTGTTACCTTGTGTGGTGGGAGCTGTTGATCCTGTGTTACCTTGAGTGGTGGGACCTGTTGATCCTGTGTTACCTTGAGTGGTGGGACCTGCTTGTGTGGTGGGACCTGTTGATCCTGTGTTACCTTGAGTGGTGGGACCTGCTTGTGTGGTGGGACCTGTTGATCCTGTGTTACCTTGAGTGGTGGGACCTGTTGATCCCGTGTTAGCTTGAGTGGTGGGACCTGCTTGTGTGGTGGGACCTGTTGATCCTGTGTTACCTTGAGTGGTGGGACCTGCTTGTGTGGTGGGACCTGTTGATCCCGTGTTAGCTTGAGTGGTGGGACCTGCTTGTGTGGTGGGACCTGTTGATCCTGTGTTACCTTGAGTGGTGGGGCCTGTTGATCCCGTGTTACCTTGAGTGGTGGGACCTGCTTGTGTGGTGGGACCTGTTGATCCTGTGTTACCTTGAGTGGTGGGACCTGTTGATCCCGTGTTAGCTTGTGTGGTGGGACTTGCTTGTGTGGTGGGACCCGTTGATCCTGTGTTAACTTGTGTGGTGGGACCTGTTGATTCTGTGTTATCGTGTGTGGTGGGACCTGCTTGTGAGGTGAGACCTGTAGATCCTGTGTTGACCTGTGTGGTGGGACCTGCTTCTGTGGTAGGACCTGTTGATCCTGTGTTACCTTGTGTGGTGGGACCTGCTTGTGTGGTGGGACCTGTTGTTCCTGTGTTATCTTGTGCAGTGGGACCTGCTTGTGTGGTGGGACCTGTTCGTGTGGTGGGACCTGTTGATCCTGTGTTACCTTGTGTAGTAGGACCTGTTGATCCTGTGTTACCATTTGTCGTGGGACCTGTTGATTCTGTGTTACCATTTGTGGTGGGACCTGCTTGTGTGGTGGGACCTGTTGTTCCTATGTTACCTTGTGTGGTAGGACCTGTTGTTCCTGTGTTACCTTGTGCGGTGGGACCTGCTTGTGTGGTGGGACTTGCTTGTGTGGTGGGACCTGTTGATCCTGTGTTACCTTGTGTAGTAGGACCTGTTGATCCTGTGTTACCATTTGTGGTGGGACCTGTTGATTCTGTGTTACCATTTGTGGTGGGACCTGCTTGTGTGGTGGGACCTGTTGTTCCTGTGTTACCTTGTGTGGTGGGACCTGCTTGTGTGGTGGGACCTGTTGATCCTGTGTTAACTTGTGTGGTGGGACCTGCTTGTGTGGTGGGACCTGTTGATCCTGTGTTAACTTGTGTGGTGGGACCTGTTGTTCCTGTGTTACCTTGTGTGGTGGGACTTGTTGTTCCTGCGTTACCTTGTGTCGTTGGACCTGCTAGTGTGGTAGGACCTGCTTGTGTGGTGGGACCTGTTGATCCGGTGTTACCTTGTGTGGTGGGACCTGTTGTTCCTGCGTTACCTTGTGTCGTTGGACCAGCTTGTGTGGTGGGACCTATTGTTCCTGTGTTACCTTGTGAGGTGGGACCTGCTTGTGTGATAGGACCTGTTGTTCCTGTGTTACCTTGTGTGGTGGGACCTGTTGTTCCTGTGTTACCTTGTGAGGTGGGACCTGCTTGTGTGATAGGACCTGTTGTTCCTGTGTTACCTTGTGAGGTGGGACCTGCTTGTGTGGTGGGACCTGCTGTTCCCGTGTTACTGTGTGTGACAGGTGCTGGTGTCGACGCTGGGTTACTGGACTGCGTCTGCGTTCCTCCACCTGTTACAGTATCTGTAGACTGCACATGTACCGTTGTCGTCGTAGCAACAGCAGCTGCTGTTGCTGCTGCCGATGTCGATTTGCTGTCAGCGACAGTTCCCTGCGACGTACTGACGCCGGAAGGCTGGGTCTGGCCCGAAGGGGATGGTGAAGCCGCTGATGCGCTCGTCCCGGGTACTGTTGACGGGGACTGGCCGGTGACTGCGGAGGCTGATGGCGTGGACGATCCATCTGAGGCAGAGGCTGCAGTTGTGCCGTCAGGTCTTGTTGTTTGTGTTGTTGGCGCTGTTTGTGATCCTCCTGCGATATTCAGGACACACACACACACACACACACACACACACACAAATGTACGTGGAAGCACTTGAACACTGCAGTCATTCCATTCGTCCATCCATCTATTCGTCCACGCACGCAAACACCTGTGCGCGTTTCACGCAAACACACACACACACTCAAACACACACACTGTGATACACACACAAAAACACACACTGTAATACACACACACACGCGCGCACGCAAACGCACACGCACACACGAACGCACACGTGTACAAAAACACACACGTGTTCACAAAGAAGTTAGGGAGAACGGCTATACTTGCAGGAGTCTAGCGAACAAGACAGTACAAGATAAGCAGCAGTGGAGATCCCTGGCTGTTACTTCATGTGGCACAGTGCACGGTGAGGAGTTCAGTCACAGTTGCCATAGCAACAGATGCAGGTGCAAAACGATCTAAATGACCGAGTCACGAACCAGCGAGCCAGCTATCACTGTTGTGGACATTAATGGATTTGTATTCCTATACCCCTCCACCCCCCCTTCCCCATCTCTCTCTGTGGTGTTTTTTTTCTTCTTTTTTCTCTCGTGTGTATGCCTGTGTCTTTGTGTCTGTGGAGAGAGAGAGAATGTGTGTGCGCGTGAGCGTGTATGTGTGATCATTTGTATTTGTATTTCTTTTTATAACAACTTTATCACAACAGATTTCTCTGTGTGAAATTCGGGCTGCTCTTCCCAGGGAGAGTGCGTCGCTACACTACAGCGCCCCCCCCCCCCCCCCCCCCCCCACCCCCCCCCCTGCCCCCCCCCCCCTTTTTTTTTTTTTCCTGCGTGCAGTTTTACTTGTTTTTCCTATCAAAGTGGATTTTTCTACAGAATTTTGCCAGGAACAATCATTTTGTTGCCGTGGGTTCTTTTACGTGCGCTACGTTCATGCTGCACACGGGACCTCGGTTTATCGTCTCATCCGAATGACTAGCGTCCAGGTCACCACTCAAGGTCTAGTGGAGGGGGAGAAAATATCGGCGGCTGAGCCGTGATTCGAGCCAGCGCGCTCAGATTCTCTCGCTTCCTAGGCGGACGCGTTACCTCTAGGCCATCACTCCACTCGTAAATGTGTATGCGCGTGTGCACATATCAAAGTGCTTGGGAATTCAGTATGCGTTCACCTCATTTCGATGGTTGTCTTCGGCGGTCAAAAAAGCTGATTTTGTTCTCATAAAGACTCAGCAGCTGCTGCGCTGTTTGTGCTGTCCAAACGACAGCAACAGGCCTGACAGCCACTCCCATTTTCTGTCTTTGACAATGACTCCCACTGCAAATGTCCACCTCTAATTTGTGTTCCATTTTATGAGAGAGCGCCACTTCAGAATTACGGTTCGAGTGTGTGAGCCAGTTGTGTCGGCCAGCCACATCGTGCCAAACTTGTCTGGTGACCGGCCACTTATTTCACAGCTCGCGTCATTCTGTTGTCGCGAGTATTTAGTTATTTGTTAATTTGTGGTTTTCGTGTGATTTCAGTTTTAAATCCTTTATGGGACACCCGTTACATGATAACAGTATAAAGTATATTGCAGTGCATTATCTGAATAGATGGATGTGTCTGTTACCTATGTTGTTTCTTGGATACCATGGATATCTATCTATGTACCTAGGTCTAGATATATCAAGGTCTCTACCTATGTATCTATGCATATATTTTTCTGTGTTTAAAACAGACAGTCCTTGTCAGCTCTGCTATTGGACTATACATGATCAGCAGAAACGTCAGACGGTTCACGTCTGTTATAGGAGATAGTTTTGAGCCCAGGCACATGTCAACCCCTATCAAGGAATTTTGTACATCATGAATTGACCCCTTCGCTGTGCAGGTCACTTCAGTTGGACACACATCACACAGGAACCCAAAGGAGGATATGTACAACTCTCAGCCGATACCCTCACGTACTTACCTACGATACATCAGACAAACCGAGGAGTAGCCATTGTCCACACATGTACACACTCATATTGGAAGCTGTACAACTAACTGCCTGCACACTGTACCCATAAATGTCTTGGCTGTAAAAAGCCCTGCTCTCTTTACAGGTAAATCTTTTAGTTATCCAGCGACGCAAATGACTCCGTGTTTGTAAAGCACTTAGTTCTTGGTCTCTGACCGAGGATATGCGCTATATAAGCACCCATACCATCATCAACAGTTGACCTGCGATGTTATCTCGATGTTTACCGTCTTCGACAAGGATCCAGGTCAAAAGTCAGACATAAGTCTTTAACAGCAATATTTGTGTGTGTGTGTTGAAATGGTGATTAACGTCTTCCGGCGTTAGCCATCTGAGACATTACTGTGGACTTTGGCTATATGTGTATGTGTTGGCAGATCTTGGAGTGAGTGTCTTTGGAGTGGGTGTGAGAGCTTGGGAAGTGGGGATGGTGGGCTTTGGGGGTCGGGGCGGATCACAGGACTGGCAGAGGCAGCAAACCAAATCTATTCCACCACTCACAAAAAAACTCAGACCGATTTTGTCAACATGAGTTTTGTATGGGAGAGCTTTCTAGTAATCTTCTAATTTTCTTCTAAATTCCATGTCTGATAGTTCTTAATCAAGCGCTTATTGCTACATGTATACTTACATGGACTAGAAATATCATTAAACGATAGATAATACATTTATTATGGAAAAAAAAACTGCATCAAATACGAAGTACGGTAACAGCAATATACTGGCGCAGTTTATGCGAAATTTTTAATACCGACTTTCCTTTTTCCATGTCCATGTGCATACACGTTATAAAAGGAAATCTTTCAGATTAGACATATTTCACAGTCAACATGTTACACTTGAAAATAAACAGCCATACATCGCTTCCTTGAAGTGAACAGCTTCAGCACCTAAAGATGACCCCTGCAATCAGTAATGCCATGAAAAATGTAGCTAATTCCTTCTCTCCTAGATTTCTTTCTACCTGAAACTGAAACCTACCCCACATGCCCAGACAGACAAACAGTGTGTACTGGTCTTTTCTTACGAGACAATAAACTGGAGTTACTGAGGCAGTATATAATTTGTGCATGTAAAGGAACTCATATATACAAAGACTACAGCAATGTTAATATACATACATCGATGTGTGTGTGTGTGTGTGTGTGTGTGTGTGTGTGTGTGTGTGTGTGTGTGTGTGTGTGTGTGTGTGTGTGTGCACGTGCAAACCAAAAAAAGTGTTACAGTGCATACAAAATAACATTTAAAAAGTATTTTAGGCCTGATCAGATTTTGAAAAAAAAAAAGTACATTGCCATCAACTGTTCACATCAACTAGTTGCCTGCTGTGTGTCACAACTGCATTTGCGTGGGTGCTCGCGCATCACGTATATATATATATATATATATGCATACATGCTTAGCCTTTGTACGTATAGTCCTGGTTGCACAAAAGTGTTTTTCGGTCTGACAAAGGCGAAGAAGGAATGACATGGGGTGCTTTGTTACAGCGAGAGAAAAATAACATCTACTACAAGTAGCGAGGAAACAGGTCAAAACCAAGACATGAGGGAACAAGCACGAGGTTATAAAACACATCAAGTGGTTTCGCTTTCTAAGAATAAACATGTGTTCAGTGAGATTTTATGATTGTTTGCTTTTCGTAGACGACAATCGATGATGATTCTAACCGAATGGTTATGTACAGCGTTAGACTTTTAACTCTCTCCCTACGAACGGCGAAAGAGACGACGTTAACAGCGTTTCACCCCAATTACCATCATCAAAATATTGCAAGCAGAAGGCTCTTATACTGAAGAGGTGAATGTTGACAAAGAATACCACAATTCTGACGACGGAAGCTAAAGGTTGGGTCATTCAGACACCCACTGGACATCCGAGGGGTGGGTCTGTGTAGAGGAGAAGAGAGGACTGGCCGTACTGAGTGCGTTAACCTTGTGGGTCCTGGGTACGAATCCGATGTCAGCGCCTGGTGGGTAAAGGGTGGAGGTATTTCCTATGTCCCATGCCAGCATATCAACATATGTGCAGACCTATTAGTGCTTTAATCCCTTTCTTGAGTACACACACGCAAACCGATTGGACCCCATACTCCACGTCAAGAGTTCGAAGGGAAATGGAAGCACGAACGTACTCCCACGATTACTCTGGCGCGTGGTAAAGTGACCTTGACCTGCCTGAAAAGGCTATAAAGGGAATTATCCGATTTTGAGAATTCTTCAACTGCTGTCCGTTTATATTATAAACATATATATCCAACTTCACAAAAAAAGACAGTTCAGTGGTTTCCAGAAATAAATATTTGTATTTGTATTTCTTTTTTTTCTTTTTTTTTTTTTATCACAACAAATTTCTCTGTGTGAAATTCGGGCTGCTCTCCCCAGGGAGAGCGCGTCGCGATACTACAGCGCCACCCATTAAAAACTTTTTTTTTTTTCCTGCGTGCAGTTTTATTGGTTTTTCCTATCGAAGTGGATT
>NC_134893.1:19439336-19474336 GCF_041734735.1 Babylonia areolata | reverse complement strand
TTCCAAAAACCACTCGTATCAACTTGAAAATTTCTCCCGGACTGTGACTCGTGACACCCCGAACACACGTCTCCCTCCTACGTGTCGCGGAGGCACACCCGGTTCAATGTCACCGCTTGCCACAACTTCTGCTGAATGAAGCAAGCATGTCACCCCCACCCCTCTTCGCTTTCCTGCCCCCGCTTCTCTCTCCTTCCTCTGTCCGCTTTCCTCGTGTGACAACACAGGCCACAGGTTCTTCGCTGTCTTTCCTTCCTCCCCCCCCCCCCCCCCCCCCCGACCCCCCAAACCCCTGAACTGAAATGATGACTAGTCAGTCTGCTCCTTCGACGAGAAGGCTGTGTGCTTTGGAAAATGTGTGTGTGTGTGTGTGTGTGGTGTGTGAACTACTCGATCTCTTCCATCAGCGTGTGCGAGTGCTCGATTACTGCTTTGGCGGAGAGATGTGTAGGATTTGATGTCATTTTAAACCCAAGCCTCTACTCCTGTGTGTGTGTGTGTGTGTGTGTGTGTGTGTGTGTGTTCTTCTCAGACCCCACCACAGTCTGGTTATCTTTTCTTCATGAGATACACTCCACACAGTAGTGTGCCTCCATTGATTTGGTTTCCTTCGCAAGCCAGTGTCTTGATAACTGTGGAACACAAGCACTGCACGCATGCTCTCTGATCGAGCCACAGCTTTAGCGGTTAATAACGGTGGGGAAAGCACATTCTTGAAGTGATTAGCCAGAATGTTTGCTTACTGCTGACCCATTTGCTATTGCTGTGTGGACTGGACAGCTGCCAGAAAAAAAGTGTCCGACATTCATGAATTCTAATGGAAATCGTGGGGTAGTATATTGTATTGTGGAAAAATTGTCAAATCGTAAAACCGGTCTGAATCGTTTTGGTAATTTGTGTGTGTGTGTGTGTGTGTGTGTGTTCTCTTTTTCGCTTTCACTCACCTACCCAACACCGGCACAAACACAGTGTCACACACACATACATTGCGACACACACACACACACACACACACACACATTTCTTCACTTGAGCAGTGTTTCATGAAATTCATCCTCCCTTTACATTGTCCAGTGGAAGGACACGTGGGGCTGACGAAATAACCCACACATGCAGCACATGTCGGAGTCACAGTCATATTCTCGTTCGATTGGCCACTGCCGTTGAAGACCTCTGTCTCGACCAGTCAGAGAGTGGTAGATCACGAACACGGATGTTTGCCTCTCGATCAACCAAAGCCGACACGTACCACACCCACAATAATTATTCAGCGACAGACTGAGGTGGGGAAGACGTGATCTTTGCCACAAACACTGGTTTAAAAAAAATAATAATAAATTAAAAAAAAGAGAAAGAAAGAAGAAGAAAAAAAGCCTGCTGAAGGAAACAGACAAAAAGAAGGATGTTGAGAAATAGCGGGCAGTATTCAGAAATGTCATCGTCGGGGAAGACGAATGACAGGGAAAGAAATCCGTATGAATACACCCCCCTACATACACACACTCCCTTTATCCAATGCATGTTTTTGAAAGCTCTGCATATGATTGTACTTGATTTTAGCATATTACGATTTACAGTTTCGGTGTCTATACAAACTGATAATATTTGGAGACAAGCAACATCCAGAACACAAAAACAACAGAATGGAACAAAAACCATAAGAATAAAACAGTAACAATTCACAGCAACAACAGTGATGGCGTTAAAATCAAATCATGTTGTTTATAGCCCAGACGACCGCAAAGAACGAGATTTCAGGGCTGAGAGTGATGATGATGTCACGCAACGATGATGATGAATAACACTGATGTTATATACTCCGAGAAGAAGTGGGAGGAGGGTGGCTGAATGGTCAATACGCTCATCTGCCAATACAGAGAGAGTCCATGAGGGTCTGGGTTCGAATCCTGTTCTCGCCCTTTCTCCCAGGTTTGACTGGAAAAGCAAACTGAACGTTTAGTTATTCGGATGAGACGATAAACTGAGGTCCCTTGTGAACACGCTCTTGGCGTACTGAAAAAACCCATGGCAATGAGAGTGTGATCGTCTGGCAAAATTCTCCAGAAAGAAAGTTAATCAACTCTGGTAAGTACACACATATATATTTTTTTTCAAATGCATGGATTCAAGGCTTGATTAAGCGCGTTGGGTTATGCTGCTGGTCAGGCATCTGCCTGTCCGATGTGGTTTAGCGTATATGGATTTGTCCGAACGCAGTGACGCCTCCTTGAGGAACTGAACTAAACTTAACCGAGAAGAAAAGATTCAAGAACAAGCGCAAAATCATTGTGGTCAAAGTTGTGTTCATCTATTTTCATCTCCGTTACTATTGGTATCTATTTTCATCTTTGTTACAGTCCAGTGATTGTCACTACACACCGTTCGAATTCCTCGCTACAAAGTCCAGGTTTGAGCTTCGAGATCACTCAGCTGTGAAAGTCTTTTCTGCCCGTCACCCACTGATCGACGTTGTGTGTGTGTACTGTGGTCCGCTCACAGCTACACTGCACGCTGCCGTCAACAGTGCTATTTGCACCCGGACTTTCCTTTACCATTGTGAAGACTGTAGGGGAGAATTGACACTGTGCATGACACTGCGGTGTCAGTTCTTTGCGTATTTGTAAGATCACGTAAATTCGTGGAGAGAAAAAAAAAAAAGGTTACTGACTTCATTTTTTCAAACGTATTGCTTTAAACAGAAGTTTCACCAATGAAAGGAAATTAATCATGTCAATATTAGTCAGCAGCAACAAGTATAGTTCAATCTATTCGAGAGAAATACGTGATCACCTGAATCGGAGGATGTTCGATGACTGATCGCAAGATAGAAAACATGTCGAATTCATGGAACTGTCTGCTATAAACCTGAAGCAGGGAGGGGAGGTCTTTATCATGTGGCTACACTCACTCAGGGTTACTCCATTTATAAACATTATGAGTGCGCGCGCGCGCACACACACACACTGTCTAAATCACTTTGGAGTGAACAGACAAACCAATGAAAATACCACACCACACACATACATGCATTGCACCACTGATAGCCATGGAGGAGATTGAACAGCTGTGCAGCGTCAGTCTTCATTAGATGGAACCCTTGTGCACACTTATCATTATACACAGGCCTGAGCTTGTTACTGTTAGCTGTCCTCAGTTGTGTACCCCTGGCTTCCGACCGTTTGGCCAGGTACTGGTATGCGCACTTGTATGATTAAGTATTTAATGGTCAGGCCAACTACCAACCACCCCTTAAAAATCAGGATGCAGTCAAAAACCATGTTTCTGCTCCAAGATCAAGTAAGTGCTCTCCACCCCCTTCCATGTGTGTGTGTGTGTGTGTGTGTGTGTGTGTGTTCTTTTCTTGCGTATATATATATATATACACATATATGGAGAGAGAGAGAGAGAGAGAGAGAGAGAGAGAGAGTTTTTTTCTTTTGTATATATATAGAATTGAATAAAAAAAAATTCTACCTCTCATATATATTATATATATATACAGTCCTCCCCCCCACACCTCCTCTTATCCTGCTTTAAACTAAGAGCAACACCACTCCCATCGCTGCTCTGCTCAAGTGATAAATGGGTGTCATAAAATCGACCAAAGTCCACCCAGGGGACGTAATAACTGTTGCGAAACGTCGATGTCACTATCCTTGGTTGTCTGTTCCTGGTCCCCTGACATCTGATGGGAAGGAAACACGGCGCTTTTAAACGTTTCAGTCGTAATGGTGGGGACGGCGGGGGTGGGGGCGGGGGCGGGGGGGGCGCGGAGGGCGGGCGGGGAGTGGGGTAGGGGCGTGAGTAGCAGGGGTATTTACGAACGGAATTCCGGAACAGACTCTAGAGGAGACGAGTTATTTCTTTATCTTGAGGTAGGCCGAGTCAGGAAACACAATCCTATTTCTTTCTTAGAAACCGATTTGAATTTCCTCCCATGTGGACCATCACGGTGCAAAGTTGTGTTTTTTGTTGTTCACATCTTTAAATGAAGACTGTGAATATTGACATGGCAGTTCGAGTTTTGATGCAATACGGTGCAAAGTTGTGTTTTTTGTTGTTCACATCTTTAAATGAAGACTGTGAATATTGACATGGCAGTTCGAGTTTTGATGCAATATCAAGCAAAGGAAAAACGATGTTCATGCGTTGCACTGACAGATCATTCTTTGACACTGTCAAATGACGAAATGAATAAATGAAAACACCAAATGTCGTAAGCTCATACACAGACAGAAACACATAAAGAATATATATCAAATATTTTATTGGCTTAAAAATGAAATTAATGCTAAGTACTTAGCCAAGGCACGGCGTTCGTGGTTTTAATGACAGTCAGCCGAAGAAGAAAAGGGTGGGGGTGGGGGGGGGGGGGGGGGGGTGAAAGGAGATGACAAGATTTTCATTCATTCTACTAACATGTTGCTATGAGTGGACGTGGTATAGCATTCTCCAATGAAAACGGAGAAATAACTGTCATGCTTACGATCAGAACAAATATAAACAGTTACACATACAAACTGCAAATGATGTTGAAACTCACATTAAAGAAGCAAATAAAAAGAAATTCCTGCATAAAGATGTATGAGAAACAAATCAAACTATATATTCTATGACATTCTCTGATTTAAAAAAAAAAAAAAATCAAACATTCACGAAAACGGCAGAGAGACAGAGAAAGAAAGAGGGAGTTTTGAAAACACCAAATTCCTCACAAGCATGCAACAAGCCAAATTTCACAAACACGGTATGAAGTGAAAACATAAAAAAAAGAAAAAAAAAAGAAAAAAAGCTAACATAAAAGTGGAACCCCAACATGCACGAGACTTTCAGTTTACAGCAACCAATCTTCATAATTATAAAAATTTCAAAAATGTAGGCTACAGAAAAAAGTACATAGTTTCAGATGAACGAATAACGACATTCAACACTGATATGACGAAAATGTAGCCCTCCACCCTCACAGCATAAATTAAAATGATAACCAGTAATAAAGTGCAAAGTGCCAGATGCTTTCCAAGTGACTGGAGGTAGTTCCCTCAATACAGATCTGGATCTTCGTGTGGTCTGCACCAGTCTGAGGCTCGTTTTTCGTAATTACTGCGCACAAGCACTGGAAAAAAGAAACATCACAATAACAAACCCTACAAATAAACCTACTAAACGACGTCACATGTAATTTTTCTTTCATTGGAAATAATTGTTGTAACTGGAGATATAGGTACAAGATATCAGCTTCTTCTCATCTCTACTCTTGTTGATGTTGTGGATGGGGCAGAAACTAAGGAGTGGCGAGAAGAGAAGGGCAGAATCGTGGTAAATGGGTGGTTGTCTGACAGTATACATTTTCGACAATGGGTAATTTTGAAGCTTCTAATAACGCTGTACATTTTCTGATAAATATTTGTGTTGATTTTTGGTTATCTTTCAAGAAAAAAAACACACCTGAAAATTACCGCAAGTACATGGCTCTACACACAACACACACACACACACACACACCTCATTCTCTATATATTATATATATGTATAGACTATATATAAACCATCATGGTCCGAGGAAAAGGAAAGACCGAATGTGAAATGATTCATTTGAACATGTGAGGCATGTATGCCTGTCTTTCATCGGTGTTCTATCAACCATCTGTCCCACCCCTCTGAACTGTTAAGATTTCATATCCAGGGCGCCACATTTCACGGCCAGCATGTGCGCGCACACTCTACATTATCACGATGACTTACCCCACTCAGTGCCGTAGGCCACGGGACACACCGTGTGGAACTTCTTCATGGATGGGTAGTAATACACCACTGTGCCCTGGGGAACACACACACACACACACACACACACACACGTACACATGCACGTACGGGCGCACATACACACACCGTTTATGAACACAGATATGGACACACACACACACACACACACACACACACACATCCGATAAAAAATCATTGCAAGGCTGATGATTATGTATTTTTGTAACAACTTCAAACACACACACACACACACACACACACACACACACACACATATATATATATATATATATAACAGTAGGCCTCCTTCGGTCATGGCTGACCATGGATAGAGTATATCCGACCTAATGTCTAATTCGGCTGTCTGCTTGGACCAAGCAGCGTTGCCTGCGACTGTAGAGACCGATGCGAGAGAGACAGTCTCTGTCGCAGCGATCACATGTGTAAGCTGATGCTGGTCTGTCGGCTGCCGTCCCTTTTCTGCGAGCTCGCTTTTCTGCTGCAGCAGCTGACAGTTTGTCATCACCAATCCATAGCTGATTCTTGAGAGTGCTTCTCCATCTGTTGCGGTCATCTGCAAGGTCCTCCCAGGACTCAGTGTTGATCTCAAGTGCCTTCATGTCACGTTTGCAAACGTCTTTGCATCTCAGCTGTGGGCGGTCGATGCTTCTCTGCCCCGTGGCGAGCTCTCCATAAAGGGTGTCTTTTGGGATGCGACCATCTTCCATGCGGCGAACGTGGCCCAGCCAGCGCAGCCGGCGCTGTCTCAGTATGGTATACATGGTCGGGAGGCCAGCGCGAGTCAGGACTTCGGTGTTTGTCACCTTGTCTTGCCAGGAGATGCCGACTATGCGCTGCAGGCTTCTCAGGTGGAAGGTATTGAGCCTTTTCTCCTGACGAGCATGTGTGGTCCACGCCTCACTGCCACACAGCAAGGTGCTGAGGACGCAGGCTTTGTATACAGCCATCCTTGTCTTCGTGGTCAGCTTGAGATTTGTCCACACTCTTTGTGTGAGGCGGGCTAGCGTTGTGGCTGCCTTCCCGATCCTCTTGTCGATCTCGGTGTCAAGGGAGAAGCTGTCGGTGATGGTGGACCCAAGGTAAGTGAATTGATGGATGGCTTCACGTGTTGTTCCGACGCTAGTACTAGTAGCGAAGCTGGAGTGTCCTCTCCAGGTTTTATATGCGAGGTGCAAGGTGTTTGTGGATGGATGGACGGATATAAGCCTGGGCAGTGTAATATGGAAGACAGGCTGTTGCCCATGCAGTTTGTCCCCCCTCTCCACCTCGCTGACAGATCCAAAGGAACAGCAAGGCCGTTACGTTTTGGTGCCAACGCGGCCGCAGGAGCTGCCGGAAAGTGACAAAGTTTGCCATCCAACCGCCTTAGGGGCCCCACACCGGATTTTCTGTCAGGGTTTACTCCCTTAGCTAGGTGGCCGCAGGTAGCTCTCCAGAGCTGGCGCCCTTTGATGGGTCATTTAATTCCACCAGGGTGTCTAGCCACCCTCCTCACCATCCTCCTGAGATGTCAGTTTAAGGTACACACACACACACACACACACACACACACACACACACACACATATATATATATATATATATATATACCTTAAACTGACAGATGACAGAAAGATCACGTGACCGACAGAACAGACAGACAGTCCCATCCGACCGAACAAATATATTTTTTTTCTGTAACTTCGTTCCTGTCAGCACTACTGCACGCCCCTATCTGCTCCCCCCTTAACCCCCATCACCATCCATACTACATAGTTAAAGGTTTAAAAAGTTACAACTTCATAAAAACCGGACAAAACCTGACCAAAGCCATGTATGAATTACTTCATTAGAACTAACAGAAATAAAAAAAAAACTAAAAGAAGGAAAAACCAGTCTCACCACGCGTGGCTCCACACGTGTGTTTGCAGATGGGAAAACGATTTCTCCTCCCATCGCCACCCCGTTTAGCTGTCAGGAACACACACACACACACACACACACACACGGACGCGCGCGCATCCCAACGGTTAGATTTATTGTTATTTTGATAATGACCCAAAATATATATATATCAAGCACACGCTACTATCAGTCATAGGCAGAAATATGCACAATACAGGTGAACAAAATTATGTCTGTTATATCCTTCCCTCCAAATCACTTTTCACAAAGTTATTTTATAGCTCCTCTATTTCCATTTTGCTTTCCCCCCTTAAACAACATAAAGCAAAAGATTTCCCAGACAAGTTGATCATAGTTGACTAGACTGGTGAATATTCCAAATGTCAATAGACAGATGACCAGTTTTGATTCGCTTATCTGTTGTGAGTGTTTCCTTGTTGTTTGCTTATTGTTCGTGTGTTCCAAAATATTGTTAAATAAAGACAGACTGTGGCTATTGATCTAAAAGACGTTCAGTTCCTATAATCAATCATCCTCTATGCAACCAGTTTTGAACAAAAACTATCACTCAGAGGAACATCCAACCAGTTGTGAGATCTGTCAAACAATCTGCCAACTGATTTATTAACAAAATGATCAGTGAGTCACAATACGTTAAAAAAAACAAAAAAAACCAAAACAAAATCAGACCATACAAAGCAATGTGACAAAACGGTAGGGTATAGATAAAATGCGGGATAATAGTTATTAAGACAGAGCCCAGACAGGATGGGGAAGAACTCTTTTTTTTTTCTTTTTCTTTTTTTGGTGCACAGTCCACGAAACAAGGGGGATAATTTTCCCTTCACAAGAGTCTGTTGCTTGAACTCCAGCCCCAAAACTTCAATATGAGACGAAGACTAGTTGTAAAACACTACGGACCCTGCAAAAAAAAAAAAAAAAAAAAAAAGAAAGAAAAAAAAAGGGCGACAGTGGGTGGGGAAGGATGATCTGTTAAAACAACAACTGAACAAAAAGATTTAAAGCAACCTGTGAGACATTGATTCATTCATATTCACAAATTCACAAAGCAGAAGTCCACTCACAAACATCAGAGTAGTGCCAGTGTGTCCACCCATGGTATGAATCTGCAATAAAAGAGAACATAAAATCATCAATTATCACACATGCACACACACTCATAATTATACACACGAGCCTATGGTAGTGGTATACACATTTATTGTGGTACGATGTGGCAACATGCTCTCTCCTGTACTCCGAATTTCACAGAGATCCATATCGATACATTACACAGCTTTTTAAAACTTTTTTAATTTATTAAAAAAAAAAAAAACCACACATTTTAAAAGTTATAATGATGATAATAATTAGTTTATTCATATAGCGCTTAATCAAGTAATTTTTCTGTAACCGCTTTACCGTTACAATAGTTCCAATTAAAAAAACAACAACACACATATAATCCATTAATATATATATATATATATATATATAATCCATCTGACTTAGTACCTGTAACCAAAATTATTCTTCAAATTTATTTTAAAAAAAACGTCACAACAAAATTTGCTATTATTCAAACAACTTAAACAGAAAGCTTTTTTTTTTTGTTCTTTTTTTTTTTGTTTTTGGTTTTTGCTGTTTTTCTTATTATTTCATAAAATGTAGGAAAAAAAACTGCTTAAAACTATTTCATTGAATTCTTAGAGATGGTCAAGCAAGTACAACGAGGATAACAACAACAGCAACAAAATCATCATAGTTAAAAAGAGCTATTATTATTATCATTGTTATCATATCATCATCATTATCAATAATCCATTTACCGTAAATTCTGGCCTTGGTTTCACATAAAAACCTTGTTGTCCAAAGTTTCGGGCCTGCAACACACAAAACGACCACACTGAATAAAACCAAGGCAATTTTTCGTTTATGTGTTTGAACATCCCGCTTCTTGATTTATAAACAAAGCCATACGACTTCAAAACAAACTAGCAAACAAATGATTAAATAAACAAGATCTATACGAGGCCAGAAGCATTACATAGATAATTCCTTAGTTTGTTTGCACTTTTCTTTTCTTTTTTTTTCTTTCTCGTGTGTGGATGCTTGCGAGAAGTGATATAAATAGCAGTGCCATAAGTTATGTCCCTTTAAGTGGTAACAATACCTCTTCATGGTTGGGGTTCAAACATGTATATACCAGTCAACAAAAACAAGCACCATTACCACAAAACATAAAATGGAGAAAGCTGTTGTAAAACGACATGTGATCTTAACTTGAGCAGGAATCTTTTGAAACAACTGAACGTATGTGCTTTTATCAATCGTCTGAAATACACATCTGTCTTAACGCCATGTTTATCACACACGATCCTTAATGTCCCACTGAGCTCTCACGCCATGTTTTTTGTTTTTTCTGTTGTCTGAAATGTTGATTCAAATTAAGAGAGAATCATGAGAGCACTGCACTGCTGAGGTTTGGTACTATCATTATCGTTAGTAGTAGTATGAATATTTACGCCTAATCTTAAAAACAAGCCCTGGTCTTATGTAATTGAGGATTGTGTGCATGTGTGTGTGTTTGTGAATTAAGAGCACTGCACTGCTGTGGTTTGATACTCTTGTTATTCATTTCACGACGGAATCAAGCCCGAAGATCATGTTTATGGCTGATGAGCTACAAGAAATTTTAAAGTTCTTGCTACTCTTGGAGAGGAGCCATTAGAAGAAACCAGACTGATTTTCGATTTTTTGTTTTTCTCCCCTAGAGAGGGGAGAAGGCCGATCCTGGAGGTACTGCAATACCAGGCCAACCCGTGGCAAAAGTGGAGCAAGCCCCTGACACTTCACCGAGGTTCAAAAACCAGTTTAATATCGTAGCCCCCGGATAAGAGACATATCAGATATTAATCTATAAGAACAGATACTACACTTTGATCTTAACCAAAAGGCCGAGAAGCGATACCGACAAGCGGTTCAGAAATCCCATCCGTCTCATGCGCTATGTTCATATTTCTGTGGTACGTTATATTGCCTAAAAATAAATGAATAAATACACATGAAGAGAAAATCAACACTTAACATATTCAACGAATGACTATTAAACGGACAGTTTAATATTGCTGTGTTTTAAAATGAATATGAGAAAACTAATATATATCGATTACAGCTATTTGTTACAAAACCCCTTCAACGACTAACTGACTACTGGAGAAGGTCAGCCACTTGAAGTTCAAATCAGCAAGGTAGGGGACATAGACTCTCAAATATTAATCTGATAAGAACACACTCCTTTCTTGCAAAAACAATTATTCATTCCATTAATGGGATTATACCTTTCCTTTTTCTTTTTTTACAAGCTGGGAAAATGATACATTTTTCACATCAAGGGACAGTATACATTGAGCTTCACACGAGGAAGGGAAGCAACTCAACATTAAAACATTTCCTTGTTCATAAACACTAGTTATTTTCCTTGTATCACTCATCCAGGAAATCAAGTGGAGTGGACTTTTGTTTAATCATCGTGGATGAAAAGGGAACACATAACTGAGAATATGCCAGTAATACAAATAAAAGCAAACCAAAAGTCCCCATCACAGCCAAGTGAAATTAAAACGGATGATATAAACAACTGTGACCAAAATAATGTATGGGTAATATCCACTTGAACAACCGCATGTCTTGATCGAAGCTTAATGAATTTTTTTCACCAACGAACGATATTTTTGCATGATATATTTCGTTTGTAATCAATTTTTTTTAAAAACAAAATGTCGTTCAGAAAATAACACCAACATATGAATATAATCTATTCAAATCTAATGCAAACAAATTGTATTTTTTCAAGTGGGAATAGGAATCTTTATTTTCAACATTTGCCACACAAAGATGCGATCATCCAAATGTCAACCAATCTCATGACAAACGTGTGTGTGTGCGCAGGCGTGTAAATGTGTCCATGCATACGTGCTTTGCGTATGTGCCTGCTTCGTACAGCATGATCATGAATCAGTTGGGGACAACAAAAAGTCACTCTGTTTTGATTTTACTAATATGGTGACAACATTTTTCATTTTACGTATAGTATGGATCAAAAACAAAAAAGTGACATCGAACGATAATTATGAATCAAGCGTGTGTGTGTGTGTGGTGTGTGTGTGTGTGTGTGTGTGTGTGTGTGTGTGTGTGTGTGTTATACTATTCAGTTTACATTTGATTATGATTAAAAGATACAAAGGAAAATTGTACCATTCTAATAAACTAAACTTGAAGACCACAATCACCAGCCTGTATTAAAAACACGACAAACATAGTCAGCAACCACATCACCACTTGAGCAGTGAAAAAACACTAACCTCCGACTCTCCAGCAACGAAAGGCATGGTTGCAGTGTAAGGGAGAGAACTGAGACGGAAACGGATCCTCTGCAGCGTTTTCTGGTACTGCTCGTGCGCCTCTCGGCCCTTTCGGGTCCTATTTTCCGGTCCCACTTTAGACAACACCAGTCTGCAGAGGATTTCACAAAGCCACCAGCGGCGTGAACAAGACGGAGACAGAAAGGTATAGTGGTATCTGGTAGCAGTATACAGATAGTGGTATACACGTGGGCCTATGGTAGTGGTATACACATAAGCCTATAGTAGTGGTCTACACATGAGCCTATGGTAGTGGTATACACATGAGCCTATGGTAGTGGAAAACACGTGGGCCTATAGTAGTGGTATACACACGAGCCTATGGTAGTGGTATACACGTGCGCCTATGGTAGTGGTATACACATGAGCCTGTGGTAGTGGTATACACGTATGCCAATGGCAGGGTGGTGGTATACATGTGGGCATATTGCTGTGGTATACACCTGTGCCTATGGTAGTGGTATACACGTGGGCCAATGACAGGGTGGTATACATGTGGGTCTATCTTAAAAAGATCGTACCAACCACTTTCCCCACCTCTTAGCATCTGCACCATGACACTGCTACTGTACGCATGCACGTTCTACACAAACACATGCACTCACAAACGCACAGACAAGTGGATGGTATAATTATATATATACAAAACACAACTATAGGGACCGGCTGTGTAACTTCCTTGACATTAATATATCTATGGTGTACAGCAAAATACCCCCAGCCCCCTCTGTTAGAATATCACTGTATGCATTTCCAACGTTACAAAGTATAAACATGGCTCTTTTAAAAGTTTTCAAAAATGAGAGCAAACTAGGCTAGCATGAACGGTTCGAACACAGGCGTGTTATGGGGAAAAAAAAGTCACTAGTAATCACACTTGCTCAGCACTAGTTCACATGACCAGACACTACACAATAATGGTCCGAAATATCATGCTTTAAAACTATGCCAGATAATATACGAACAAGCCACCACCCGCTGCTTTTCTGCACATGAAGGTCCGCCGCTTTATTTCTTTTCGTTTTTGTTGTTGTTGTTGTTGTTTTTCAAGCAGGGGCCTTTACATGAAGCTACACCTCAGGTCGTAGGAAAACGTAGTGCTTCACATTACTGCATGCGTTGGTAAAACGACTCGTCTATTGAGGAAAACACAGGAACCAAATGTGATACGTGGCAGTTGAGGTAACGCTCTCAGGTCAAGGCAACTGTCGCATGTACTGTCTTAAAAAAATGAAATCCTTTAATGTATGCAAGCAGATGCTCCAAATGTTTTACACATCTGTTGTCTGCAGCGTTCTAACATATGGAGCTGTGTGCTGGTGAGGAAACTTGACCAAACATGACAAAGACAGGTTGGAAAAAGTCATTAGGAAAGCGGGTGGGGTGGTGGGTATAAGACAAGACACCTTTAGCGACATGCACAATAGAAAACTGACTGACAGACTAATAACAACTTTGAAAAACAAAAGCCACCCACTACATGATGACATTAATAGCAGAAGGTCAGACATAAGTGGTAGGTTCAGAGCTCTACGCGCAAGAACATCTCGCTACATTAATTAATTCATTCATTCCTACAGCCATTCGCGCACACAATCAAAACATCCAATACACTGACGGGCGCAATAGCCCAGTGGTTTAAGCGCTGGACTTTCAATCTGAGGGTCCCGGGTTCGAATCACGGTAACAGCGCCTGGTGGGTAAAGGGTGGAGATTTTTCCGATCTCCCAGATCAAGATTTGTGCCGACCTGCTAGTGCCTGAATCCCCTTCGTGTGTATACGCACGCAGAAGATCAAATACGCACGTTAAAGATCCTGTAACCTATGTCAGTGTTCGGTGGGTTATGGAGACACGAAAATACCCAGCATGCATGAACCACGACAGAGTTGTCGGCAAGTCGATGTTGGTCGTGTAACGGAAAGAAGAAGAAGAAGAAGAAGAAGAAGAACTCATGAGTGAATCACCCCCCTCCCCCCCACCACACACCCCTTCGCCACAGCAACACCTGAACTTCACAAGCAGACGAGTGCATGGGAGCAGACATTATGCGTGCATGTGGGGTTGAGCGGGTGAGCACGGGCAAGCGTTTCTGTGTATGTGTGATCAGAAGTGATTTTTAAATATTTTCTTATTTCACTAGGATTTCATGTATCTTAATGTTAATGTACTGATTTTTTTATTGGCGTGACATATGTTATGTGCGTGCATATGTGCCTACATCAATGTATGTGTGTGTGTGTGTGTGTGTGTGTGAGAGAGAGAGAGAGAGAGAGAGAGAGAGTGTGTGTGTGTGCATTTTACTTATATATACGATTTATTCCCTGGATGTTTTTACAAATGTATTGTTATACAATACCTTATTGTAAATACCTTATGGTCTTAACATGTGTGTGTGTGTGTGTGTGTGTGTGTGTGTGTGTGTGTGTGTGTGTGTGTGTGTGTGTGTGTGCATGCGCGCAAGTCATTTTAGTAATATATACCTTTTATTTGTTGGATGTTTTCATTTGTAAATACTGTTGTGCAATACCTTATTGTCTTAACATGAGTATGTGTGTGTGGGGAGGGGGGCGGGAGATTAGTCTATCGTCAGCTATTGGGAATTCTTATTTGACTAGTTTTAATCTCTTTTTATGTTGCCAATGATAATTTTATGCTGGTGTTTACAACGAGCCTGTGATTGCACAAGTTAATTTCCATGTGGATTAATAAAGTGTTTTTGATTGATTGATTGATTGATTTAGTGTGATAAAGGGACGAAAATTCTTACGTAAAGTCTGGCGTTCTGAATCCATCACTGGAATCCATGGCAGCTTTCTCGTACTGTTGATAACAGAAAGAAAAAAATAGAAACAGAAATGCTCACGAATTCAGTCACCATTAGTTGTTCGTCAGTCCATCAGTCGGTCAGTCACTCAGTTATCCACATAAGCATACTGACTGTCGATCTTCAAATAAAATAAACTTTAAAACATTTATT
Organism: Babylonia areolata; assembly: GCF_041734735.1. Classification (NCBI taxonomy): domain Eukaryota; kingdom Metazoa; phylum Mollusca; class Gastropoda; order Neogastropoda; family Buccinidae; genus Babylonia; species Babylonia areolata. Next base: position 19,459,265 of record NC_134893.1, on the reverse strand, counting down.
TGTTATATCTTAGGCTATCATCTTTTTCAAATATATACTTATTCATTTATTTTAGTTAAACGAAGCCTACCTCTCTGTTGGAGACGTTGACAACGAGCGCAGCATCTTTCGGGGAGATGACGTCATGGAAGGCGAGGATTGGCGGTTTACGTTTGAGCACCTCCATCCTGAAGAAGGCCATCTTGGACCTGGGCCAGGCGGGGACCAGGTGGCACTTGAGACGGCTGGGCTGGAGAGAAAGACAGGCGTATTCATTGATCTATACCATGGTGTACAACATCATAGTTATACGTGCGTGTGCTCGTGTATGTGCGCGCGCGCGTGTGTGTATGTATTTGCGTGTGTGCGCGCGTGACACACATGCGTGTGCGTGGCGCGCATGTGTGTGCATGCGTGTGTGCGCGTGCATGTTTGTTTTGTGATGATAATGAATATATTGGATACTTATACAGCACCTGTCCTCGGTCAGAGACCAAGCTCTAAGCGTTTTCAGGAACACGGAGTCATTTTGCGCAACAGGCTTCAGTCACACACACACACACACACACACACACACACACACACACACACACACACAACGTAAAAGACACAACGTAACAATGTCCTTATTACGTTGCTTCAATGCTGACCTTGATGCTGGTACCCCGACAGAGGGTCTCGAATTTCCTCCTGTACACGTCCTCCTTGGCGTAGCGTACGGGGCGGCTCGGACTGTCCCTCTTCTCCCGCTTTACGCGCTCCTCGAAGAACACCCGGTTGGCGCGAGCCACCATGTTGTCTGGGTCTGCGCATCACGGCAAAGGATGACAATGGTGCGATTTATGAAGATAATGGTTTTGGTGGCGGCTGTTGTCCAAGTTTCCATTTTTCTATTTAAATCAATTGTATTCTGAAGTTCAGGCACAGAAGAGAGAGAGAGAGAGAGAGAGAGAGAGAGAGAGAGAGGGAAAGATGGGGAAGAAAGCTGAGTAGGACAGGAAGGTTAATGAAGAAGATGATGATGATACAGTAACGACGAAGATGAAAAAGGTGAAAAAAAAAGAAGAAAAGGATGAAGTGGAAGATAGAAGATGAAGAAGAAGACGGCACAATATCACAATGAGAAGAAGCAAATCCACATGAACCAAAATTATATTCAGAAATGAACTTTTTATTATCACATGTCTGAATGTCTAAAAAGAACTTAAAAGAACAGACCTGTAAAATTGTTCATTAGGTAAATGTTAAATAGCTTGTATTATTTTATGTGTAAAAACGATCTCAAAAAGTATTCATCACAGCTTTCTACTGCCACTCACCAGCATCCCAGTGCTGTGTTTACCATACATATACATTCTTCCGCTCATACTCTGTTTGAAAAAACAAATATAAGCAACAGAAACGAATTCTTCCCACTGGAATTGGAACGATATATCCGAACAGGGAGGATTGATTGATTGATTGACGTGGATACTTCTATAGCGCCTATTCTCGGTCAGAGACCAAGCTCTAAGCGCTTTACATACACGGGGACATTTGCACCACAGGCTGCCTACCTGGGTAGAGCCGACTGACGGCTGCCACTGGGCGCTCATCATTCGTTTCCTGTGTCATTCAATCAGATTTCAGACGCACACACATACACACTCAGACAGACATGTAACATTTTACGTGTATGACCGTTTTTTTTTTTTATTTACCCCGTCATGTAGGCAGCCATACTCCGTTTTCGGGGGTGTGCATGCTGAGTATATTCTTGTTTCCATAACCCACCGAACGCTGACATGGATTACAGGATCTTTAACGTGCGTATTTGATCTTCTGCGTGCGCATACACACGAAGGGGGTTCAGGCACTAGCAGGTCTGCACATATGTTGACCTGGGAGATTGGAAAAATCTCCACCCTTTACCCACCATGTGCACCGAGATTCGAACCCAGGACCCTCAGATTGAAAGTCCAGCGCTTTAACCATTCGGCTATTGCACCCGTCAGGATAAGAGAAGGAGGGACAAACAAACGGATAGACGAATCATACCTGTCTTCAACAGATCCTCAGTAGCTTTCAGTGCCTCAGGCATCATGTTTACCTGAACAAACACGCATATTTGATGAGAAGACAGACATCGACAAATTTAGTACACCACAATCGAGTGTCATCAATGCAGAAACATCTAATTCGAAATTGTTACAAAACAGTAAAATCTGCCATTATATAAAGCATACAGTTTTATCAAGCTCTCTCTCTCTCTCTCTCTCTCTCTCTCTCTCTCACACACACACACACACACACACACACACACACACACACACACACACACACACACACACAGAGCTTACCCTGAAATACGCGGAGGCCAGCATACCCAACACATTCGTTGCGTTAAACCCGTCCTCCTCACGCTTCATGTCCTTCAGCTGTGGAGACTTGGACAAGTGCTTCAACCACTGCGCCGCGTAAAAATAATCGTCCTCCTCCACCGCCAGCTTCACGATCTGGAACTGTTGCTGGAGAGTGAGGGGGTCCACGGAAGCGTGCTGACCCACTCGGCCCTTTAGCAGATCGCTGGTTCGAATCCCTTGGGTGTGTTGGATGGTGAGAAGGCTGTAGGCCACCGACTTCATGTCTTCTGCTGAGGGAAGGTTCTCTTCGATGTTGGAAAGTCGGGAGATGACGTATGGCATATGCCCTGCAGAAAGAAAGAAAGAAAATAAAGACTGAAAAAGAAACGTGAAGAAAACGAATAAAGAAAGAAAGAAAGAAAGAAAACAAAACAGAAAGAAAACAAAGGAAAAAAATCAGAACACAAATAAAAGAAAGAAAGAAAGGGGAATGAAACAGAAAACAAAGAAGAATGACAAAGAAAGAAAAGAAGGAATTAACAGCGAGGAAAGAAAGAAAGCATAAATCTACAACCGCCCCCCAAAACAAAAATCTGAAATGGAAAGAAATATATGCATCAACCCCCCCCCAAAAAAAAACAAAACAAAAACAAAAACAAAACAAACAAAAAAAAACACAAAAAAAACAACAACAAAAAGAGAGAGAGAGAAAAAAAAAAGAACATAATGTCCATACTGACATTCATAAAAAATGCACATGACCTATTAGTATATATAAAAAACAAAAATGAAAAAGATTCACACCTAAAAACCGCGCACATTCCCTTTTTATTCGACACGCCCGCATTAAACATGAAACATGAAACAGAACACCAATTAAAAAAAACAAAAAACCCAAAAGAATACAAAATTCACTTTGAATTTATCAACCATCACAAATTTATCTTCTATACACACAGACACACACACACACATACACACGCATGTACGCACAAACAGAGGGTGCTTACATTCCCGACAAGCCTTGCTGTTTCTGATGAGGTCAATGGCCTCCTTCCAGTGGTAGTGCAGCCTCTGGGTGAGGTGGAAGACGTTGACAGGGTGAGCCAGGTACTCCTTCACTGCCGGCCCTACCTCCCGGTGAGTCTTCTTGGCCTCCTCCAACAGTCTGCAAGGCACGGGTACGGGTGGGTGGGTGGGTGGTGGTGGTGGTGGTGGGGTGGAATAAACGGGTGAACGAATGAATGAAACAGCAAAGAAGAAGTGAAAATATGGGAGGAATAAAACTGAAATTGTTTCCATTAAAAAAAGAGCGTGGTGTGTGTGTGTTTGCGTGTGTGTCGTGTGATAAGAAACTCTAGGGAGAGCTGAATAGTATGTCTTCAGTGAAGAATACCCCCCTCAGTCAAGTGTTTCGGCCCTTAACTCCTAACACTCTAAGGGGGCCGGGTCACACCCAGGTCATGACTCCTGGATGCCCTTGTATTGCCGTCTCTTTTTAATTTTTTTTTAATCATAATTTTTCCTGGTCTTCAGCAGGTTCGAACCCGCGCCTCCAGGGTGGTCGCCACTTCAGAACTGAGTCACCTTTTCTGGCTGACGTTTTAACCACTGAGCCATCGTACGCCTAGTTTGAGTAGGGAAATTCTTTTCTGCTGCTTCTGCCATTGCCTTGAGATCCCATGTCCTCTCTCTGCCAGAAATCGACAGCTGTTTCATGAGGCTGTAGGCAGATGCGCCCACAAACCCTCTTGCACCAATCGTGTGTGTGTGTGTGTGTGTGTGTGTGTGTGTGTGTGTGTGTGTGTGTGTGCGTGCGTGCGTGTGTGTGTGTATGTGTGTGTGTGTGTGTGTGTGTGTATGTTACCGCGCGCTTACGGAGAAAGACAACGGCAGACGGAGAGACACAGAGAGAGAAAGAGTGGATGGGTTCGATCTGGAGTGGAGTTTTCCACGGAAAGAGAGATGGAGAGGAGAAGAAGAAGAAGACGACGACGACAACGACAATTTGTACGAAGCAGAAATATACATAAGAGTCAAAAGAAGAAGAAGGTGATGATGAAACGTGGGAAGAAAACAGGAAAAAAAACATGGCCAGTGTACACATTTTCTATGCAACACCATTGCATCTAACATGATGGTTGGCTTTATAAGAATTGCGCGCTTTTTTTTCCCCCCAATATTACTGCAGAGGTATAGAATTGATTTATCTTTTCATACTTTGTGCAACTTCGGATAATGCAGCTTCGGATAACACAAAGGATTACTTCTGCTGAATATACAGAGAGACTGAGAGAGAGAGAGAGAGAGAGAGAGAGAGAGAGAGACAGACAGACAGACAGACAGACAGACAGACAGAGCAACACGTGCTCTATAATTATTTCACGTTGTGAAAAAAACTTTTTCATACACTCACTCTCAGTCATAAGGATATGACTAAGAGAGAGAGAGAGAGAGAGAGAGAGAGAGAGAGAGAGAGAGAGAGAGACAGACAGACAGACAGACAGTCAGACAAACAGAGCAACACGTGCTCTATAATTAGTTCACGTTGTGAAAAAAAACTTTTTCATGCACTCACTCTCAGTCATAAGGATATGACTAAGAGAGAGAGAGAGAGAGAGAGAGAGAGAGAGAGAGACAGACAGACAGACAGACAGACAGAGCAACACGTGCTCTATAATTATTTCACGTTGTGAAAACTGAGTAAATCGAACCAAGATGTCAATTTTACTAAGTCCGCGGCACGGGACGGGAGACAGATGGCAGTATTGGAAACATGACAGCAGTTCATGTGTACACGCTGTGCGCAGGAAACAAGAACTGTGGTGAAACGATCAATGGTTACATGGTGATACAAGTTACAAAAAACTATTCCCCAACCCTCCAACACAACAAAAATTGCGCGCAAAACTTTATCATTTCCCTTTATTTTTGTAATTCTTTTTTTGTTTTTGATGCTGACAAAGTTGATGGGGTAGTTGTGGAGAGGGAAGGAGAAAGAGAGAGGGCGTTGAGTCGGAAGGGAAAAAGTAATTCATTCGCTTTTTTTCCCCCTGCACAAATCCGTACAGCATGTGCGATGGAGTCTATGTACTATAATCTCCCTATTATTCCCTCTGCACATACGCACGCTTATTCGCATCTTTCATTCTATGCTTCTGATGCAAACTTTGTACATCATGAGCATGGATATCTGCGGTGTGTATTGGGGGAGGGAAGACAAAGGGGGAGGGGGTGTGCACGCGAATGTGTGTGAGTGTGCTAAAGTTTGTGTGCTAACGTTTGTGTGTGTGTGTGTGTGTGTGTGTGTGTGTGTGTGTGTGTGTGTGTGTGTGTGTGTGTGTGTGTGTGCATGAGCGTGCTGGCATGTGTGCACACACATACACAAACATAAATATACATAATGTCGTACACGCGTGTGCATGTCCCAAATACGGGAGCTTGAAGATTTGTTAAAATGACTTCGTGATTATTTAAACTACAAAATTGATATTTTAAAAAAAAAACTGGACCAGTGTCATCTATACGTCTATTTCACGGACAAATGTTTTTTCTTGTTTTTTTGTTTTTTGTTTTTGTGTGCGTAATGTTGGTTATCGATAAGGCTCTTTTGATCGACGGTATGACTATGCAGTAGCATAAATTCATACCCTCATGAGTGACTTTTTTGGATTAAAAATCTATATCTGCATCTATTTTAAAAATTCATACCCATATATACATCATGAAACGTTACAGGTCTATAAAAATTCGTTAGCAATTAGAACTGGGACGCATAAGCTAGTCAGTTATGTCCTGTCATTAAATTGAATGTTTTTTTTTCGGATTCTCATGTGCTAAAGTACTGTAATGCTCGAGTCAATAGGAGATGAAGGATTACCAGATTATCAATGTGTTTATTTTATAACCTAACCATTTTACTCTGTTCTACTAGAAATGCTCTTCGTAATAATTTAACTAAAAAAAAAAAAAACAACCAAAAAACACCAAAAACGAAACATTAAAAAATCCATACACACCTTTTTCTGTCTTTTCGAAAACACACACACATACATTCAAACACATTAATTGATCTCACAACCCCCACCCCAGAAACAAACCGTGAAACACCACAAACCACTCACTTGCGCACCGACGTCAGATTATGCGCAGCGTCCACGCTGGCCTCATCTTGATGCTTGAGCAGTTCCTCCCTCAAGAACAAGTCCACGTTGCTCAAACTCTCCTCCTCCATGTAATACAACTTCAGCAAGTTCGCGTAACTTGTGAACATATGATGGTGCGTCTCTGCGCCATCAGCGTGTCTCTCCACACAGCACAATGCAAAACACAACACCCCCACCAGTGAAACAAACATTTTGGTTTGCCTCTCTGTCTCTGAATGCTGCAAGTCCTGCGCCTCTCAAAATGGCGACAAAGAGAGGTGTGAAGGGGTTAGTTTCCACAGTATGTACAACGTGGTATTGAACCGAAGACGTGTACAATTTGTGGCTCGACTGAACGTGTGGCCACGCCACGCCACGCCAGATGTTGCGCGAAGGATCGAGAGTTAAAACTTTCAGCAATTTGATGTAGGCCCAGCCCGGCAGGCAGGATGTTGTGTGTGTCTTCGATCGTGTGTAAGAAGGGATTGTGGTGGCGTTGGAATAGGATGGGGGATGGGGGAATGGGATGGAGGTATGGTACTAAATCGATCAATAAGTCGATAGATCGATCGATCAATCAACCAATCAATCAGTCGTTCATTCATCCATTCAGTCAACAATACCAACTACTGACTAACGTATTGTGTCACACTGCTCATAACTGAGCGATCTTAGGATTTAAAAAACGGGGATATGATATTGTACTGTATAACTTGTCACAACATATTTCTGGGTGTGAAATTCGGGCTGCTATACTCAGGGAAAGCCCGTCGATACAGTGCAACGTTACCCTTTTTTCTGCTTGCACGTGTATTTGTTTTCCTATCAATCAGAATTCGTGAGGAGTAACTAAGAAGGACAGATTGACAGATACATACATACGTACGTATGTACATGCATGTATGCATGCAAACATACACACATACACATTTCAAGACACAGACATATGTAATGTTATAAATGAAACATTATTTTAATTAAGGGATCATTTGGATGTGCAGATACGTTTGCAGCACATGCATACACAGTAATACATTTCACAGAAAACTGAAGTACTGCGTATAAAAATCAGTCATTACCGTAACGACGTCTTATTCAAAGTCTAATACTGTAACGAAGTGCTGTTTCTTCTCAGATTAATGTCGAAAATTGCAGTTCGTAAACAGCCACAACATGTTCGTAGGTATCAGCCTGGTCGTTTGAAAGACATCGGCGGAAGGGGTAAAGTTTCGAATGTTTATGTAAATATATATGTATGTATTTATCTATATGTAATATATATTAAAACGATAAAATATATACTAAAACAATTCTCAACTTTACAAGAATCGTTGTTTGAACATTAGTCCTCTTTTTTTTTTTTTTTTTGGTATACTTCAACATTCAAGACATGTTGTTGACTGAACGACAAACCCACAAACTCTTCAGATCATAACTTGAGGGATGACTTTGTGACATCCTTTGTCCATAGACATAAACAAGATGTACAAGCAGTGAATATTTTAGGCGGATCTATACTAAACACAATTTACCTAATGAAAAAAAAGAAGTTTTTTTTTTATCAAGGCGACGCAGAAAATCCGAACAATTTGGTTACAGAACAATTCTTTAACAGCGCAAACTGTAGCCTCACAGGTTTGTACAACGGAGACGTTTCAGGATATCGTCTTGCAGGCAGGACGGTAGAATGGCGAAACTACCATGCTTAAGGAGGGGCGCAAGGAAGGGTTTCTCTTTTTCCAGGCGTTTGAGTTGTGTAGAGGCTATCCTTGGTAGTTTCTTCCCTGTCTGGAGGAAATAAAGACAGGTTCGACAGAAACAGACTTTGAATCCAGTGGTTTATTCCATGTAATGGTATATGGTAAAGAGGGTATAGGGTGAAATCTCCTCTTAATTAATTGATGAAATGAAAGAATTGCCAACCTGCAGCAGTCACACAAACACATATATACGTATACACATATATTGTCACACACACACACACACACACACACACACACACACACACACAAGCATCCAAGAACGCCACAAACCTCGTCAGGAGCCGCAGCACTGAAAGCGATCAGATCTGACGAACGGTGATGGAACGCAGTAGGATGACAACCACCACCACCACCACCACCCTGTGCATCTCCAGTAGCAGCGTCAGCACCCGGTGCGGGTGCGGAGCGGGGCCAGGTTGGGGGGGACCCTGCTGACGGCCTGTCTGTGGAGGGGTCCCTGCTGCTTAAGGCGCCTGATCCGTTCCTCCAGCCCCAGCACGGGGATGCGCGGCACCTTGGTGGTCCACAGCAAACCAACCTTGCCGTAGCTGCTCTCGCCCGTCTCCCTGGCGAGGAGGAATGTGTCGCTGGCTGACTACTGGTGATTGAATCACTGGTTGGGTGACTGAAGCGGGATGAGAGAGAGAGAGAGAGAGAGAGAGAGAGAGAGAGAGAGAGAGAAAGACATAGGGACGGAGAGAGAGCGAGAGAGAGAGAGAGAAAGACAGATGGAGAGAGACAGACAGACAGACAGGCAGAAAGAGAGAGAGAGAGAGAGAGAGAGAGAGAGAGAGAGAAAGAGACAGACAGAGAGACAGAGAAACAGAGAGAGCGAAGGACAGTGGGGGATATATTGTGTAGTGCTCTCCCAAACCCCACCTCCCACTCCAACAGACAGCACCCACATTCAGGCGTTCCAGAACAAGGAAGATAAACTGCAATCCTGCGATTCATATACATGTGCGTGCGAGCGCGCGCGCGTATGCGTGCGTGTGTGTGATTGTGTGTGCGTGCGTGCGTGTGTGTGTTTAACCAACAGCTAAAAAAAAAATCACATGAGATACAAGATAATGAATAATCGATTAATCTACTTCACATGGAGTTATCTCTTGGAGCAACTAACACACAAACTCTTGAAAATAAGTGGCCGACAGACAGGAAGTCACTCACTTCCCCATGGTCGCCACACCCAGACGTCTCTTCAAAGCGGCGATGGCCCCTGGCGCGTCTGAGTCCCTGGGCAGCGGACGTGGGCGGACTGTGACGCCTCGTGTAACCCGTATTCCCTTCTCTCCGGCCGTCCACTGGCACTGGGACCACAGGCTACGCAGCTGTGGCAGAGTCAGCTCTCGGGTTTCCGTCTTGACCAGCCGGTCTACAGCTGTCATCATGTGTTGCTCAGTGAGGTTTGTGAATGGTGGGTGAAGAGTGAAAAATTATAACCCGTTAATCGATCACTCACTTCGCTGATTATTTTAGCGACCTCTTCCATTTAACAACATTGGGGTGTCTCTCCAATACAGGTATTCATAGGAATTTGAATAGTACAAGATCTGGGACACTGGGGTGTGTTTTCGTTTGTTTGTCTGGATTGGTTATATAGGCTGGTGGCGAGGGGCGCGGGGGGAGGGAGTGCGTATGGAGAATATGTTGAGTTTTTACTGGAAGGATGCGTATGCATACTGTGTTTTTTTGACTCACTTGTGTAAACAAAGTGAGTCTATGTTTTAACCCGGTGTTCGGTTGTGTGTGTGTGTGTGTGTGTCTGTGTGTGTGTGTCTGTGTGTCCGTGGTAAACTTTACCATTGACATTTTCTCTGCAACTACTTTGTCAGTTGACACCAAATTTGGCATAAAAATAGGAAAAATCCAGTTCTTTACAGTCATCTTGTTTAAAACAATATTGCGCTTCTGGGATTGGCACAAAAAAATAAAGAATGAAGCCTAATTATATGCAAACTGCATTTACTGTTATATTTATATTTTTTGTATTCTCTAAACTTGACACTTTGATCTGATATTCTGACCCAACAGCTAGAGCAGTCATTATTATCATTTTTTGTTCAAACAGGAACTTCTTTTGCTAAGCATGGAATTTTTATTTATTTTGCAAACGTTTTGGTGCAAATAGTAAAAAGGGGAAATTACTCTGTAATGCTAGTGGAGTTAATTTGCTTTAAACTGATCTTTCTCATTTTAAACATTACATTTTGAAACAAGAGAGGCAAGGCCTTCAAGACTCACTTGTGATGCACTTTAAAAAAAAAACCAAGCTTTTTATGTATTGAGTATAATTTCAAAATGTAATGTTTAAGATGAGAAAGATCAGTTTAAAGCAAACTAAGTTCCCCAACAGAGTAATTTCCCTTGTTCTGCTACCTACACCAAAACGTTTGCAACAAATAAAACTTCCATGCTTAGCAAAAGAAATTCCTGTTTGAACAAAAAATGATAATAATGACAGATCCTTTATTGGGTCGAATATCAAAGTTTAGAGAATACAAAAAATATAAATATAACAGTAAATGCATTATACTCAATACATAAAAGCTTGGATTTTTTTTAAAGTGTATCACAAGTAAGTCTTAAAGGCCTTGCCTTTCTTGTTGTTTTTTGTTTTGTCACAAGTAACCATTATATTTGGGTCATTTGCTATTGTTTTATTGTAAGCAGAGGTTAAAGTAAAACAATACATATCCACAGAAAACAGATGTGCATAATAAACACTCCTCTGTGTGTGCGTGTGTTGTTGTCTGTCTGCGGGTATCATAAACACACCTGTGTGTGGTGGATGTATGTTTGCAGGTGTCATAAACACATCTGTGGGTGTTTTTTTTTCCTTATGTTAATGTTTTCCACAAACCTAGGTAGGCTCTCAAGGCCTGATCAGCGCGAGAGGTTTTTGCAAAGATCGGGTATCTGCTGATTTTTTTTTTTATCAGCGGATACGGTGTAGCACATATGAATCAGTGCACATGCTTTGACACCTCACTTAAACTGAAAAAAACAAAATGCGACGGGCGTTTTCAATAGCACACTGTTGTGACTTTGACATCTAACCTTGATTTCGATAAGTTTTTATGCCCTGATCACAACCAAGTTTGATGTAGATTGGTTGAAAAACTCAAGCACCACAATGCTTTTAATCTTCTTTTAATATCTCAGATCACTGGTCTTCTACCGTCACCAGACCCCGTGTCCATTGACTTTGACTTACAATAGGAAAATTGCTTTCATCTATACTAATAATTGTACTGAGTGTGGCGAAAATTGGATGGAAGAGCCGAACTCTCTTTATATATAAACGCTTGGGCTACAAAATTTCGAGCTGACTTCAGACGGCGTATGCGAACGGATGCAGCAATTAAGAATCTACTGAAATTATTTATCTTCTTCATTGTAATTTCGACTTTAATGATACTTAGCAAACCATAGTCAAAACATTTGCACGTACGTTAAAGTCACACTGGTGGAATTCAAGGTCACAGAATGTTTTTTAATGTGGTAAAAGGCAACTGAACATTGTAAAACATGGCTTGGTGGCGTTCTTTAGCAGTCTCTCATCTGTGACCATCCTATTGGTTCTGATGGAAAGCAAAGGTCAAAACTGTGGATATATCCAACTGATTGTGAAAAAAATTATGGCTTTACCATTTCATCTGTCTGTGTAATGTGTCAGCAGCTTTCTTTGGTTATATTTAGCATTTATTCTGCCCACAGGTACAACAGTCATACATCAAATACCAACAACCAGTCAACTGAAATGAAACTCACCCTCCACGTCATCCGAACTGAGCAACCTAACTTTGGTCTTTTCCTCATCAATGGGTGACAGGCACTGTTCTTGTTGATCAGCATCCACTTGCAAAGCCGGTTGGAATTGTGAATTCCGGACATTTGAGTGCCGATAAACGCCTAGTGTTTTGGCGTCCCATAATTCAATGGGAGTGTTTGACTTGTATGGCTGATCCGAAGGCCATCTCTGAAGATGGTCGCTTTTTCGTACCTGGCGCTGTTTCTTGTAATCAGTGTCCGTTTTGTCGGCCGACACGCGTACCTTGTCTGGGTCATACGTATCGCTCAGAAATGAAAGGCGTTTATATTTGATAGATTCTTTACTGTCGTCTTTTTCAAGTGGCCGCTGTTTGAAACCAACTTTTTCAGGCTTATCTTCTATTTCTGTATGTTTTTGTCGCAAATGACTTTGCTTAACATTAACCAACGACTGAATTGGCGAGGATGGTGGAACTTGCCCTGTGCTGGGCGTAGGAATGCGGATGGAAAAGTGTGAAGTGGTATTTTCATTTGGTGTCTTTGAAGCTACTGGATAAGCAGGCAGTGTATATTGTTGTTCCTGATCTGCTCCATCTGTGCTTGAACGTATCAGGGGCTCTAGTGTTTCTTTTAATACATCAGCAGCATCACTATAATCGTCAGTGCTCGGCACATTGCTCTCTGAGAAGATAGCGGGCACTGGTTCTTGCTCTGCATCTGACGACACGGGCTGATTTAGAGACACTACCTTAATGTCAGTGTCTGGAAATCTGTTCTCTTCATCTGGACCAATAGTTGAAGTCTCTTCCTGTGGTAGCGATACTTCTTGAACGTTTTCTTCTTCATACTGGATAGTTATTGAAGTTTCTCCCACACTTGAAGACTCTATAATAACATCTTCTTCTCGCGGAGATCTTTCCGAAGCGACGTGTTCTTTTGGAACTCTTTTGTCTTTTTTTGAAGGGACTGTGACTGGTGTTTCCATCTTCAAAACGTTTTCGGAAGAAACTGAATCCAAAGATGCAAGTGCGTAGTTTGACTGGCTGCTAATCGTATCGATTATATTGACAGCGTTTTTCGTTAACAGGGATGCACTTTCGACACCTCCTTGTCTGCTTTGCTGTGGAATATTTCTGTTGAGTTCCGTTTCCAGTTCTTCAGTTGTTTCTTCTTTGTCTCGCTCTCTTTCGTCAGTGCCTTGGCGTTCCTTTGAATCTTTCTCCTCTGCCTCTCCAGTAGGGGGCTGAATAGTTATTGAAGTTTCTCCCACACTTGAAGACTCTATAATATCTTCTTCTCGCGGAGATCTTTCCGGAGCCACGCGTTCTTTTGGAACTCTTTTGTCTTTTTTTGAAGGGACTGTGACTGGTGTTTCCATCTTCAAAACGTTTTCGGAAGAAACTGAATCCAAAGATGCAAGTGCGTAGTTTGACTGACTGCTAATCGTATCGATTATATCGATAGCTTTTTTCGTTAACAGGGATGCACCTACGACACTTTGCTGTGGAATATTCTGGATAGTTGCTGCGAACTCTTCCTCTGCTGGCTTGTCAGGAACAATGGTTCTGTCCTCGAGGGGGGGGGTTCTGTGCTCGAGGGGGATGTTTACACCCAGCACTGCATCTTCTGGCACCGTATTCATCTTTTTCTTCTGCCCCACATTCTCTTCTTCCCTCGGACTTTTCATTTTTCTTGGTGTAGGTTCTGTCGGTTTGAGCTCTTCCACTGATAGCGCTCTGACAGCACTGAGGAGAATTGAAAAACGACGACTACTCCTGAAGAACCTCTTTTTGTGGAGACCTTCTCCTGGCTGAATGGAAAACTTTCTGACAACTGACTTTTTAGCTTTGATCGAGTCTGGCTTTAAATCTTCTTCGAAATTTCTTCCATGTGAAGTTTTCCTTGTAGCTGCATATGCACTCTCTGAGTATGATGTGGTTGGTATTTCTGTTTCTACAGTTGCATCTGTACTCTTCGATGTTTCTACTTTTAAAGTTGCATCTGCACTAATTCGTTTTTCTATTTTTGCAGTTGAATCTTTACTCGTTGGTTTTTCTATTTTTGCAGTTGCGTCTGTGGTCTTTGGCTTTTCTTTTTCCAAGTGCTGCCCGGATACCGATGATTTTGCTTGTCTGCTAATAGATTCTCGTTTTTTTCCACTCTCACCTTTCAAGTCAAAAGACTGTCTTGATGTCACAGTTTCCTTCTTTGCTGGGGATTCTGAGGAGTCTCTGTGTTTTCGTTGAGGAGGTGCTGTAGTTTCAACGCGTTTTTTGGGCGGACGCGATGGTAACATGGGTGTCCGTAGTATGGATTTAGCTGGCGAAGCTACTTTCTCAGCTATAGGTGCCGCGATCGGGCTTTTCTCGGGCTGTTCTTCTAGCTCGTGGGTGCTCTGAAACCAGACAATAACATTTCAAGTGGAAGTGGGGTTACACGCTTGGCCCTGTATTTCAGAAGATCCCGAATTTCTGTATAATGCTGGCTTCAGGAATACGTGAATGGTGAACCGTTAGGATAAAAAAACCAACCCACCAAACAACAACATAAAAATGAATTATCCAATAAAAAACAACAGAAACAAACAAACAAACATACACAAAACAAACCGAGAAAAAAAAAGAAGAAGAAGAAAAACAAAAACAAAACAAAACAAAACAAAACAAAAAAAAAAAAAAACCCATGTAATTCTTGTACAACCAAATGCTTCAAGTCAGTCATGCATTGATCCATTTGGCAGAATTCATATGACAGAATCAAAAGTAGATCTAGTTTTTGTGGCAGAATTTTTAAGCTCTTTTTTTGTTGTATTCGATTGATACACTGTAACTGTGTAATCGGTTGTTTAAACCATTAATAGTTACAGGAGACGCATGCCCTCGCATCGCCTCTTCTTCCAAATAAACAGGTGGTGATGGGGACACAAGCATCTGCAAAAACAGGCACCTTGGCATGCACTTTGACTGACATACTGACACTCAAGTAGCCAGAATTTCTGACGTACCTCACATATTTGTAGACTTGAATAAAAGTATCGGTTATTTTCAGGAGGCTTGCTTTCAGCCAATGATTGTAAAGTCAACTATATAGGCTTAAACAGCCAGCCAGCAAGCCAGACTCTCTGTCTATTCTGTCTCTTTCACTTTATTCTGTCGCTCTCACTCTTATCAAATGAATCCAACGCACAAACGCACGCGCATGGACGCTGCGCGCGCGCGCACACACATACACACACGAACAAACACACAGACAGATGTGTTTCCACACAAATCATCATCACCATCGTTTTCAGCACTGTCACCATCATTGTGAGCATGCAGAGGATCTCACACTGTTTGTGTGCAGACTAACGCGAACAGACAGACCACTCACCTGCACCTTAGGGGAACTCGTTCGCACTTTGGTCATCTTTCGGAACATCGATACCTTGGACAGCCTCCGTATTTCGGCACGAATATTTTCCTAAAACACATCGACAAACATTGGTCGGGGGTGGCTGGGGAGGGTAACCTCAGTGTGAGATGGCGGACGAAGAAGGGTTTGGAGGTATTGGCAGAAGGTGAGGGTGGAAATAAGCATACTTTTTTTTCCCCCAAACACCCGCACCCTCCAGAAAAAGAAACAGAACACACACACACATACAAACGCATACACGTGTCACCCACACATATACGTGTGTGTGTGCTGTCAATAAATAAATAAATAAATAAATAAATACACACACAGAGATATATATACATATATATATATATATG
Source organism: Babylonia areolata (assembly GCF_041734735.1). Classification (NCBI taxonomy): domain Eukaryota; kingdom Metazoa; phylum Mollusca; class Gastropoda; order Neogastropoda; family Buccinidae; genus Babylonia; species Babylonia areolata. The sequence goes on along the minus strand of NC_134893.1, from coordinate 19,443,507 downwards.
TGTGTGTGTGTGTGGGTGTGTGTGTGTGTGTGTGTGTGTGTGTGTGTGTGTGTGTGCGCGCATGCGCTCATGTGAGTGCGCAAGTAAAATGAGGGGATAACAGGTGGACATGTCACAACCAAAACGGAGTCTGTATCAACGTAAATACTCCCCTCCTCCACAATCGTTACAGACAGAATTCACACATGAAACCATACACACACACACACACACACACACACACACACACACGCGCGCGCGCGCGCGCGCGCGCGCGCGCACGCGCACGCGCCCCCCCCCCACACACACAATATACTGTCCAAAACTACCTACCCTTTCACACAGACTCGCATTATGTGCCTTAAAAAGCAATCAACAATGAGACGATATACATCTTTGCGGGAAATAGAGGCCCAAACCTACCATTCAGTTTCACACAGACTCACACCAGTTTGAGTCCATCAGTAATGAGACAAGAAACCCGGGATGGAAACTACTGGCTAAAGAACATTAATGTTTGAAACATACTAAAATCAGGGAGAATGGAGAGTCCATCAGTAATGAGACAAGACAGCCCATGTGGAAAAATACTGGTAAAAAAAAAAGACATTAATGTTTCATGCAGACTCACATCTTGGTGGCAAAAGAGTTCATCGGCAAGGAGACAAGATCACCCAGGAGGAAAATACTTGGCACACAAACACTCTTTTCACACAGACTCACGTCAGAATGGCTAAAAAAAAAAAAAAAAAAAAGCCGCCCTAGACGAAAAATAAATACTGTCAAGTAGTCATTATCCTGTTTCAGACGGAATCACATCAGACTGGCTAAAAAGCCATCAGAAATGAGACGTAAAACTTTTGTGGACGAAAATATTGTCAAAACTGCACTGCCTTTCCAGACTCACTCACAGCATGGCTAGCATGTTATCAGAAATGAGACGAAAAAACTTTAAGTCGAAAATACTGTTAAAAAAAAAAAGCACTGCCGTTCCCAGACAGATTCACATTGGGGTGGTTGAAAGAGTCGAAAAATACTGTCACAAACGCACTTCCATCCGAGACAAATTCACACCAGGGTGGCGGAAAAAGTCATAAGCGATGAGACGAAAAACCTATACAGTCGAAAACACTTTCTCAAGGCCTGACCAACGCGCTGGGTTTATGCGAAAGTCAGGCATCTGCTCTCTCTCTTCTCTCTTAAAAGTCGATGTGATGTAGCGTATATGGATCGGTCCACAGATTTTACATCTCCTTGACACCGAAACTGTAACCAGTCACAGTACCGTTTCAGGCAGACACATCGAGGTGGCTTAAAAAACAGCAACAAAAAACAACAATAAACCGTCACCGGTGATGAGACAAAACAGACTCACATCGGGGTGGCTAAAAAAAACTTCATCAGCAAAAGATATTAAAAAAAAAAAAAACTTTTGAGAAGAAAAATACTGTACAACGATATTTTTACAAACATATGTGTGTGTGCTTGTACAAGTAAGTGTTCATCTGTGTGTGTGTGTGTGTGTGTGTGTGTGTGTGTGTGTGTGTGTGTGTGTGTGTGCCGTGGAAGCTGCGATACGTAGACTAGAAATGAGTGTGTGGAGGAGGAGGGTAGAGGAGGTGCAGGGTAATATGTGTGTGTGTGTGTGTGTGTGTGTGTGTGTGTGTGTGTGTGTGTGTTGGAGCTCATGTACGTTTATATGTATTTGACTGTGCTTTCATATCTGTGAAACTGCATGCTTGGTGCATATCTGTAATGCATGTGTGAGTGTATGTGTGAATGTGTGTCTTCATATTTTACATTTATTTGCTTTTTTATCATCATTGTTGTCTTATTTATTTACTTATTTATTTATTTATCTATTTATTTATTTATTTAGTTTTTTTAAATTATTACTATTTTATTATTATTATTATTATTACTAATACCTTTTTTATATTATAATTATTATTTATTTATTTATTTATTTATGTAAGCTCATCTATTATTTATTCACTTTTTTTTTCTCAAGGCCTGACTAAGCGCGTTGGGTTACGCTGCTGGTCAGGCATCTGCTTGGCAGATGTGGTGTAGCGTATATGGATTTGTCCGAACGCAGTGACGCCTCCTTGAGCTACTGAAACTGAATACAAACATAAAAATCGCGTTGCGGCTGCAAACAGACTCACATCGGAGTGGTTGAGGAGTTCTTCAGCAACAGCATCGAAGACCTCCGGGTCCACAATGTTGGCCAGCTCTTTCATGAAGGAGAGGCTCTGCTCCGAGGGCAGGATGGCCACCAGCTTCTCTAGGGCCGCGATCAGCATCGCCTTTACGTCCTCGGCCACGTTGTCGGAACTGTTGTCCATCCCGTTGTCGTCGTCGTCGTCGTGGTAGTTGTCATCGTTTGGTTCAGTCAGCAGCCGTTATCGTCGTCGTTGGTGTAACGAAAAGAGATACGCCAAAAGTTCGTCAAAAAAAAAAAAAAGATTTAAAAAAATAGTATCAATCAACCAATCAGGTTAAGACGATGAGTATGTGTGTGTGTGTGTGTGTGTGTGTGTGTGTGTGTGTGTGTGTGTGTGTGTGTGTGTGTGTGTGTGTGTGTGTGTGCATCATCCGTATTTGTATCTATGCGTCACTGAAAGAGGATACAAGTCATTGATTCGACGATTTTCAGATTACGTTATACTTCTAGAAATTTACATACGTGTTCACGCAACTCATACTTTTTTCTTTCTTCCTTTTTTATCTTTATCATTTAAAATTAATTAATCATAACCACTCTCCTCATTTCAGTCACCCCACTCTCTATTCATTGCAAAAAAAAAAAAAAGGCTTCTCTCTCCCACCAAAACATAAAATAACGCTGAATCCTTCTCTCTCTCTCTCTCCCGTTCTCTTTCTCACTGCCACCCCATCTTCCAGGGGCTCCGTCTCCGTCTCTCTCCACACCCCCTTCCCCTTGCCCTCGACCGTCTTCCCTCCTCCCCACCTGATGACCCCCATGGTGTAGAAGACGATGGTCTCGAGTACGGAGGGCTCGGTCCCAGGAGACAACACTTCCTTCCAGGCGTCGCAGGTGGCCCAGAATTCGGCCGGCACGCCCTCGGGGAACCATGGCTGTTCCCTCACCTTCAGCAGACACTCGTCCAGCGGTCTATCGTCCTTCATCATCTGAGGAACGACAGAAAGGCGTGAAAAGTGAGGAATACCAGATGAGAAGCACTGACCGATTAAGCGGCAGGAGTTCTAGAGGGCGTGACAGATGGATGAAAAGAGAGGAATACAATACTGGAAGGACAGAAGGATTGAAGGAGGACTACAAGACAGGAAGGACAGAAGGATTATGGGAGCGGAACAGGATCAGAAGGATAGAAGGATTAGGGAAGGGACAGAAAACAGGAAGAACAGAAGGATTACAGGAGGGATACCAAATAGGAAGGTTTGAATGATTGAGGGAAGGTTACAAGACGGGAAAGAAAGGATTAAGGGAGGGTTACAAGACAGGAAAGACAGAAGGATTAAGGGAGAGAAACAAGACAGGACAGACAGAAGGATTAAGGGAGGGTTACAAGACAGGACAGACAGTAGGATTAAGGGAGGGTTATAAGACAGGACAGACAGAAGGATTAAGGGAGGGTTACAAGACAGGACAGACAGAAGGATTAAGGGAGGGTTACAAGGCAGGACAGACAGAAGGATTAAGGGAGGGTTACAAGACAGGACAGACAGAAGGATTAAGGGAGGGATACGAGACGGGAAAGAAGGATTAAGGGAGGGTTACAAGGCAGGACAGACAGAAGGATTAAGGGAGGGTTACAAGGCAGGACAGACAGAAGGATTAAGGGAGGGTTACAAGACAGGACAGACAGAAGGATTAAGGGAGGGATACGAGACGGGAAAGAAGGATTAAGTGTTACAAGACAGGACAGACAGAAGGATTAAGGGAAGACTACAAGACGGGAAAGACAGGGCAGGGGGAGGAATACAAGACGATTGAGACAGAAGGTGGACGTAAGAAAAGGAGGAAGGGACCGCTGAAAAAAGAGCGGGAAGGGTAGTAGAAAGCATAGATGGAAAGAAGTAACGGAAAACAAACAGGGAGTAAAGTACAAAGAAAGAACAAAGGAATGAACAATAGAATGATAGAATGAAATAAAAAACCCAAAACCTAAAGGCAAGGGAAGGAAAACGGGAGGCAGAAGAAGAA